>NC_060268.1:134969360-135320531 GCF_021613505.1 Equus quagga
TTGGGGAGATAAAGCAGGAAAAAAAAAAAAAGGAAGATTGGCAACAGTTGTTAGCCCATGTGCCAATCTTTAAAAAAAAAAAAAAAATCAACTGGTTGGAAATGACTAGCCATCTGGAAAAAAATTAAGAACCCCAGTTCTTACACCAAAATAAACCTTTGCTCCATGCAGAATTTAAGACAAACAACGCGGGGGGGCGGGGGGAGGGGGCGCCAGCGGACAGTAAACTACTAGAAAAATATTGTCGTGTGTTGTTCTAATATATATATATGATCTTTGAAGACATAAGAAGACACAAATAAGACATAAAAGCTAAAAGTGTAAAAGTCATATACAAGATTGTTAAATACATTATAAAAATCATTCATGGTATACACCATCAACAAGTCAAAAGAGAAAGAATAATGAATATTATCAATAAGTTACCAGTAAGAGAATATTAGAAATCAGTGGGAAAAAAGAGAACATTCTAACAGAAATATCAGTGAAGAATATGTTTAGGCTGTTTAGAAATGTCTAAAAATGAAAACATGTTCAATAAAATGCAAAATGATAATAATGCGTCTTTTCCACCTCCATGTTAAATTATGTTAATTAAATCATTATTGTATTAAATTATGTTAATATTAAGGACTGATAAAACCAAGTTTTGGCAGTGATGTACTAAAATTAACTGCTGCATACCACAATGTTTAAGAGTAAATTGCTACAATTTTTCAGAGCGCAACTGGCACTATCTATCAATATTGTAAACGTAAATCAACATCTTTAACCTATCAATTCCAGCTGTAAGAATTTATCCTATAAGGGACCTTGAGGGTATTATGCTAAGCAAAATAAGTTTAGGGAGAAAGTCAAATACCATATGGTCTCACTCACAAATGGGAGATAAAAACAACAAACACATCGAGACAGAGATTGGATTAGTGGTTACCAGAGGGGAAGGGAGAAGGGAGGAGGGTGAAAGGGGTGATTAGGCTCACATGTGTGGTGATGGATGGTAGTCTTTGGGTGGTGAACATAATGTAATCCATACAGAAATCTAAATATAATGATGTATACCCAAAATTTCAATGTTATAAACCAACGTTACCACAATAAAATAAATAAATTGAAATGAAATGAAATAAAAACTTATCCTATAAAGTTGCATATGAAGATAAATACATATAAGGATAGTCACTGCAGCATTGTTCATAAGAGCATGAATCACCAAGCTGAAAAACAACTTCAATGTCCATCAGTATGAAACTGGTTTAAACAATTACATCAAAAATTTAGAGGGGCTGGCCCTGTGGCCTAATGGTTAAGTGTGGTGCACTCTGCCTTGGCGGCCTGGGTTTGGTTCCCAGGTGCAGACCTACACTTGTCCACAGCCATGCTGTGGCAGCAACCCACATACAAAACAGAGGAAGACTGGCACAGATGTTAGGTCAGGGACAATCTTCCTCATTCCTCACAGCAAAAAAGAAGAAAAAAATTTAGAGACAAGCAGACCCATATGTCAAATAATGTTTTACCCAAAAAAGGGAAAAATAACACACATATATATTATACATGTCATATTATGTACATAAATAATCCCATTTTTGTAAAGCAGTCTATGTGTATACACATACAACATTGACATATAAGTATAAGCATCTCTAAGATTACTAATGAAACTAACAACAGCTACCTCTGAGGAGTGGTTTGGTAGAGTTGGTGTAAGGATAAGACACTTTTACTTTATATACTTCAGTACTTTTTAAAAAATTATACATTTATAATTTAACTGAGGTATAACAAACGCCTACAATAAATTAACTAAAATAGATTCAAAACCAGAATAAAATAAAACCACTTGCTACTACCACCCTGCCCCAGGCTTTCGTTACTGTTTCACACATCTGCCTGCCAATAAAGACCAGAATACCCTACTTTCCAACAATATTAATGCATACTAACTACTTTCACGTTATCTCAGGCACAACTCTTCACTTTACAACTAGAAGTGTTATCTAGCCATAAAATGGGTAACTGTTAACAATCTCATCGATAGACTATGTGAGAGGAAAATGAAACATTCTTTTCTTCCTCATTCTACTTTCTAATACTTTTTCCAAGCATATTCCCAGAAAAGATAGGGACTTCTATAGAGTAGACCCTTTACATTCACAGTGGATAAATACTAATAAAGTTACATAAGTGTCTTACCTTAACAAGTGAAGAATCCATGAACTGCCCAGGAGGAATAGAATCCAGGTATTTCTTGAGATCCATGGAAAGGAACTCAAAGATGAGATATAACCTGGAATCCTGCATAAGCACATCTTGAAGACTGAAGAATAAAAGAATTATATGAAAAAGGAAAATCTAACAAACGCTTTTGACCTCTCACAAATAAAACTACTCCCATAAATTTCACAGTGGCTATCACAGTGGGGCTGTAAGAAATTTTCTGATAACAAATACATACTGTTTTGGGAAAAAACAGATGATAGCTTCCCTAGTAGTGAAAATCCTAGTACTAAACTAGAATTTGAGAAAGGAATCTCAGGGCAGCAAATGAAAATTAAGTCATATTATACAGAAGGTGCTAACTGTCAAACCACTTGTATTCCAAAAGAGCATTTCTAGATTGACTGCTTGTTGCACAGATCTTGTCTTGCCATGGAGGTAAATTATAGAAATAAATTTTAAAGTAGTATCTGATCTTAACAGTTGCTCACTATCTCCAGCCTCAGAAAAATACAATTAAATCCTAACTTGAAATGTTAGGAAAATAACCCCCCAAAACATCAGTCCAAACACTTAAAAAGAAAGACAAGACTTTTTCATCTACCCTAGCTACCTGTCTTAGGACTGATTAAGGAGTCTTTAAGGACCAGAGCTCCCAGAGTCGGTGGTGACAAAGCTCTGTGAAAAGGTCCTCCTTTTCTCCCTTGGCCAGTTTGCCTTGATTTTCCAGCCCCTAATCATAATCACCAAGATCCTCTACCTGTTCCTGCTTTAACAGCCTACTTTTCCTATGCCCAGCATTATCAATTAACAAAAACAGTAGAACTGTATTCGGCTCAGGAAAGTTAGACCAGAAATTAACCAAATGTAAAAATTTCCACATTGAAATTCACATGTGAAATAGTATGAGGAAAAATGGTCATACCTGACTATATTTGGATGACGCAGTTCTTTTAATAAAGAAATTTCCCGAATTGCAGTACTAGGAACCCCTTCCTCTTCACTTTCTAGTCTGATTTTCTTCATGGCTACCACTTGACCTGTAGTTTTGTGTCTACCCTTATACACAACTCCATAGGTACCTGAAATAGACAAAGTAAATGTCTGCCATGTGACACCCTCCACAAACTAAAACAAGATTTAAAAAAATGACTGAATCCCATAAAGTGTCACATGATAGAAACGTCTGCTGTGGCTAGATAGGAAGTATCTCACTTGTATTTACTACATCATCACTTCCACAAAGACATTGAGCGTAGCTACAACCTATTGAGTCTGTAGTTTAGAAATAAAATTTATGTAGTCATCACAGGTTTCCCCAACACTTAAATTACCAGTAATTTCCCAGCACATTTTTTAAAGACAATGGATCCTTTGCAAATTGGAATTTATCTCCTCTCAAATATCCTACCCAATAATAAGGCAGGCATAAAATACAGTGAAAAGATTTGGGCTCAGGAAACATTACTAAAAGGTGTCACTGTGACACCTTCAGAAAATTATTTATAAGAATGTTTTATGGCATTTCAAATACATAGTCAACAATCCTCATCCAGAAAATGGAGATAAAATATTTTATTAGACATATATTAAATCTATTAAAGTTCTGGGCCAGCACCAGTGGCCTAGTGGTTAAGTTCGGCATGCTCCACTTTGGCAGCCAGGGTTCACTTCCAGGGTGTGGACCTACACCGTTCATCAGTGCCCATGCTGTGGTGGCGGCTCACATACAAAGTAGCGGAAGATTAGGCAACAGATGTTAACTCAGGGCAAATCTTCCTCAGCAAAAAAATGAAATCTATTAAAGTTCACATTATCTACTCTATAGTAGGAAAGCCTCACACCTATTCAGAAATTGATGAGAACACTGATTCTGAGATACAGGCTTCAGAGAACAAGCAACAGGGTCAATATAGGAGATCTTGCAGGGGTGGATACAGGGAATGGAAATGACAATAATAAGGGAGATGGCCTAGTTAGCTAAAACAAGTTCATATACATGATACACTTAATCCCCTAGATAAATGCTTTTTAAACTGGGATTAGACAATTTGGGGAGGTCTTGAACTCCTTAACCAAACGTAAAATTTTGCTGAATAGCTTTGATATCTTTCTATGACATCAGTATGACTTCAAAAGTGATGAGTGCGCATTTTTCTAGAGAGAAGTTTCATAGATTTTATCAGTTTCTCTAAAGGTAGCAATACTTCAAAAAAAAAGGCTAAGAACCAGTAACAGATCATCTACTGGCTTAATTAGATTAAGGGCGGTTTGGTTAGTGGCAAACTGATGTTACAATAAACTTTGTTCTAATTTTTTTTTAAAGAGAAATTCTATACAACAGTCTACGTCTTCCTAAATACTAGTGTCATTTTAAAGACATAATTTGACATAAAATCCATTTTATATTGATTAAATTTGGATTAGCTGTGACTTTTGGATAACCAAAATTATTCCAGATTAAAGGAGAACTGATTTTATTTAATCTTCACAACCATCCTTAAAAGTAGGTGATCTGTACACCTAAAATCTGTACACTTTTCAGATGTAAACTATACTTGTGTTAAACACAAAATAGGTAAGTCAGTAGCACAGTCATCTGGCACACGATTAAAGCAGACTCAGGAAGATTAGTTATTTGCATGATATAATCAAATAAGCAGTTAATAGTAAATTTAGAATTTGTGTGTTTGTGTGTGAGGAAGATTCACCCTGAGCTAACATCTCTGCCAATCTTCCTCTACTTTGTATGTGGGATGCCTCCACAGCATGGCTGATGAGCCAAGTAGCTCCATGCCCAGGATGTGAACCAGCAAACCCAGGCTGCTGATACAGAGCGCGTGAAACTTTAATCACTGGGTCACAGGGCAGCCTCATTCAGAGCTAATTTTTTTTTTCTGGTATCTTACCTCTCCAAGTGTGCAACCTCATCTGGTCCTAAAATTTGCTCAAACAATTGATTAACACTTAGCCAGCACTCAATATTTATTGAACTGAATTTTAGACATCACAAGTGCTCTATGGCTCTCCTCTCTGACTCTTTTTGAACCATTACCATTTCTGATTGAACTCCTGGGACAGAGCTCTAGTTAAACAGAGCACAACGATTCCACTGGTTAAGCCTCAAAAATTCTTTATGAGATGCATAGTATTTGCTCTGAAATGGACTAAACATTATAAAATGAAAATGTTAGATATGGTCAGGTTACAGAAATTAAATGGTAAGCAGAAAACCTTTAATCAACAAATGTTTATAGAATGCCTACTAAATGCCAATTCAAGTTCCACATCATGGATATAGCTACTCTCTATGGTCCAAAGACATTTTCTTAAAATAAGAAGGAATTCAAACACTAATGTGACAACACTCAGATTTTTGTAATTCAGGACAAAGCAGAGAACAATTCTGTAATAACTGAAATAAGAAAAGTCTAGATGTATTTAAGAAATGAATTGGGCTGTCCAAAAATTCAATGTCAAGGGGGAAAAAGTCAGGGGGACTATTCTAAACTAGAAAGGATTAAGGAGAAATTAACCATTGAATGAAATGCATGACCTTGGCTAGATCTTCAGAAGACAGTATAGACTGAAGTATTCAGAAGCACATCTCCACAACTTACTTTAAATGGGCGAAAAGAAAAACAAAATGCTAATACACACACACACTCAGATAATAAAGTAAGTGTAACAAAACACTAACATCTCGGTAAAGGTATTACAAATTCATTGTATAAATCGTTCGACTTCTTTGAAGCTTTGGAAATGTTCAAATTGAAAGTTGCGGGAGGGGCTGGCCCCGTGGCCGAGTGGTTAAGTTCATGTGCTCCACTTCGGCGGCCCAGGGTTTCACCAGTTCGAATCCTGGGCGCAGACATGGCACTGCTCATCAGGCCCTGCTGAAGCGGCATCCCAAGTACCACAACTAGAAGGACCCACAACTAACATATATACAACTATGTACTGGGGGGCTTTGGGGAGAAAAAGGGAAAATAAATAAAGAAATAAATAAAGTTGAGGGAATATCTATAACTTTTAAAATCAGTATTTTAATGTTAGAATGTGACCAGGTACCTGGCAGAAGCTAAAGAAAATAGTGTGTAGAAGATATCCTCTAGGCCTTAAATTATTTCTACAAATTATTTTTTTCAAAAACAATGTCCAGCACATAATCCAAAACAGCAAGGCACCAGAATAGACAACACACGGCAGAAAAAGAAGAAACAACAGATTTCATAAAAACACACATAAAACAGATAATGCTGTCATTAAAAATTTGAGTATCTTTTATGTGCTGGACATTATTACCAAACACTGGTCACACAGTTGTGAACAAGACAAAATCCCACCGTCATGGAGCTTACAGTGCAGCAAAGAAAAAGGATATCAAGGATAATGAAAAGGGAACTACAAAATGCCCTTGGACTACAGCAAGGAGATGAGAAGTGGAGCCAATGGAGGGTGGCTTCCAGGGTGAGAGAACAGCCACTGCCAAAGACCCAGAGGTCACAGAACAGGGCATACGCGAGGACATCAAAGAAATCCAAATTAGAGAGTCCAGTGGAATTCGATGAGGCTCGCAAGGGGGCTACAATGTTGATAGTCGTGGAAACAGTGGTCATAGTACTAACAACACATAGTTAACATTTGATGGTTTTCTGAGTTAAAGCACTCAAGGAAACACTTTCCATACATTATCTCATTGTATAATAAAACCTTTTAGTAAGGACAATTATGCCCGTTTACAGAAACAGAAACTGAGATCCAGGGAAGTTCAAAGATTTATGGCTGTCCCATTGGTAGAAACGGAGAAGAATGGGGATCATCTCACTCCACTCTGTATGTAATACACTACATTTGAAATTATACTTTTAACTGCTTCCATTTGCAGTAGCAGCCAGTCCTAGTGGCCAAGATTCTGCACTGTCACCGAGACAGCCGGGGTTCGTTTTGAAGTCAGGGAACCATACCACTGTCTGTGGATTGTCATACTGTGGTGGCTGCGTGTTGCTGAAAGCTATGCCACCAGTATTTCAAATACCAGTAGGGTCAACCATGGTGGAGAGGGTTCAGCAGAGCTTCCAAACCAAGACCAGACTAGGAAGAAGGACCTGGCCACCTACTTCTGAAAAAAGTGACCAGGAAGACCCTATAAATAGCAGCAGAGCAGTGTCTAATGTAGCACCATAAGGTGAGAAGATGGCGCATAAAGGCGGGCAGGGTTCCGCTCGTTGTACACAGGGTTACTAGGAGTCGGAATCGATTTGATGACACTAACAAATTTATAGTAGCAATTAAAGTACTTTTCTCAAAAGTCCAATCTGTAGCCTCCTGTATACATTTGGAGTTCCAGCGTTTTAAAGAAAAATACATTTACACTTTAAGAATGCCTCTTCTCGTTCCAAACTCAAATCAATACATTAAATTCTCTGAGCATTTAAGAAAAACTTCAAAGCAGAAGACATTAGACATGCGAATCAAATGTATTTTTAAATTAGTAGCAAAATTAGGTTAGTTGACTGGGTGTAATAAAGTAAATTTATTTTTCAAAAAACGAAATATTTGTAAGTCAAAAAAAATATATCCCCACCCAACCACCAGCCAAACTTGTCATTACTATGTTACTAAATTCCTTCCAGAATTCCTCCCCTAGCTTTTTAGTAGTATTTCTTGTTAAGTAGGGTTTTTGGAGTACACTTGGCCTCTAACAGCAAATTATTCTGTATAAGTTGTATCATTTGTTCCTGGAGAATTTAGAATGTTAATATCAAGACTTCTATATAGAAACTTAGATATTCTGTTGGAAAAAAAAAAAACAGGCAAAGGGATATTTTTACCCTTCATTTATGCCATATAAACATTCTTTAAAAACTTAAAGTACTACAGAAAGGGAATGAATGATTATATATAAGAGTTATTGGTTTTAGAATAGCTTAAACTTGTGCACAAGACAGGTCATTTAAACACTGGTAACTAAATAAAAAATTTATTTAAATTAGTTTAATAGTCATTGTAACCAATTTAGAAAGTTTAGGTAAAAGTATTTATCATCTTAAAATAATTGTAGGCGACTAAAAGTATATTATGAAACTTAACATAATTCTACCACCCAACCTCTCCCCGACAACACATACACAAGAGATCAATAGTGTTTTCAAAATACAAACATTGTTTTGAGTATTTAGTATTAGAAGAATGTAAGATTATTGGGGGGGAAGTTGTCAGGGAGTCATATCAGAACAATTTCAACTCTCTTGAAATGTGAACATTTTTGTGTTTAAGTTATTATGTAAGAACATATATACAAATGCACATTAGTACTGGAAGATAACTTAAAGGTTGGATTTTAATAAATACATGTTTTCATGTCACAGACATTATAGCATCAAGTCATTCTTTAAAACTTTTATATTATTACAATCACTCACCTTCTCCAATTTTCTCTATTTTGATATAATCTTCCATAGTAATTCGATCAATAGGTATGACAGATCCTAAAATGAGAGGAAAAACTGACTTGACCACAAGTCACTAACTCAAAGGGCAGGTTTAAGTTATTAATGAGATACGATATGGAAAGCATTTCCACAGTGCCGAGGGCAGTATTAATTCTCCCGAAATATTAGTTACTATATTAAAACATTATTTACAAGGGAAAGGACTCCTGCAGTAAGACTTTCTCAGCTTTCTTAGCTCTTAAAACATTGGAAATATCTGTATATTCACCAATGTAAATATTTAGCTTCTTCCAATCAAATTAATCCTCAGATTCAGAGGTCAACTTATCTACTCTTCCGAACAAAACCCAGAAGTATGTTCTCTTTATGTAACACTTCTAAGGAGCACCAGTGTGTGCCAGAGTTATACCCAACTATTTCAACAAACATGTTATTTGACTGAATTTGTAATGCTTTATGATATGTTTATGAAGATAATTCAAAGAAAATTTTTTAAGACATGAGCTAAAATGTGGTCACACAACACATCCATTAGAAAGATTGTTTAAAGCAGCAAGCCTGTGTTTAAACCTGCTCAAGTGACAGTTTTAATCTTTCTCCTGTTTTTAGCAGTCGCATACACTAACATGATCAAGACTATCAAGGTACTTTTTGCAAGAGCAGGATATATCACTAAGCACCCTAAAAGAAAAGGTGCAATTCTACAGACAAAATTCCAATTATACCCTACACAATGTCAAGAATAAGGTAAAAAACCATTTACTTGAATCAAAAAGAATGGAAAAAAGAGCTGAAATGCTGACCAGACACTCAAGACTTCCTCAGCCGGATGTTTGCCACTGAAACATTAACTTCAGAAGCCCAGAGCATAATTACCTTGATTTCGTAACTCACCCGTCACTGGTAAGATCATATATAAAGGTCACTCTGAGTAATGAACCCTTAAGTTCTATCTCTCACATTCATCTTCAAAATCATTCCAGAAATAAGTAGATAAATCTTCTTAAATGAACAAAATTGCACTACATTGGCCATAAGTGCCAATCTTAAAATTTTTAAATTTTACAAAATGGCAATGACGATTGGGATAATTATTTCTACTTCAATATCCAGATTTAATACGCCTAAAGCACAATAAAATGTTGACCTCATTTTGAACAAAGAGCTAAAAGCTTAGTCAATTTCAAAGAGGAGTTCAATTACCCTCCCTCCATTTTTCTGTCGTAACAATTTTAAATAAAGGATGCAGCTGCAGAATGCCTTTGGAATGCCTCCTAGGGTTCTGTACTACTAGCTTCAGGATATAAAACACCAACGGCTTAATCTCCTGCCCCCAGAGACCTCCAGGTCTTGAGAGGAAGCAAAACGTGCACGTTAGTAACTTTAGTATTAAATAACAATTGATTAAAGGATATTAACACATACATATGCATCTATCACTCGGTGTGTCTTAGCTTTCCACCGTTTGCCAAACCACCAAGCATAAACTAAAAAGGAAAAACTCCTAAGTTCCCCCTGGCTCTAGCCTTGGCTAAGCGTTCTTAAAGGCTCTGAGCGGGCGAGGGCCGTGGGCGCAGAGGCAAGCCCGCAGAGGTCCACGACTTAGTTCTTGGGATCGGTTTTCCGGGACGGGCCGGGTTCGGGACAGGCGTAGGTGCCTGGCCCCGGTGCGCCCTTGCTTCCCACCCCCGGGGGCGAGGGCAGAGCGCACACGGGGCGGGCGGGAGCCGCAGAGCCCAGGACAGAGCGTGGCACGGCGCAGGCGCTCAGCGTCCTAGAACCAAAGGTCGGACTCCGCTTCACGCATGACCCGAACGCCTCCTCGGCCAGGACGGCAGCCTCTTCCTGAGAACACCCACCGCGACCCCAGACTGCAGCTCCGAGACCAGGGCAGCCCCAGCCCTACCCGGAGTAAGCCGGCAGGTCTGGCTCCCATGCCTCCTTCTAGAGCCAGGCCCCGGCGTCGCTCATCCGCCCAGACCCTCCCTGGGCCCCGGGTGCAGGCCCGGCCCGGCCTGGCCCCACGCAGATCCCTGCCGCCTCCTAAATATCCCCGGCTTCCTCAAGACCCCCCCTCCGAGCCAGCCCCTGCCGAGTGGACGCTCCTTAGTCATGACCTCGACACCAGCAACTCTACCGGCTTATTATCCCGCGGCGGCTACCACGGCAGCGTCGCTCCAGCCGGAGCTTCCCAGAGCCAGCTTTCAAGCGAAGGACGAGCAGTTTCAAACTCAGCGCGCTAAAGGGGCCCGAATCCACCAGTCAGGCAGCCCGTAGACTTTCAAAGGAGCCAATGAGAGCCCAGCCCCGCTTGGGCGGGGCTTCCCGGCTGGCCGGAGCGCGAAAGAACGGGGAAACGGCGGCTGCAGAAAAAGCAGGAGGGCGGGCGCCCACTGAGTCTGAGCGCAAGCGCAGTCTTTGATTCTAGGAGAGTGTCGTCCTACTGTTTCTAGTCATCAGGAATCTACTGTCCGCTCTAGGTTGGTTTTTTTTCCTTCCTATTATGGGCGCAATTGAAATTTCTTGTGCTTAAATACTTCATCACAAAGTGATACTACACTCATAACCATATTCCATTACTTTCACTTTTAATACTTAAAGCTATATATATTATATATATATATATATCTCCATGCTTTATTTTTGCCTCACTTTTTAAATTTTTTATTTATTTAAAATTGTATTTATTTAAAAATTAAAAACAAAATTTTAAATTTTAAAACATTCCTGCACTTGAACATCATTTTACTCCTTTAAGAAAATAATAGAGTAAAATAGAGCTGGGGATAACAACAGTCCCCTAGGAAGGATTTCTCTTTGCACTGGTCCTTAATGGGACGTAGAACAAAGATTGATTGCCATGACCTCTACAAGTATGTATCAGAAGACTCAGACTAGGATAAGGAATGGAACTGGTATATGAGAAGCATTTAAGTATTTAATACCTTTTTACACAGTAAGCAGCATCTGTCATCTGGCCCTATATGGGGCACAAACATTCAGCCTTGACAATTTTCTGTTCCTAGGGAAGAGAAGCAGAGCATTTGGGATTGGTAGTGGAGATAGGAGGTTGCAAAATCTCCCACTAAATCTAATAACTTTTAGAACTTTCTTTTAAAATGCCAAATTCACATTTTAAATGAAAACGGACTACCCCAGAGAAGTGCTCAAGAGAAGAAGACTATTCTGTGCTAATTCACGGTACTGATTTTAATGAAGGGTTATATATATATACATATATCTTGGAAACCTAAGCAAGGAATTCAATTTATATCATCTAAAAACAGCTCATATTCATTATATCCACTTTACATTCAACATAAAGAAGACCACAAGCTTCCACAGCTGTGATGCTAGATTTTTCGATTTAAAAATACCATAAAAATCACAAAATCCTTAAAAAATTATATTTTTATTAATTGCCTGACATCTTTATAATGTCTTTTGTCCTAAATTTGTTGGGGGCTACAATTTTTGGAATCTATATTTGTCCACCCAGCTGATGAGCTCTTTATCTCTTAATATGACATAATTTTGTAATATTTTCTATCAAGAGAAAAAAGATAATTGTCTTTCCTTTAACTTCTTTTAATTTGATCCAAATTGGCTTTTTATGATGGATCATTTCAGAAAAGTTTTTGTGACTTTTTACCTCACTTTTTATTATGTCATATATAACAGGATTTCTGTCAAATTTGAGAAAAGATTTATCAAGTTTCTTTCACATCTGAGCTGTTTATACTAGTGTTCTAAATTTATGCCCTATGAACACAGGAATTATGGAAAATTTTAATTTACATGATTCTAGATATTCCACATTCCAAAAATTGTCTGATGCATTTATAGTTGTTCATGGTGTAACAAGTGTATTCCTGACACAACAGAAGTTCAGTTTAGATGAGGTAATGACATAATTTTGTGCATCTGATAATTGAAAGAATTTTCCAGAGATTAGCCTCTCCTCTATTACCCACTACCCACTTATTTCCATTTCAGATAAGATCTCTAACCCGTTTATTTCCAGAAGCAGGAGAGTCGGCAGAATGTGTAGAGGGAGTATTCTCAAAAGCTATTCCTATATTAGGACAGCTCGCAATAACTTGGAAGTGCTGTGGATAAATAACTAGATACCACTAATCCTGAACTAAATGTACCCTCACCTTAACTTCTCCTGAGCTGAATCCCAACAATGGTTATGGTCCTGCCAATGCCACTGGACAGGTGGGGAAGTGTGGCAGATGGGGAGCTGAAGTCGAAAGAAACAGCAGCCTTAACAAACTGGGGTTAATATATCTTACTTTATCTATTTTACGAAAACATGACCCTGTGAACTCCCCTCTCAGAGCCCTGGAAGGGTCCTGTGCAAAGGAAGAACTCAGACACTTAAGCTTCATTAGATTCATGGTGAATCTAACTCTGAAATTGCAGGCAATTTTATACATATTTGGAGCCGGGAGAAATGATCAAGGCTGTTGTTTTAGTTGCATCTCTGAGATATTTTTTATGGATTCCTGTTGCCTCTTAAATTTTATCACAATACTGCATATGCCTAAGTTAGGCTATTCTGCCAGAACTCAAAATATATATTGAGAAGTAATTCCTCAAACCTTTATCTTTGTAAAGTCAGCCCAGTGAAGGAGAGCAATGAATTATGAACAGATCTCTAATCAGTAAGTTAAGGAATTAGCATAAAAGTTCATTTTCTAATGGTGTTAAACAGATAAAGTTCTAATTTAACTCAATAAACTGTTCTCTGGAATGATACAGGCCTGGGGTTTCATGTTATGAAATATTCTGCTTCATTTTAAGTGTTTACTGTAATTGACAAATTTCAGAGAGCTAAGCTACAATAACATCTTCTTATGGCTAAAATGATACAGAACATTATTTACTGTTTCCTCAAAAATGAGACAGGCACTTCAGAGTCTTGTACCGCCGAAGGGCCTCCTTGTGAACATCAGTTATCTGGCCCTTGGCTGTGCATCATTTTATACCAGTGATATGAAACTGAAGTACCACAGAAAATTACACTCTGTCGGTTCCACTCACCAAATATTTGAGCATCTTCTATTTGCCTGGCATTATTTGGGGGCTACTAAAGATTCAAAGATGAATTAGACTATCTGTCCTCTTTAAGCTTAGGAGTCGGGGGCGGGGCAGAGATAAGAAAAATACAACAAATGATTATATCTTTTATGCTAATTAATTAAATACCTTCCATCAGCTGGTGTTTTGAATCAAGAACTATGGGAATACAAAGTAAAGTGATGTCACATCCAGATAAGACAAAAAGGGAAAGATAGCTGCTATTTCAACAACATTTGATAACTTTATGAAGCTCTTATTACGTCCCAAGCACTAGCTTAAATAATGGGCATACAAACAAGAATCTGAATGCAAGCCTGTCCTCCAAAACTTCAGAGTCCAGGTGGGGAAACGTATAAAAAGAAAAAAATTTCAAAGAGGAAAGTAGACCTTTTCATTCAACAAGACAAAACAAAACCTTCTTCCTACTCCAGGAATCATGTTTGATTCTTTCCAAATATGAAATCCCAAACCACGGACTCAAAATGAAAGGAGGAGGAAAGACATCAAGTGGTGCTGTCCTGACCAAGAGCCCTTCTGGAAGGAATGTGCCATCAGGGTAGATAAAAGGGTCGGGTCCAAAGATCGCCTGGCCTCAAATCCTTTTAAATCCTGGCTCCTGCCCTTAAATTATCTGTGGCTTTGGGCAAGTCACCTCATTTCTCTGTGCTTCGTTTACTCAAATGACAATGATGATAGTACCCAGTTGTGTCATTTTGAGCATAAAATGAGGTAATCCATGTAACATTTACTTAGATCAATTCCTAGCCCGCTGGAAGCACTTCACACATATGATTTCTTCTTCCTAATCATATTGATCACTATCTATCTCTCACAAAAATACCTCTGATGATGAGTACTGGAACAGAGACTTAAATGAATTGCTATGGCGTCACAAAAGAGAGGGGAAAAACTCTGGAGGAGGCCGATAAGGCTTCATTAATGATGTGATCCTTGGGCTGGGAAAGAAAGCTGATGTTGTCAGTTTAAAAAGGAATTGAAGGAGAGGAGCAGGGTAGAACACCCAGGCAAAGGGAACAGACATATGGGACAGACAGCACGGTGTCAGAGGTCCTGGCTTGTGAGGGATTGACCAAGGGAGCTTCAAAAGCTAACATAGGGTGCATTTGAAATAATTCTTGAAATACAAGCACAACTTTGGTAAATAGAAATGGAAGAAGGAAGGTGGTGGGGTGGAGATGACTAGGGGGGTGGCATTCTAGGCAGAAAAAGGAAAAACATGGTATAGGTTTGAAGAACATCCAAGTGAGATTCGGCTGGAGGGGAGAGTGTGTGTAGGCAGTAAAGGGAGAGGAGAGTGGAAAGGGGAGTTGGATTCAGATGGTGAAGAGTTTTGGAAGTCACTGTGGGAAGTTTACCAGCAGCACTTCAAATAGCCCAATGGCAACAACTGAAGGTTTTTTCCTCTGATTGAGCAGGGGGGTGCTCAAATGTGATGGGATCTCATTGTCCTTTTAAACAGATTAATCTGGCAGTACTTTACAGAAACAATTAGTGTGGGAAGAGAGAGAAGCCAGAATGCCAGTTAAAAGGTAATCCCCTCCAGGAGTTCATAATATCTAAGGCTGGGACTAACTCTATACAGCTGAAATTTAGAAATCTCTATATGCGCGCGTGTGTGTATATTTTTAATCTGGAGGAAATGCTGTAAGGATATTGTGACGATGATTCCACTAGAGGGTAGTAGAGACAAATTGGTAAAACAGATGAAGCTGCTCTCATCCTTACCTGCTACAAGCCAAGCGTTTTTCTTCTTCTTCTCTATATTGTGTAATAGTTGCAAGCTTAATTCAGTCCACAGCTAAGAAAAATATGACAAGTACATTTAGTGGGTTGTAGCTCTAGACAAGTTAGTAAATTCAGGGTACCCATTTTTAGAATGTGATAAAGCTGGATTGGTAAAAGCAGAAAAGTAGTTGGCATTTAGCCTTTTCACAATAACCAGTATCTCATTATGGCCTTCAATAGAAATCCTTCTTTTGAGGCTGGCCCCGCGGCTGAGTGGTTAAGTTCGCGTTCCCCTGCAGGCGGCCCAGTGTTTCGTTGGTTCCTAATCCTGGGCGCGGACATGGCACTGCTCCTCAAACCACGTGGCGTCCCACATGCCACAACTGGAAGGACCCACAACGAAGAATATACAACTATGTACCAGGGGGCTTTGGGGAGAAAAAGGAAAAAAAAAAACCTCTCCTTTTAAATTGAACCCTGAACATTACATCCAAGTCTTTTGCTGATATAGTAAAAAAAAAAAAAAAAAAAAAAAAGATTAGTAAGAGTTAATTTTGATGTATACTGTTGGTTACATAAGTTTTAAAAAAGCATATCTTTACTCATTTACAGATAATGCCCTAAAATATAGATTGCTATATTATATATAACTATATTTTACACACATACATACATGCACACCTTTTGGAAAGTAATATAGCAATAAAAAGCTATAATGCCCATGTTGGGTTTTTTTAAGCATTATTTTATCATAAGGAAATAATTCTATATGAATAAAAGTCATATACTTGAAAAAGATTATTAGAACACTTTCTATAATAAAAAAAAGCTTAGAGCCAACCTATAAGTCTAATAGAGAAATGGTTAAATAGGTAAATTATGGTACTTCCCTTAATTAAATACCACATGTCCAGACACATACACAGTGATTGCAAGTTTATAAAAGCATGAAATTATACTAGAAATAAATAGACACAGAATTGTTCTCTTAGTGTGATGGGATGTGTGGTTATTTAAAAACATCTCATCCAACTAGTTTTATGTTGCTTTTACGATGACTACACATGGAAAGGGGATATACTGCCGCTAACGTTTTACTTACAATTTCAAGATACCGCCATTTAACTAACACTATTAAAGCTTCACAGTGCAAAGATCACTATATATTAAAACTTTAATCAGAGTAACTCTCTTCAATTACCTTATCTTGTTAAAAAAGAAAGAAAGAAACAAGGAAGGAAGGAAGGGACTAAATTGAGACTCCTAGAATGCCTCTGCGATTGTATCTACAAGCAAAATATCTCTGGAGTAAAATATAGTATTTTTAAAGATGTATAAATATCTTCCTCAATAGCTTAAGAAAAGGGTTTGAAAGAGGCCAGCAGAGCAAACAGAAATCTAAAATGGCGGCCGGCTCCGTGGCCCAGTAGTTAAGTTCGCATGCTCCACTGCGGCGGCCCAGGGTTCGGATCCTGAGCGCGGACATGGCACTGCTCGTCAGCCCATGTTGAGGCGGCGTCCCACATCCCACAACTAGAAAGACATGCAACTAGGATATGCAGATATGCAACTGTGTACAGGGGGGGTTTGGGGAGATAAAGCAGGAAAAAAAAAAAAGACAACAGTTGCTAGCCCAGGTGCCAATCCTTAAAAAAAAAAAAAGAAATCTAAAATGGAATTTGTCCATATTCCAGCAGTACTGTGTGTTACTAAATATCCAATAGGCAGGTCCTCCTTGTTCCATCATGAAAATGTCTAAGTTAAACATCCTCTTCCATCTTTAAAAACATAACAAAACTCCAAAAGTAAAAATAAACTCATCTTCATTTTAATGGCTTCTAAACACTTGCAAAGACAATAATCATAGAATCATAGTATAATAAAATGTTAGAGCCAATAGAACCTTAGAGATCACTTATTGAGAAATGAAGGGAATGTTAAGGAGATTGTGTTTACATTCCCTCATTTTCAGAGCTTTGTGTACTTATTTGTTTTGTCATTTAGGCTCCTGATAATAAACAGTGTAACTTTGTCAGTATGTAGGAAATTATAGGTAGATATAGATAGATCAATTAAATCAGTTTAAATGTTTCACTGTGGTAATAATAGCTACATTTTATAATATTCAGACTTGTACCATTAACTGTGCTAAGCACTTTATTTATTTTTTCTTTTCTGCTTTTTCTTCCCAAATCTCCCCAGTACATGGTTGTATATTTTAGTTGTGGATCCTTCTAGTTGTGCTATGTGGGACAACTCAGCATGACCTAATGAGTGGTGCCATATCCGTGCCCAGGATCCGAACCAGCGAAACCCTGGGCCACCGAAGCAGAGCACGAGAACTTAACCATTGGGCCACGGGGCCAGCCCCTGTGTTAAGCACTGTAAATGAACTATCTTTGAAAATGGAAAAATCCTATTGGTAGAGATCCAGCTTCAGATAAGGAAACTGAGATCTAAAGAGATTAAACAATTTGCCCAGTATCAGATAGCTCTTAAGAGGCAGAATGGAGACTTGAATCTAGAGTTTTCTGACTCCAAAGCCCAGCTTCTCTACCACCATGCAATTTGCCACTTATGTGTGATAAAATAAATATGACACTCTAAGATGATAAATTATTGGAAATATTATTAACAGTAATTTTGGTAAATAGGAATTATATATTTAGTCCCCTTATACTGTGTATCTTAATGATAATTTCACTCTCACTAGTGTCTCCTTAAGGAAGAGTAGAAGTGTATCATTTTCTTTAAATAAGAATGTGATTAAACAAGGTTGAATCATTGGTTAATAGTAGAGTATCTAAAATAGTTGTTCATTATTCTTGGAACACCACAATTATTAGCTTTGGATGAAAGGGATGAAAAAATTCAGAGCTCATTCTCAAATAGCTGTAGGTCCAGCTTTTCTCCCATCCCTGGAATTTTCCACTCCAGATATATGGTTATTTTCAGCAGTTTTGTGGTACTTAAGAACATAGAAGTGGATTAAAGTAATCCTTGGTTCATGACACACTCTCATCATTGGTGCATTTATGGCCATCTTTATTCATATAATTATTAATTTATAGTAAAATGTAATAAGCACCCATGAAACCATAACCCAACATTAAAACTAGTACCTTAACAATAGCTTACATGTGTGTGATCTTCTTTGCACCATCCCGTTCCACCACCCCCACAATCCCAGGTAACTGGCATCCTGAATCATCATTCTTTTGCCTACATTTTTATTCAGTTTCATCTTATCTGTACAGTCTTAAAGAGTGTGTGTGTGTGTATGTTTCCTCAACTTTTTATTTGAAAATTTTAAACCTACAAAAATGTTGAGAGTAGTAACAGTAAAACCCATATACACTTCACCTAGATTCACCAATTATTATTACGCCAAATTTGCTTTATCTTATCTTCTCCTTCCCATCATCCCTCCCTCCCTTCCTCCTCATGTCTCTCTCTTCTCCCCTTGAACCACTCTTAAGTACCTTCCCAGACATCATATCTCTACCTCAAATGCTTCACCATACATTTCTTAAGAATGACATTTTCCTACATAACCAAAACACCACTATGACATCTAAGGAAAGTAAAACTAATTCCGTAACACTCTCTGACATCCTATTCACATTCAGACATCCACCATCTCCCCAAACATGTCTTTTCCAGATGTTTAAAAAAATAAAATCTGAGATACAATCAAGATATATGAATTGTATTTGTTATGTCTCTTTAGTCTAACAGTCCTCTGACTTTTATCTTATTTTGTTTTTCATGATATTTTGTGTGTGTGTGTGTATGTGAGGGAGATTGGCCCTGAGCTAACATCTGTGCCAGTCTTCCTCTATTTTATGTGGGATGCCACCACAGCATGGCTTGACAAGCGGTGCTAGGTCCATGCCTGGGATCCAAGCCTGCAAACCCAGCCACCACGAAAGCGCAGCGCGAACTTAACCACTACACCACCAGGCCGGCCCCTCATGATAATATTTTTAAGCCAGTTTTCCTAAGATACTTCCCACATGATACATCTGATTGTTTCTTCATGGTGTGATTTACCTTATTCCAATATCATCTGCATTGTATACACTATCTTCTGTAACTGAAAGTTAGGTCTAGAAATGACTAAATTCAGGTTAAATATTTTTGGCAAGGATACTGCATAGAGAGTTTGTGCATTTCACATTGCATTCTGTCAAGGGGGACATCATGCAGGGTGCCCACTTCATTTAGTTGATAACTTTCAGCTCTTTCCATTTTTTTTTTTTTTTAAAGATTTTATTTTTTCCTTTTTCTCCCCAAAGCCCCCCCGGTACATAGTTGTGTATTCTTCGTTGTGGGTTCTTCTAGCTGTGGCATGTGGGACACCGCCTCAGCGTGGTCCGATGAGCAGTGCCATGTCCGCGCCCAGGATTCGAACCAACGAAACACTGGGCCGCCTGCTGCGGAGCGCGCGAACTTAACCACTCGGCCACGGGGCCAGCCCCAGCTCTTTCCATTTTAAAGCTATGTCCTCATATTCTTTGACACTCTTCTACTCATAAGGTGGACCTTAATTCTTCTCCCCCCGCCCCCACGCTATGAGGACACTCAGGCCATGGATAGAAGGGCTCATTGGGTGAGGAATGAAGTCTTCTGCCAAGAGCCAGCAATGAACGAGTTCTGCTAGTGAGTGAGCTTGGAAGTGGATCCTCTGCCAGGATTTCGCTATTATGTTATATTTTTCAAGGAATTTGTCCATTGGGTCCAATTTTCCAATTATTAGGTGATGATAGTGTTACCTTATGATATTTTACATTTCCAGTATTTCTATAGATTGTTTTAATTCATAATACTATTTATTTGTTATTTTTCTCTTTTTTCTGATACGATCTTGTCAGAGGTTTATCTATTTTATTTGTTGGTTTTTGAAGACCTGAAGTTTGGCCTTGTTAATATTCTCTATTATATCTTTGTTTCATATTTCATTGATTTCTCTTCTTATTTGTATTCTCTCTTTCTTACTACTCATTAACTTTTAGCATCTGGTCTTTCCTAATATAAGTATTAGTATCTAAAATGCCCCCCAATATCATTGTTGCTGTGTCCTATAAGCTTTGATATATGGTATTTTAACTTTTTGAACATATGGAATACAGTAAAAATAACTATTTAAATGTCACTGCTAATTCTAACATCTGTGTCAGTTCTACTTTATTTTCAGTTGATTTTTTTCTTCAATGTTGGTTGTATTTTCCTGTTTCTTTGCATGCCTGGTAATCTTTTTCTGTGTCAGACATTGTGAATTTTACCTTGTTGGGGGCTGGATGCTTTTGTGTTCCTATAAATCTTTCTGAGCTTTGTTCTGAGATGCAGATAAGTTTCATGGAAAAAGTTTGATGCTCTCCAGTCCTGCTTTTATGATTTGCTAGGCAGGACCAGAGCTGTGCTTAGTCGAGGACTAATTATTCCCACTACGGAGGCAAGACTCTTCTGAGCACTCTTCCTGTTGCCCCAGACATTAGGAGACTTTCTAATCTGGCAGGTGGATGCAGACACTATTCCTGGCCCTGGGTGAGCACCAGGTACTATGCCCTTTAATTTTTCTAGGTGGCTGTGTTAGTCAGGGTTCTCCACACAGACAGAACCAATAGGATGTACATACACATTATTATATATAATAATAATAAAATACAATAATATAATAAGCAAAATAATCTAATAATAATAGAACCCATAGGATGTATGTATGTAATATTATATATATTATTATAAGGAATTATTATTATATAATTATAATATTTAATCATCTTATTATATTATTATTATAAGGAATTGGCTCACATGATGATGGAGGCTGAGAAGTCTCAAGATCTGCAGTTGGGAAGCTGGAGACCCAGGAGATCTGATGGTGTAAGTTCCAGTCTGAAAGACGGCAGCCTCAAGCTGTAAGAAGAGCAGGTGTTTCAGTTCGAGTCCAATGGCAGGAGAAGACCAATGTCCCAGCTCAAAGGCAGTCAGACAAGAGGAATTCCCCCTTGTTCAGGGGAGGGTCAGTCTTTTTTGTTCCATTCAGGCCTTCAACTGATTGTGTGTTGCCCACCCACATGAGGGAGGGCAATCTGCTTTAGTCAGTCTACCAATTCAAATGTTAATCTCACCTAAAAACACCCCCACAGACACACCCAGAATAATGTTTGGCAAAAATCTGTACACCCTGTGGCCCAGTCAAGTTGACATAAAATTACCATCAAAGTGGTTCTTTTCCTGCCCTCCTATAGTTTCTCCACACGCACCCTTGAGGGAGACCCTCTGTAGATTTCAGAGTTCTCTGTACATCCCTCTCCTCCCCAGGACTTGGTCCTGTGAATGCTAGCCACGTTGGTCTGTCCCCTGGAGTCTCAGCTTTGCCCCTTCGACTCAGAGAGTCCAGGCTCCGCTTGGATCTCCCCTCCCTGCACCACAGACTAGAAGCTCTCCCAAGGCAGCCACCTGGGACAATCACTGGCTTGTCCCATTTGATTCCCATCTCTCATGGATCACTGTTGCAAATACCTGATATCCAGTGTTTTGAAAACTGTTCTTTCATATATTTTATCTGTTTTATTATTTTCTATGTTGTTTTAGGTGGGAGAATAAGTTTAGTATCTGTTACTCCAAGCTTCCAAGCAGAAGCCCCTGCAGTATTCTAGATTTTATTTATTTATTTATTTATGTATTTATTTATTTATTGCTGAGGAAGATTGTCCCTGAGCTAACATCTGTTGCCAATCTTCGTCTCTTTTGTATGTGGGATGCCTGCACAGCATGGTTTGATGAGTGGTGCATAGATCTGTACCCAGGATCCAAACCTGCTAACCCAGGGCTGCTGAAGTGGAGTGCCTGAACTTAACCACTGGGGCACTGGGCAGGCCCCACATTTATCATTTTTTTCAGTGATTTTTTTTCTTTTTGGTGAGGAAGTTTGGCTCTGAACTAACATCCATTGCCAATCTTCCTCTTTTATTTTTTTCCTCCCCAAAGCCCCAGTACGTAGTTGTATATCCTAGATGTAAGTCCTTCTAGAGCTTGTATATGGGGTGCTGCCACAGCATGGCTTGATGAGTAGTGCATAGGTCCTCACCCAGGATCTGAACCAGGGAACCCCAGGCTGCTGAAGCGAAGTACGTGAACTTAACTATTATGCCACTGAACCGGCCCCTAAAGTAATCTTTTTAACTTAAAAGAGAAAACCTATTTTTTATGATACTTAATCTTTGAAATTTGTTGATGTTTGCTTAATGGCCTGGTACATGATCAATTTTTGTAAATGTTCCATGTGAGTTAGAGGAGACTGGGTATTCGCTAATCTTAGATGTAAAATTATATATACATTCCTTAAATTCAGGCCCATTAATTGTGTTGTTCAGATCTTTTTATCACTGTTGAATTTTGACAGCCTCATCGATCAATAGTTAAGACAACTGTGTTGAAGTCTTTCACTACAATAGGTAGATTTATCAATTTCTACCTGTAATTCTATCAAATGTTTCTTCATCTTTTTTGAGAATAGTTTACTATGTACTTACATATTTATTATACGATATCTTCTTGGTGAATTGCACCTTCAATCATTGTATAGTAACAATACTTTTTTCCTCAGAATGCTTTTGCTCTTAAAGTCTATATCAGAACTGTCTGGTGGAAATATTATGTGAGACACATATGTACTTTCAAATTTTCTAGTAGCCACGTTAAAAAAGTAAAAAGAAACAGGTGAAATCAATTTTAATAATGCATTTATTTAAAACCAAATATATTAAAATATCGATTGAACATGTAATAATATAATAATTCTCATTGAGATATTGTATGTTCTTTATTTTTTGTGCTAATTCTTTGAAATCTGGTATGTATTATTGTATGCTTAACGAAAATCTCAATTCAGACTAGCCACCAAGTGCTCAGTAGCCATATGTGGCTAGTGCCCGCCACATTGGACAACGCAGGTCTATACAGCTGTTCCAGCTTGCATTTGGTTAGAATTTGTCTGTAACTTCTTTTTTCATTCTTTTACTTGGAAACTTTCTGTATTCTTGAGCCCTGTGTCCTTGTAAAAGGCATATGCATTATTTTATGGAGACTAAGATATATATAAAGTTTGGCATTTGGACAACTTTGAAATCAGGACTCACCTTACAATCGATGAAGTGTAACAGTCTCTGTCATCCAGGTGGTATTTGCACCATAGTTGACATTACCTGCACATGCACTAACATCAAAAGCACCAGTATCAAAACTCAGAAAATGGATTTCAATGGCTTGGAATTAAATCCCAAGAGAGCACAGTAAGGCTCTCTTTTTAGCCTCTAAGAACCAAAGGGTTGTGGGAAAAGTGTGAATTAAACATTTTTGGCAATATTCACAAAACAAGAGTAAACAAAATAGACTAGTTCTACGTCATTGCAAAGCTGTCTTAAGAGCAGAACAAGTGGCTTTTAGTTCTTTTATGAATTATTTTAGGAAGTACTAAATTACCAATGCTCTTGATGTCACAAATAATAATGTTGTATGCCTGCTGACAAATGAAAAAGTGACTCATAAGAGGTGGATGGATATGATGAAATTTTACAAACACTTTACTCAATTTATTTTGCTTCTATTTTACTTTTTATATGTGTGCATTTGTTATATATGATAAAATATGTCTAGATAAATCTAAAAGAGTCCTTTAAACTAGCATAAAATAAAATCTAAATGATCCGAAAGCTTTTACCATAAGTCAATTGATGGCATTTCTTCTTTTCTCCTTAAATTTACATAATATATATCTTAAATTTGATAGCATGTTAGATTTGACTAAGTAACGTTCCTAGATATCTGTTTTGTTTTTATACAATATGCTAATCTCTTTTAACTGGTAAGTTTTGTCCATTTACATTTATTGTAATTATTAATATATGGATCTGTTTCTATAATCATAGTTTATTATTTCAATATGTACCACTTTTTCAGTGCTTCTTCTAAACCTCTCTTATATATATCCTGCCATTTTGGCATGTTCTCATACCCTTAATATGTAGAATATTAAATTTAGGGTATTTATGGATATTCTCTCTCTCTCTCCTGTACAGATATTATGGTGGGCAGAATAATGGCTTCCCAAAGATATCCACATCCTAATCCATGTAACCCATGAATATGTTACCTTACATGGCAAAAGGGACTTTGCAAATATGATTAAAGTTAAGATAGTTGAAATTGGGAGATTATCTCAGATTATCAAGTGGGTTCAATCTAATCAACTGTTCTTATTAAGTATCCTTAAGAGCAGAAGAAGGAGTCAGAAAGTCAGAATCTGAGGAAAGTATGACTATCTGGAAGAATAGTTAGAGAGATGCAGGGTTGCTGGCCTTGAAGATGGAAGAAGAGGGCCAAGAAATCCAACAGCAGCTTCTAGAGGCTGCAAAAGGCAAGGGAATGGATTCTCTCCTGGAGCCTCCAGAAGGGGATGCAGCCCTGCAGACACCTTGACTTCATCCCTGTGAGACTTGTGCGGGACCTTTAACCTGAAGAACTGTAAGATAATATTTGTGCTCTTTTAAGCCACTACACTTGTGCTAATTTGTTACAGCAGCAATAGAAAACCAATACAGATCATTTAAAGTAAACACAAACTTTACCAAGTGTTTGAAGATCTTTATATATCCTGTGTACTTTTTAGACTTGTTTCCTTTTATTTGTAATTTATCTAAAATTGTTCTCAGGAAATAGTTGTGTGGTAAATTTTCTGAGGCCTTATATACCTGAGAACATTGTTACCATGCCCTTACATTTCAGCTGTATAAAAGTTCTAGACCTTGAATCTTTCTCTTGTTCTAAAAAAGTCAATATCTATTCTTTCTGCCAAAATTTTAGAATTTCCTTTTGAATTGATTTTTTTTTTTTTAATGATTTTATTTTTTCCTTTTTCTCTCCAAAGCCCCCTGGTACATAGTTGTATATTCTTTGTTGTGGGCCCTCTAGTTGTGGCATGTGGGATGCTGCCTCAGCGTGGTTTGATGAGCAGTGCCATGTCCATGCCCAGGATTCGAACCAACGAAACACTGGGCCGCCCGCAGCGGATCACGCGAACTTAACCACTCGGCCATGGGGCCAGCCCCCTGAATTGATATTTTTAAATATCATGTAATAGGTTTAGAGGAAGTATTTTTTTTTCTTATTTTCTATTTTTGGGGCATTATGGTGGTGGTTTTGTGTGTCTGTGTGTGGGTGTGTTTGTGTCTGTGTGTGTGAGAGAGAGAGAGGAAGATTGGCCCTGAGCTAACATATGTTGCCAGTCTTCCTCTGTTTTAGGTGAGATGCTGCCACAGCCTAGCTTGACAAGTGGTGGTAGGTCCACAACCAGGATTCAAACCTCTGAACTCTAGGCCACCAAAGCAGAGCACGGGAACTTAACCATTTCACCACCAGGCCAGCCCCACTTTATGTGTTTTTTGATCCTAGATCTTTCATCTTTCTTTAATTTGAGGAGTTTGTCTCTATCGTTTCTTCAAATGTTTATTCCTCCCTATTTCTATTTTTTTTCTATTTTGATGACTCTTTTTACCCAGATGTAAAATTATACTTGTTTATATCACCTAACTTTGTTTCTACATTTTCTTTTGCTTTTTTTGAGAAAAAAAAACACCTCAATCTGATCTTTCAATATGCTAAATGCCTCAGCTGGATCCTTTTAATATTTATCCCATCTATTGTATGTTATTTATCCCATCTATTGTATTTTCCTTAACAAATTTTCCACTTGTTTTTCTGTTTAAAATAGATTTTTATAAGGTTAATATTTTTTCTTTTTCTCTTTTAGTAGATGTTTTAGGCTTACTGTAAATTTTTTGTTGTTCTAACACTGCTTCTTCTGAGGAAATCTGTAATCACTTGCTATTTTCCTTTCTAAATAGGTATCTTGTTATTTTAGCCTGTGAGCTCCTATTCTCCTGAAAGTACTGCCTGCTTCACAGGCTGGGAAAAGCCCAAGTCCATCCTGACTGGGTGTTGGGGAAGTGACAACTTCCCCTAGGGTAGACAGCCCCAAGCACCAGCAAAATCAAGATGAATTATTCCTCCCTCCATTAATGGCGGGATGAAGCTGCTTTCAAGGGAAGTAGTCCTGATACCGTGTAATTGAGCCCACGTTGTGTCAAGGGGGAGGGTTTGGGAAACAACTGCTTAGGACATGTGGGGTCCCCACTTGTTTTCTCTGCTCTTCACCTACACAACTCTCCTGTGCTGCCCTCTGGTCCAGCATTTCCCCCCAGCCTCTTCATGACTTCTAGTTGTTTAGTTTAAGGTGACAAGAATGCAAACTATGTGGGCCTAATACATATCAATTACAAACACATTTGGCTATTTAACAAAGATTAAACATAGAAGGTAAGGCTATACAGGAGATTTGGAAAAAATTCAAGTTCATTAGGTTATTTTATGGAAATAAAAATTATTTGGTTTGTTATTCATATACACAGAAACGTCAGACAAGAAGTATTCATTTGCTATACATATACATAATCTTATATGACCTCTATGAGGCATTGATACTGTTGGCAAAACTTTTTCTTTTGACACTGTTTTAAAAGATGCATTCTTCCCCACACCAGCCTCTCTTGTGGTTTTCTTCTTACCATTGGTTTTTGCTTCCCAGTCTCCTTCACTAGCTGATTTCTCTTCTCGCCATCATGGCTCCCAGGGCTTCATCCTGGGCACTCTCATCTCACTCTATTCTCTTTCCTTGCATGGTCTCATTGAACCTCAAGGTTACAGCTGCCGCCTATATAATGGTGATGACTAAATTCATATTTCTAATCCTCACCCCTCTTATGAGCTCCAGGCTTACTACCTCCTAGACATCTCCACCCGGAGTTCCCACTGCTATCTCAACCTCAAATATCTTCCCCAATCATGTATAGTCTTTCCATTTTACCTACTCCAGAAGGTTCAATGTTGATCTTGACTGACCATTTCCTCCCCAGCCACACCTAATTCAACATGTCCATTCTGCCCTTTCCTTTATTTCCATTCTCACTACTACTCTCTTAATTTAGCCTCTCATCAATTTTAAGTCTTTGAGTAACTTCCTAACTGGTTGTCTTCCCCCCCCCGTCTCTCCTCCATGTTATTATTTTCTTTGAAATTATTCAGTAGCTCTCCATTGCAGAGATAATAAAGTCTAAACCTATCAGCATGTTATTCCTCTTTCTTCATAATACAGTCCTCGTCCATCTGATCTACCACACCTCCTGATATCCCCAGCGCTCCATGCTTTGTTCCAGTAGGCTCAAACATCTGTCATTCTTCAAACACAGCATAGTGTATTCTCTCCCTCTGGAATATCTACCTGCTTTATTTACACTTTATTGAGTGAAAAGGGTCACCAATGTTCTGGCTAAGAGGAGGAGAAAGGCCTCGAGTTTACCTGGCAGAAATGGAAGCAAAAAATCCAGTAATTTCAAGAGAAACTGAAAGTCAGCCAGAACACAAGAGGGAGCAGCCTTACTGAGTGGGAGGCAAAACAAGGAGAGGCAAGAGAACTATTAGTTAAAATTTCATTGTCCATCATCCAGTTCCTGTTGACCTGGCAATCGGTTATCATTTTATAGTCCTTATACTGTAATGAGAAAACCTACATGCAAATGAAATAAACAGTAATTAGAGATCTTGGACTAGTTAGCACCTCCTTGGAAGAAAGTCAGGGGATTTGAGGAGTGGTCTGTGCTGTAAACAAAGAATGAAGTCATAGAGGGAAATAAAATTGTTTATGTATACACAGGATTAACTTGATCCTGTGCTTGGAGAGCTTTCTAGAATTATACACCTGTATTTTCCCCAGTGTTTTTGGTTAGAGTCAGCGTAAACTAATAAAGCATGTGGTTATAAATCTCTCTCATAGTCTATTCGCATATTTCTGGTTGGAAGGAAACCCCAGAAATCAAGACCCTAGATATGAGAAATGGTAGACACCCACTATCTACCATGGGTTTGGAACAATCTAGGCAGTTTGCTCATTGACTTGCTCTTTCTGACATTACCAGGTGATCAGGGGATAGAGGGATAAAGAGGGAAAGGGCAGGGTCAAATTTATCCAAACCTATCTTGGGGGTTAGAGCAGGGAACAAAACTATAAGGAACTTGTTAAATAAACAATATCTTCCCAAAATGTAATGCTATGCTGCTATTAAAAAAAGAAGGGTCGGGGCCAGCCCTATGGCCGAGTGCTTAAGTTCACATGCTCTGCTTCGGTGGCCCAGGGTTTTGCTGGTTTGGAGCCTGGGTGCTGACATGGCACCACTCGTCAGGCCACGCTGAGATGGCGTCCCATGTGCCACAACTAGAAGGACCCACAACTAAAATATACAACTATGTACTGGGGGGACTTGGGGAGAAAAAGCAAAAGCAAAAAAAAAAGATTGGCAACAGTTGTTAGCTCAGATGCCAATCTTTTAAAAAAAAGAAGGGTGGGAGGTGAGGGGAAAAGAGAAAGAGTTTTCCATGTATCAAAATGGTATCATCTCCAATATATTGCTAAGTGGGAAAAAAGTAAGAGGCAAAACATGAGTATGGTATGTTAGCTTTTGTGTAAGAAATAAGAATATATATGGAATATTTGCTAATATTTGCACAACACTAAAAAGTTACATAATAACCTAACTAAAATGGTTTCCTATGATGGGAGAAAATGGGAGACAAGATAAATGGAGACAGGTTGTTAGCCAGATATCTTGATTATGATTTTTTATAGTGTTTTGATATTTGAAATACGCAAATGTTTTATCGACTGAAAAAATAAAATAAAACTAAATTTAAATGTTGCTGTGTATTTGCTACCTTCTAGAAATAAATTAGAAAGAAATTATCAGACGACTGATTATCAGACAATTGGCAGAGAGAGAGAAATGTTCATTACAGTGTTGTTTCTAATAGAACAAAGAAAAATAACTCTGATAGGCAATTAACTAAACAACAGTATGCAACTATACAATGAATACATGGAACTGTTAAGAGTTGTGATATAAACACGTATTTATTGACAGTAATAGTGGGAAATATGATACAAAATAGAATGCATAGTATGATCTCTATGTAGGCAAATAAAAAATTGTGGAATAATATCCATCAAAATGTTTAATGAGAATACAGGTGATTTTTGTTTAACCTTTGTTTTCTAATGTGGTTAAGTAATCAGTTAATTTGTCATGCATTAAATAAACAAAAGTTAAAAAAAATCACCTCTCACTGTCCCTCTCTCTATTCATTAAGTAGGAGGTCCTTCCATATCTTGTACTATGTAGTAGAGGTGGTAGAAGCACTGAAATTTATTGAGTGTTTACCATGTCCCAGGCAATATTGTAAGTACTTTAAAGGGATTATATAAGTTAATAATCAGAACAACAGTATGAGGTAGGAGTTGTTATATTTCTATTCCTCAAGCAAGGATCCTGAAGCTTAGTGAGGGTAGGTACCTAGCCTGGGTCACATCGATAATAATCATTGGTGAGGGTCATAAACCTAGACAGTAGGACTCTAGAGCTTTGACCTCATCACTGTGCTAGCACATTTCATATGCACCTTTGTTGGGCTCTTATCTCACTTTGTTATAACTGTACAATCTTGGCACCCATGATGCTCTCTTTAGTCTCTGGGTCCCTGCAAACTAACGCAGCTCCTGGCTTTTCACACACAACTAGATGTGTGTTGGATGAATGAATGAATTTGTTTTAAGCTGGAGAAGCAGCTCTCTGGATATTATCTAGTGTGGCAGTTCCTAATCATATTGGTTGGTTCCCTTCGATGTAGCCTATCAGAAATATCTATCTATCCAGACACATCACTGTGAATTTCATGTTTTTGATAGTCCTGCTTTCCTGTACTGTGTAGTTGAGGAATAATTTTTCATTCTATATAGTAAGCCTGTCAAGGAAAATTTATAAAACATGTATTGGGTACCTGGCATGTAGCAGGCTCTGTCTGGGACACCAGCTATACAAGGATAATAAAAACTCAGTTGTAAGGAACTCATAGGCAGGGCAGAAGGCAGGGGAGGGGGTTTCCCCAATCACCACACCTTTACTATAGAGATGGAGTAATACACAAGTCACTAGAGAACCCAGGGGAAGAACAGCTCCCTCTAACTGGGAGTGAGCAGCCTGGAAGACTTTTTAGAGGAGGTTACAGTGACTGAGTTGAGTTTTAAAGGATGAGTGAAAATGAGGTTGACAGTAAGGGGTGGACAGAAGAAGGGTAAAGAGGCAATACTTTTACAAACAGGGGTTTGATGTCAAGGCAAGCTCTTTTACAGTTTTGAGAAAAGACTGCTTTGATAAGAAGCCTAATAATTTATATGTGGCTGGGTCAATTAAAGTAGCCAGGAGAATGAAGATTTATAAATTGTGTGCAAAGGGATGCACATGCACACACACACATCGGTAAGCCTGTGTCTCTGCAAGATCAGAAGATCAGGGAAAAAAAAGGAACAGTTACATTTACTGGAAAACTAAACCTTTTTCATATCACATCTTTGTTTTCTGACATTCCTAACCATAATTGCAGTAATTGTGGCTAGGCCAGTCTCCTCTGCGTCGACTTAGGCACATGAATTTCTTTCACTGACTCCCGTAGCCTTGAGCAGAGTCAGACTAATTTCCTCATTATCACTCATTACTCAGTGACCAGGAAAAAATTAACAAGCTTCAAAATATGTCCATTTTTTACCCGGAGAGAATTTTAGCCCTTGTGATTTTATCAGACCAAATAAATATATGACCAAGTATATTGGTGGCATTTCATCTTTCTAATTCTAAAAACTTCTTCAAAAACAAGGGAAATGGCCAATAAACACATGAAAAGATGTTCAACATCACTAATTATCAGGGAAACGCAAATCAAAACTACACTAAGATACCACCTTACGCCTGTTAAAACAGCTCTAATCACTAAGACTAAAAAAAATGTTGGAGGGGGTGTGGAGAGAAGGGAACCCTCATACATTGCTGGTGGGAATGCAAACTGGTGCAGCCACTATGAAAAACAGCATGGAGATTCCTCAAAAAACTAAAGATAGAACTACCATACGACCCAATTATCCCACTACTGGGTATCTACCCAAACAACATGAAATCAACAATCTAAAGAAATATATGCACCCCTATGTTCATTGCAGCACTATTCACAATAGCCAAGACATGGAAACAATCCAAGTGCCCATCCACCAATGATTGGATAAAGAAGATGTGGTGTACATATATACAATGGAAGACTACTCAGCCACAAAAAAGACAAATTCATCCCATTTACAATAACATGGAAGGACCTGGAGGGAATTATGCTAAGTGAAATAAGGCAGTCTGAGAAAGACAAACACCAGATGATTTCACTCATATGTGGAATATAAACAACCACATGGACAAAGAAAACAGTTCAGTGGTTACCAGAGGAAGGGGGGTGGGAGATGGGCATAGAGGGAGAAGGGGAGCGCTTATGTGGTGACAGACAAGAAATAATGTACAACTGAAATCTCACATCAATGTAAACTATTATGAACTCAATAAAAATAAATAAAAATAAAAATAAAAACAAGGGAAGTAGGTGGGCTCATCCTTCATGGTCTCCAGAGGTCCACAGGCCAAAGCAAAATTTCTCCAAGTGCTCCAGGAGTTGACCAGGTGGAGACCCGGGAAAAAAATGTCCTGAAAGAGGACTGAGTTTATCTAATCAAATTACCCAATCTAAAAAAACTTACAACTGCTTTAATTTGAATTTACATATTGAAAACCATACCCCAGATTTCTTTATCTCAAGCACTTTGCTTGTGATGTGTAGGAATAAGTAGAGGAATTAATTAGAAGTTAATTAAATTCCAGCAATTTTAATTAAGGGGTTAAAGAACAATTAAGACAAACCTAGAAATGTTACTCAACTCTAATTAGAAGAGCAGTAAAAATCAACAAAGTAATCCAATAAACTTATACTTCACCTACAAATTTTTATATCATCACTACCTAATTAAGTAGACCAAAAAACCGGGGGGATTATATTTAAGGATGAGCAATTTGGGGAAAAGATACCAGACACGGGCAAAATCAGATTTTTATTTCTTCTGTACCTTTACTGAATTGTATTCAAAACTCTCTTAATTGAACATCTGGTATCCTCAGGCAATTCTGGATAGGAAGTTGATAGATCATTATGTTTAATACACAGTCATTCTTGGCACACATTAACTGCAAAATACTAGCCTCTTGAATCGCTCATCACCCAAGGTCATGAAGAAGTTCATTACAGGGCTTCTGTTATAATGACTAGGTTGTACTTTCACTAGTTAAATGATGAAATGGTACTGGTGATTCAGGATAGGTGTAATCTGTGTTTGATGTTCAGAGTGGTTGGTTAAATAGTACATTTCCCATCCCAAAGCTATGTGTATCCTCTGGTATCGCCCCCTTCTAAGGCTAGAATTGCTGATGTGAAGACAGCCTTTGCCCACACACTGGGAAAGGGCTGGAAGAAGGTGACTGGATTTTAGGACCTCAAAGTTCTCTAGAGGAGAAGATGGAGGGTTGTCAAGCTGACCTGTTTACTTGATTTTCTCTTCTTCGAGTCTAGCCATCAGTCTTTATCTTTGTCTAGGTCACCCACCCCCAGGACTCCCAACCATTCATAATTGGTCTCAGTCACTTTGACCCAGAATGAACACAAAGGTACAACTTTTGCTGCCTGCAAACATGAGCTTCTCACTAGGAAGACTGACACCTAATATGTGGCTGAGATGGGGGCTGCAGGGCACCTGACCCTGGGGCAGGGTTTCCAGCACTATTGACATTCAGAGCTGGATAATTCTTGTGGAGGACTGTCCCGCGCATTTTGTACATTCAGTAGTATCCCTGGCCTCTACTCATGAGATGCCAGTAGCAACCTTGCAGGTTGTGACAATTAAAAATGTCACCAGAGCCAGCCCTGATGACCTAGTGGCTAAAGTTGAGCACCCTCTGCTTCAGGGGCCTGGGTTCAGTTCTGGGTGTGGAACCACACCACTCGTATGTCAGTAGGCATACTGTGGTATGCTACTCACATAGAAGAACTAGAAGGACTTACAACTAAAATATCTAACTATGTGCTGGGGCTTTGGGGAGGGGAAAAAAAAGAGGAAGATTGGCAACAGATGTTAACACGGGGCGAATCTTTCCCAGGGCGGGAAAAAATGTCTCCAGACATTGTCAAATGTTCCTTGGGGAACAAATAGCCCCCAGTTGAGAACCAGTGCCCCAGATCCATGTTCCATTAGATGTAAGGAGGAATTTCTGCTCCCTGGTAAGTTTGACAAGTATTATATCTCATTTCTTTTCATATTTCACACTTTGACCTAAGAGGAGAAAGGAACCCTTTCCCACTGAACTTCACATCCACCATGATTAAACTGAACTGAAGCCGGTCTCCAGTAGGAGGCTCCTAAATTGTTTCTTTACCAGTTTAGCAAATTTCTGCTGCTGTCACCTGGTAAGTTTTCAGTTTCCCTTGTAATGATTTTGCTTCTTGGAATCCATCTTCCTTTCCTTGCTCTTTGTTTTAACATGGAAATTTTTTTTCAGGTCTCTAGGTTACTGGGAAGCAAGATCTTTTTTCTATGTATTCCTAGTCTCCCTGTCATACTGGTTGAAATTGCTCTCCTTGCTCTCACCCAAAACCACACTTCCGAATTCTCCTGAATCCTTTCCACAGTATTACCCACACTATTTCATTCTTTGTCAATTCCTTTTGTTCTGTCAGTCATAGTATTGGTCAGAGTTCTCCACCCCAACACACCTTAGCAGAAAACATCCTTAACCATAATTATTTCCATGGTCAGTCTCAACTTGGGAAGCAAGCCCTGCTCTCACTCTTTTCTCCTGCCCACTCACCCCCTTCACCCAGAGAAATCTTGGCACTGACTTGAGAAGTGGTTCTCACAGTTTAGCCTACATCAGAACTACACGGAGGGCATGTTGAAACACAGATTGCCAGGCTCTGACCTCAGACTTCTGATCTGGTCTAGGGTAAGGCCTAATAATTTGCATTTCTAATAAGTTCCAGGTCACGCTGACGCTCTGCTTCAGACACAGCACCTTGAGAACCACTGTCACAAGGTGTGATGGCAGAGGAAAAAGCCCTCCAGGTGAATCTGATTAGGGTAGGGCATCCACTTAGTATAGAATCATTGGTTTGTTTTCCTTTTTTTCCAAAAGATCAATATTCTTGACAAGTTCCATCCCACCAGCAAAGCCAGCTGAGTTTGTCAAGGGCTATGAGCAAGCTTCCAAACCTCAGGGAACTAAGGAGGTGGGCTCAAACAAAAATACGCAGCTTTATAACTCATTTACACTTCAGATGCTCCACCCTCAGACAGGTGAATTTCCAGCTGTGCTGGCTTTCAGCGGAGTGTTCTGCCATACTCCTTCCATGAAAGAGATAACATCTGTTAACTTAGAAACCTATGGATATTTATTAAGTAACTAATTACATTCAAGTTCTCTAAAGAAATAGGGAAGAGAATACAAGGCTTGGAGTGTGAATACCTGGGTTCTAGTCTGGTTAAATAACCTGGGCAAGTTACCTCATGGTATTTTGCAAACATCAGTCTTCTGATCTATAAGATGAAGGAACTAGATCTCTTCTCAGAAAGCCCTTGCAGTGCTGTGATTCTAGAAACACTTCCTTAAGAAGGAACCTGATAGGATCCTAGCCGTAGGCTTGGAACATGCCTAACTTGAAATGCCAAGGGATCTGCCTGGTCTCCTTTGCTAGGCTTAAATGTGTCTGCTGCATCACTCCTAAAAACGAGGCAGTTCATGGCATTTTTTAACATATCAATTGTGGGAGGCTGAATAATGGTCCCCAACGATATCCAGATCCTAATTCCTAGAACCTGTGAAAGTTACCTTATGTAGTAACGTGAACTTTGCAGATGTGATTAAGTTAAAAGATTTTGAGATGGAGGATTATCCTGGATTATCCACATGGGCCCTAAATGTCATTACAAGTGTCCTTACAAGAGGGAGGCAGAGAGAAATTTGATGACAGGAGAGGAGAAGCCCATGTGATGACAGAAGTGAGGAGAGAAAAGACAATGTGATGTGAGGACACAAAGCAAGGAATAAGGACAGCCTCTAGAAGCTGGAAAAGGCAAGAAACCGTTTCTCCCCTAGAACCTCTAGAAGGAACCCACTCTGCTGACAACTTGGTGTTAGCCTCATAAGACTCACTTCAAACATCTACCTGCAGAGAGTGATGTCAGCATCATGGCTGAGTGAGCTGTTCCCTTGGGGCTGTTCCTCTAAGATATAACAAAAAGGACATTTGTTAACCAACAGAGGACATCCACACAGCACAATAGGATGTCTGAGAGATCCACAAAGCCATTTTTCTGAAGGTGGGGGTACTGGATCCGTGGGGAGCAGTGGAAGGAGGTAAGTGGATCTCCTCTCCCTCCCCAGCAGCAGTGATCTAAGTGCACAGGACCTCATGCAGTGCCCAACACACGACACTGAGAGGAGATGGGGGAACAGGAGGCATCAGCAGGTATGCTTTTGGTCTTGGAGTTGCTTCCCAGCCTGTGGGAAATGCTCCACACCGAGGTAGCTCAGCCACCATGAGGGTACCCCCCTACCAAGCTGAGCAGCTGAGGCAGGCTGCCAGTGAGTGCAGAGCGGGATTGCGTGTGATTGTGCGTTCAAAATAAAGTGCCCCTTTCCCCCCCTCTCCTGGTTCACCAGCTCAGCCAGTTTGCCAGGGCAACAGATCTGGTCCAGAGCACCTGTGCCTGTGTGTGTGAAGCAGCAGTGGCCAGCGGGCAAACGCAGATGTGCCCTGTCAGCACAGCTTCCAACAGACGTTCACTACTTCCATCAGATGTGGCAGGTTCAGAAAACACAGCTCCCACCCCTCCAGCCCAGTAGTGGCAGGTGGAGTCTGTGACCAGATGCTACCACTATGCACCAGCAAAGGGCCACTCCACCAAACACCATGAAAACATACATTAACACTCCAGAGCAGAAGAAAAATGACAGGTCTCAGGAAACCAATCCTGAAGCCTCAGAAATTTACAATCTAAATGACAGAGAATTCAAAATTGTTATCATAAAAAAACTCAACAAGTTAGAAGAAAATACAGAAAGACATTTCAATAGAATTCAAGAATAAAATTAATGAGCGAGGGAATTCTTCACAAAAGAGATTGAAACTCTAAAAAAAACCCAAACAGGAGCTACCCAGTGGTGTAGTGGTTAAGTCCGCATGCTCTGCTTCAGCAGCCCAGGGTTTGCAGGTTCAGACACTGGGTGTGGACCTAGCACTGCTTGTCAAGCCATGCTGTGCTGCATCCCACATAAAATAGGGGAAGATTAGCACAAATGTTAGCTCAGCAATAATCTTCCTCAAGTAAAAAGAGGAAGATTGGTAACAGTCGTTAGCTCAGGGCCAATATTCCTCACACACATACACACAAAAGCAGAAATGCTGGAGATGAAGAACACAATGAATGAGACAAAATCTAGAATCCTTACAAAGCACTGCTGACATTATTGAGGACAGAATTAGTAATTTAGAGGACAGGAATACAGAAATGCTTCAGGTGGAGGAGGAGAAAGAACTAAGACCAAAAAGAAATTAAGAAATTTTCCAGGGCCAGCCTGGTGGCACAGCAGTCAAGTGTGCATGTTCCGCTTCAGTGGCCTGGGGTTCACAGGTTCAGATCCCGGGTGTGGACGTGGCACCATGTGGCAAGCCATGCTGTAGCAGGCATCCCACATGTAAAGTAGAGGAAGATGGGCATGGATGTTAGCTCAGGGCCAGACTTCCTCAGCAAAAAGAGGAGGATTGGCAGCAGATATTAGCTCAGGGCTAATCTTCCTCAAAAAAAAAATTTTCCAAGAAATATACAACTCAATTAGAAAATGCAATATAAGGATTATAGGTGCTCTAGAGGGAGAAGAGAAGGGGAAAGGAGCAGAGATCTTGTGCAAAGAAACAATAGCTGCGAACTTCCCAAACCTGGGGAAGGAGCTGGAAATACAAGTAAATGAAGTAGATAGAACAGCTAATTACCTCAGTGCAAAAAGACCTTCTCCAAGGCATATAGTAGTAAAACTGGTAAAAGTAAATGACAAAGAAAAAATATTAAGGGCAGCAAGGCAAAAGAAAATAACATACAAAGGGAGTCCTATCAGACTTTCAGCAGATTTCTCAGCAGAAGTCTTACAGGCTAGGAGAGAGTGGAATGATATATTCAAAATTCTGAAAGACAAAAACTTTCAGCCAAGAATACTCTATTCCAATGAAACCATCCTTCAGATATGATGGAGAAATAAAAACTTTCCAAGATAAACAAAAGCTGAGAGAGTTTATCACCAGAAGACCTCCTCCCCTACAAGAAATGATCAAGAAGGACCTCATACCTGAAACAAAAAAGAAAAGGTTTACAAAGCCTTGAGAAAGGAGATAAATAGACAGACAAAATCAGAAAATTGCAGCTCTCTATCAGAACAGGTTAGCAAACACTTAATTATAACATTAAAGATAAAGGGAAGGAAAGCATCAAAAATAATTATAAACACCTACTTAATCACAAACTCACAACACAAAACAGAGTATACGTGTGGACAACAAAAACTTAGACAGGGAAGAGGAAAGTGATAGAACCTGCTTAGGCTAAGGAGATAAGAGGATATCAGAAAATGGACTATCTCATCTATGAGATCTTTTATACAAACCTCACAGTAACTACTAAACAAAAAATCAGAACAGAGGGGCCAGCCCTGTGGCCGAGTGGGTAAGTTTGCACACTCTGCTTTGGCAGCCCAGGGTTTCACCAGTTTGGAACCTGGATGAAGACATGGCACTGCTCATCAAGCCATGCTGAAGCAGCATCCCACATGCCACAACTAGAAGGGCCAACAACTAAAAATATACAACTATGTACCAGGGGGCTTTGGGGAGAAAAAGGAAAAAACATAAAATCTTTAAAATAAAAATCAGGACAGAGACACAAATGACAAATAAAGAGAAAACTGAGAAAACTATCACCAAATTGAGCCGGCAGTCGGAAATATATGGGACAAGAAACAAGGGAAATAAAGAACAACCAGAAAACACATGATAAAATGGCAGCATTAAGCCCTCATATATCAATAATCACTCTAAATGTAAATGGATTGGATTCTTTAATCAAAAGACACGGAAGGCCGGGATGGATTAAAACACAAGACCCAACAATACTCTGCCTCCAGGAAACACATCTCAGCTCTAAAGAGAAACACATTCTGAGGGAAGGGATGGAAGATGATACTCCAAGCTAATTGCAAACAAAAGAAAGCAGGTGTTGCCATACTATTATCAGACAAAGTAGACTTCTAGATAAAAAAGGTGATAAGAGACAAAGAGGAGCAGTATGTAATGATAAAAGGGACACTCCACCAAGAGGACATAAAACTTATATATATGCACCAAACTACATAAAGCAACTATTAACAGACCTAAAGGGAGAAATAAACAGCAACATGATAATAGGAGGGGACTTCAACACCCCAGTTACATCAATGGCTAGATCATCCAGACAGAACGTCAACAATGAAATAGTGGAATTAAATAAAAAACTAGCCCAGATGGAATTAATAGATATATAGAACATTCCATCCAAAATCAGCAGAATACTCATTCTCTTCAAGTGCACATGGGACAATCTCAAAGATAGAACTTATGTTGGGGAAAAAGGCAGGTCTCATTAAATTTAAGAAGACTGAAAACATGTCAAGAATCTTTTCCAACAATAATGCTATGAAACTGGAAATTGACTACAAGAAAAAAGCTGGGACAGTCACAAATACATGGAGACTAAAAAACATGCTGCTGAACAACCAATGGATCAATGAAGAAATCAAAGGAGAAATCAAAAAATATCTAGAGACAAATCAAAATGAAAATACATCATACCAACTCTTACGGGATGCAGCAAAAGTGGCCCTAAGAGGAAAATTCATAGCAATACAGGCCCACCTCAACAAATAAGAAAAATCTCAAATAAGTAATCTTAAACTACACCTAACAGAACTAGGAAAGAATAACAAACAAAGCCTGAATTCAGCAGAAGGAGGGAAATAGTAAAAATTAGAACAGAAATAAATGAAATAGAAACCAAAAACTGGTACAAAGGATCAATCAAATTAAGAGCTGATTCTTTGAGAAGATAAATAAAATTGACAAACCCTTAGCCAGACTCACTGAGAAAAAAATAAAGAAGGCTCAAATAAATAAAATTAGAAATTAAAGTGGGGAAATTACAATGGATACCACAGAAATACAAAGGATTGTAAGAGAATACTACGAAAAACTATATGCCAACAAATTAGAAAATCTGGAAGAAATGGATAAATTCTTAGACTTACACAACCTCCCAAAACTGAATCAAGAAGAAATAGAGAATCTGAACAGACCAATCACAAGTAAAGAGATTGAAACAGTAATCAAAAACCCCTCAAAAAATAAAAGTCTAGGACCAGATGGCTTCTCCGGAGAATTCTACCAAACATTCAAAGAAGATTTAATACCTATCCTTCTCAAACTATTCTAACAAATTGATGAAGATGGAACATTTCCTAACTCATTCTATGAGGCCAATATCACCCTGATCCCAAAGTCAGACAAGGACAGCACAAAGAGGGAAAAATACAGACCAATATTGTTGATGAACACAGATGCAAAAATCCTCAACAAAATATTTGCAACCAAATATAGCAAAACATTAAGAGGATCACACACCATGATCAAGTGAGATTCATACCAGGGATGCAGGGATGGTTCAAAATCCGCAAATCAATCAATGTGATACACTACATTAACAAAATGAAGAATAAAAACCACATGATCACCTCAACAGATGAAGATAAAGCATTTGATAAGATCCAAAATACATTGATGATAAAAACTCTCAATAAAATGGGTATAGAAGAAAGTACCTCAACATTTAGGGCTATATATGAAAAACACACACCCAACATCATACTCAATAGGGGAAAAACTGAAAGCCATCCCTCCGAGAACAGAAACAAGACAAAGGTGCCATCTTGCCACTCTTTTTCAACATAGTACTGGAGGTTTTGGCCAGAGCAATTAGGCAAGAAAAAGAAATAAAAGGTATCCAAATTGGTAAGGAAGAAGCTAAAGTCTTGCTATTTGCAGATGACATGATTCTATATATATATAGAAAACCCTAAAGAATCCATTGGAAAACTGTTAGAAATAATCAACAACTACAGCAAAGTTGCAGGGTACAAAATGCGCTTACAAAAATCAGATGCATTTCTATACCCTAATAGCGAACTAACAGAAAGAGAACTCAAGAACACAATCCTATTTATAATCACAACAAAAAGAAAAAATATCTAGGAATAAATTTAACCAAGGAAGTGAAAGACCTATACACTCAAAACTATCAGACATTATTGAAAGAAATCAAAGATGACAAAAGAAATGGAAAGATATTCCATGCACATGAATTGGAAGAATAAACAAAGTTAACATGTCCATATTACCTAAAGCAATCTACATATTCAATACAATCCCAATCAGAATCCCAATGATGCTCTTCATGGAAATAGGACAAAGAATCCTAAAATTTATATGGAACAACCAAAGATCCCAAATAGCAAAAGCAATCCTGAGAAAAAACAACAAAGCTGGAGGCATCACAATCCCTGACCTCAAAATATACTAAAAAGCCATAGTAATCAAAACAGCATGGTACTGGTACAAAAACAGACACACTGATCAATGGAACAGAATTGAAAGCCCAGAAATAAAACCACACTTCCATGGACAGCTAATCTTTAACAGAGCAGCTAAGAACACACAATGGAGAAAGGAAAGTCTGTTCAATAATTGGTGTTGGGAAAACTGGACAGCCACATGCAAAAGAATGAAAGTAGACCATTATCTTGCACCATACACAAAAATTAACTCAAAATGCATTAAAGACTTGAAGGTAAGATGTGAGACCATAAAACTCCTAGAAGAAAATATAGGCAGTATACTCTCTGACTCCAATTTTGGCAGCATCTTTTCAAATACCGTGTCTACTCAGTCATGGGAAACAAAAGAAAAAATAAACAAATGTGACTTCACCAGACTAAAGAGCTTCTGCAAGGCAAAGGAAACTACGAACAAAATGAAAAGTCAACCCACTGACTGGGAGAAATTATTTGCAAATCATATATTCGACAAGGGGTTGATCTCCAAAATATAAAAAGAACTCATACAACTCAACAACAAAAAAAAGCAAACAACCCAATCAAAAAATGGGCAGAGGATATAAACAGACATTTTTCCAAAGAAGATAGACAGATGGCCAAGAGGTACATGAAAAGGTGTTTAACATCACTAATCATTAGGGAAATGCAAATCAAAACTACAATGAGGTATCACCTTACACCTGTTAGAGTGGCTATAATCACCAAGACAAAAAATAACAAATGTTGTAGAGGATGGCGAGAAAAGGGAACCCTCAGACACTGCTGGTGGGATGCAAACTGGTGCAGCTACTATGGAAAACAGTATGGCGATTTCTCAAAAAATTAAAAATAGAAATACCATATGACCCAGCTATCCCACTACTGGGTTTTTATCCAAAGAACCTAAAATCAACAACTCAAAGAGACTTACTCACCCCTATGTTCATTGCAGGAGTATTAACAGTAGCCAAGACATGGAAGCAACCCAAGTGCCCATCGACTGATGAATGGATAAAGACGATGTGGTACATATATACAGCATGGAATACTACTCAGTCATAAAAAAGACAAGATCATCTCACTTGCAACAACATGGATGGACCTTGAGGGTATGATATTAAGCAAAATAAGCCAGACAGAGAAAGACAAACACTGCATGATTTCACTCATACGTGGAAGATAAAAAAACACATGGATAAAGAGAACAGATTAGTGGTTAACAGAGGGGGGATGGGCAAAAGGGGTAAAGGGGCACGTTTATATAGAGACAGATAAAAGTCAGACTATTAGTGGTGAGCATGATGCAGCTTACACAGAAACTGATAAATAATGATGTACACCTGAAATTTCACAATGTTATAAACCATTATGACCTCAATAAACAAAATAAAAACAAAAAATATCTACCTGCCAGAACTGTAAGAGAAAAAATTTGTGCTGTTTTAAGTTATCGAGTTTGTGGTAAACTGCCACAGCAGCTTAGATCAGCCTGATGAGCAAACTGGAACCTTTCCACAGGCTGGCTGCAAGTGGTAAATTGGATGCATGACTGATGGGGCTCCTTGTTCCAATGAATCATATTGCTTGTCCTTCAACATTAGAGCTGCATTTTTTAGATCTTAGGGTTCCATGACATTTATTCAAACTGCAATGCCTCTGACAGGCACTCTGCCTTAGTAGCTAATAGGTTTAGCTCAAGGCTTGGCATATTGTAGGTACTTCCTAAATGCTATTGGTTTACTGCCAGCTATGCACAAGGTATCATGAGAACAGGACCTAGAGTTGGGGGAAAGTGGGAGGGAGTTGTCTGGGAGGATGCAGAGTGTCTGTCCAACCCTGCTTCCTCCGTTCCCTCCATTCCTGCCAAGTCCATCCTAGGACCAGATACAAATCATCTCATCAAAGGCCTGGAAGAACATTTTTGTTGCTATTGCAGGGGAAGCTCCACAATCATTCATTCCTGACTTCACCTTTACTCCTGTTAGCTACAGTGATCCACCAATACCTCCTGTGAGATAATGAAAAATATATACTGGTCTCTGCCCCCGGTTCCTGGCACAGAGCTACTGAAACCCTTGTAATTTCCTACATGATAAGAGCACTAGGAACATTTTTTATTTTAATATTTGCTCTTTGACCCCGATTCCTAACACCAGGAAGGCTCCTGAAACCCATGTAATTTCCTGGGCGACAGAAGTGCCTTTTGTCCTAATGAGACAACTCTGGGTGGGCTCCTGGATAGCTCCTGGATAAGAGCTGTTCACCAGAAAGGCCAAGCCATGATTAGAAACGGAATTTTCAGCCCTGCCTCCCATTCTCTTGAGAAGGGAGAAGGGCTGAAAATGAAGTTAATGATTGCTCATACCTACATGATGAAGCCTCTATAAAATCCCAAAAGTATGGGGTTTGGAGAGCTTCCAGGTTGCTGAACACATCCACACTGGGAGGGTGATGCTCCTTAATTAATTCCACGGAGACAGAAGCTCCTGTGGTTGGGCCCTTCCTAGAGGTTCTATCTCTTCATCTAGCTGTTCATCTGTATCCTTTATCATATCCTTTAATAAACTGGTAAAGGAAAGTGTTCCCCTGAGTTCTGTGAGGCACTCTAGCACACTAATCTAACCTGAGGAGGGGGTTTGGGAACCTCCAACTTGTAGCCAAATTGCACAGAAGTTGTGGGTAACCTGGGGACCTACTACTTGTGATTGGCATCTGAAGTGGGGAGCAGTCTTGTGGGAGGGAGCCCTTACCCTATGGGATCTGATACTATTTCCAGGCAGATGGTGTTTGAATTGAGAGTTAAGCTGTAGGACACCCAGCTGGTATGGTGGAGAATTGCTTGGTAATGTGGGGAAAACCCACACACACATTGGAAATTGCTCTCAGAACAAATTTCACCTCCATATACAGCCTGTGTCCATAAACTTCTTTGGCCTAATTGTTTCTAGCAGTTGACAACCATTTCCCCCAGGCTCTCACCAGGAGTCCATGCTGATAACAATAATCATGAAAGCACTAATACCTGTTTATGGAGGGCCTAGTATGTGGCAGGTGCTTTATACGCAGTATCTCTAATTACTACAGCAACAACAGAAAGTACGTATTATTATAATGTCTTCTTATACATACATAAGTTAATTGAGGCTCAGAGAGAGGAATTATTTTAACCAAAATCATATAGGTGATCAATGATAGAACCCAGATTCAAAGCAAGGTTGCCCCAATGCCAAACTCTTTCCATTTTGTTGCATGTTCCTGACCAACAGCAAAATGTGCCTCAAGTACCTAGCACAGAGTTTGACATATAATAAGGTCTTAATTTACGTTGGCTTTTATTTTGTCATTATGTGTCTATGACTATGATAATGGCTGACAGCCAGAATGTACATGAAGTACAGAAAACCCACAGGCATGGTGGCCTAGGGCCCAGCAGATAGAAAGGGCCCATTTGGCCTTTCTGTAGCCCATGTCCCTGGAGAGTTTCAAAGCCAGAGATGCTCTTCTGCTTCTTCATCTTCCTCCTTCCACATATCCTATTATTTCTAGAAATGAGAAAATAAAGGAACTGCAGCCAAAAGAGGAACGAGAGGAGAAAATGTATACATAGAGAGGCTCTTAGATTGAGCCCCTCTTCACCTGGCATCCTGCCAAATGGATTCTCTCTCTTCCTCCCTTTAAAGGCTCCCCCACAGGCCTCTACGCCTGTATTGACATTATCCCGGAAACCTCTACATGCTCTCCTCCAACCACACACATACTGTTGTCTGAGAAGCAGAGGAGCAGAAGGGCGGTGGGATTTAGGGAGAAAGTGAGAGAACCCTCACCTGAAAACAAATATGTCGTCTTATATTCTTTTCCCATTCTGGCTACTAGAACACCTCAGCATTAGCACAACTTAAGGACAAGTTATTTTCATGTGAAGATACGTAAAATTTGAATTGGGACAAAGCATTTTCCTTATGATGTTGAAAAACAGGTTCCTGAGAGCTTTGAGTAGGTAAGGCAAGCACGTGGCACACAGAGTCCCTTTCTCCAATCTCTGACCTGTGGCAGGCATCACCAGTTGATTGTGGCACTCTTCTCCGCTGAACCCAGACCAATCAATTAGAGATGACACTTTAGAGGACAGTCATTTGGCTTGTCTGAAATACAGCATGGCTTTGCAGACGAGGTGCTCTGTGAACTCTTCCTGAGTTGTGAATTCACTTAACAATTTTTGAATTCTATTCATCTATTAAAGCAGAGGTCCCATCCTACCCACTCTGGGAAGTCTTCTCTAATCATATTGTTGTTTGTCTTGCCTCCTTTGATACTGACATATCCTGGGAAGAATCCACATTTTGTGGGGACTGAAACTTGGCAACAGCTTTGTAATATTTTCTATAAAGAAAATGGAAAGATAATTCAGTTTTTCTTCTGGGTTGATTTGAATTTGTTCAGAAAAGTTTATTTGGGTTTCATACTAATTATTAATAACATCATGTAAATTTTCAGGATGGTCTCTACTTTGGGGAAACCACTACCAATTTCCTTTCAAATATGAGTTTTAAGATTTCAGAGCATTTCAAGTTTTCTGTGCAGTGTCTAACTGAACATAGTCTTATAACTGATGACACTTATTGACCAGATTGTCCTCACTGTCCTCATATCATTAAATTTTATTTCTAGGAAGGGTGTGTCAAAATATCTAAAAGTGTTGTGGTTGACTCATCACCTCCTGGCAAAGAAAACTGGGCAGATCCCTAGGAGCATCAAGTTAGGAATGTTCCTTCCTGAGTTCTATGGACTAGAATCACGCATGTATACTCCAAGCCTTGTGCTTGCTCTCCCACTTCTTTAGAGAGCTCAGAACACACTGAGTATTTCAAAAAGATCCCTAGGATTCATTCCTCTCACTACATGTAGTAAAATATCTGTGAGAATTCGAAAAAATTTTTGAATGAATGAAAAAGTGAGTGAATGAAGAATACTGGTCCAAGCATCTCCAAATATTCTGGTTGCTCTTTTTTCTATATTTCTTGTACTAATGGTGTCAACGGCAATGTGGCTTATTTAACTGAATTTCAGGCTTATCTTTCCAGCCACTGGGATTGCAGTCATGGTGACATAGAATGTTAACCTTGGAAGAGATCCTAAAGATCACATGGTTCAATCCTTTTTCACTGTTAATAGATAAGGAAACTGAAGCTGAAAAAGTTGAAGTTGTTGTCCAGGGCCTCAGAGAAGCTCTTCTAAACCCTCTCGTGGCCTGTTACCACAACGATACTCTTTAGTACATATTGCAAAATAAATGCTTATTGCTTCCTTTTAACAGACTCGGAATCAGAATCCTTTCGCCTGCCTTGAAATCAATCACTTCTGCAGTTTCCTCCCCTCCCTTATTTTTTATCTAAGACACTGAATGTTTATTAAATGTCTGTGCATTCAGCGTCATGAGAATGCAAAGAAACATGGTCTCGACTTAAAGAGCTCATAATCTACTTAAGAGAAGAAACACCTATATGGCCTTCTTCATGGCAGGGCATAATTATGGGGAAATTCCTGTTCATGGCCCCCGAACTCAGTGTGAAATAAAAGTTGTTTCTCTTTTAGACCATAATCTTTCATTTTCAATGAAACCTTTGAAGAAAGGCATCCTAAGAGTTAAGCCATTTCAGCAAGGCTGCTTACCTAAACAATAGAATTTTAGCCACATAAAGATGGGGCTGTCACTTTCAAGAGTATTGTTCTTTAAATGGAGCATATCATTGTCTTTGGCCATTGAACTAACTGGCCATACATAGTTGGTGTATTTTGTTTTTGTCTGCATATGACCTGGAGGTCATAAGTTAAGAGATGTGGATGGAACAACACAAACCAAATGCTTCCTCAAGCAACTGCTATGATGTGTCTCATGAGAAATAGCCTTAGCCAGTCCTGGGAAGCAGTAAAATATGATGAAATGCACAGATTTGTGTTAGTAATTCAGGAGATGTTTATAAATATTTCTTGAATCCTTAATATATCCAAGCACTATTGAATCTCTGACGATATAGCAGTGAATAAGAGAGAAAGAGATCCTTGCTTCATTCTAGTGGGGCAGCCAGGCAAGGAACAATAGACTAGAAAATTTGCATAGTAATGAGAACTATGCAGAGAAAAAAATGGTTGATAAAGCATAGACTGGAGGATCAGGGAATGTTTCTGGGGAAAAATGATCTTGAGGCCGAGACCTGAATGACAAGAAGGAAGTAACTGGGAAAGACCCGGAGCAAAGGCGTGGAAGATGCTCCAGGTAGAAGGAGCATCCTGTGCAGAGGAGATAAGGCCAAAAGGGCCTGGGCATGTCTCAGAAACAGAACTTAGGCTGGTGTCGCTGGAGCCTGCAGGAGAAGAGAAATAGGGCAGGAGGTGAGGTCAGACAAGCAAGCAGGGGCCAGAACATGTTAGACTTTGCAGGCAGAATAAGGAGTTTGGTTGTAACTCCAAAGGCAATAGAAGCCAGTGGAGAGTTTTAAGCAGGGAAGTTACGTGATCTAACTTACATTTTTAACAGAACAGTTTTCATTCTGTGAGGAGAAGGATTGTAGGAAGGAGGCGAGGAAGCAAGGAGACCAGTTAGGCCGTAATCCAGATTTTCTGGATGAGAGATGGTGGCCTCTTAACAAGGGTGGGGCTATCACACAGACAGACCTGTCTACTACGCTCACAAGCTAGGGGAAGACAGTAAAGTTAGCTTGCTAAACCCTAATTTCCTCACCTATAAAGAGTGGATAATAGTATCCATATTAGAGATTTGTTTTGTGGATTAAGTGAGATAAAACAGAGTACCCAGCACATACTAAGCGACATTCTACAAAGCCAAAGGACAGCATGCTGACAATCTAGATGAGGAGTCAGCAAACTATGGCTCATTCCACCCACTTCTTGTTTTGTTAATAAGTTTCATTGGAACATAGCCATGCCCATTTGTTAGCTATAGTTGCTTTCATGGTACAGCAGAAATCGTATGGCCTGCAGGACGTAAAATATTTACTCTCTGGTCCTTTACAGAAAGTTTGCTGACCCCAATCTAGACTGCAATCAAGAGCAGGAGGAAGGTAAGAGAGACGCACTCTATCTGTACGCCTAGGGGCAGTACGTTCAGAGAAATAATAGTGGCATGTCATGCACTGTATTTTTCAGGTGCTCTGCAAAACAGAAGGCCTAGGTGTAAAGAGGAGATTAATAAAAGGAAGCATTTGAAATAAACTTCAAATGTCATCGTCACATAAACCAACCAATAATATGATGTAAATTTACACAGTGTCTCTATATTTTCATTCTATTTATCAATAATTTTATTAAAATAATCCACTACAGATTCATAAATTCAGTGTCAGAGAGAATAAGTAATGGGAAAGATACATATCAATAAATCGGAAGAGCCATAAATAAAATACAGAGTTCAGCCAGGCAGTCAACAAATATTAATTTAGCATTAAGGAAGTGCTGGGTCCAGCCCTAGGACCTGGGATATACAGCGGTAGACACGACAGCCAGCAACCTTGCTTTCACGAGACCTTGAGTTTAATGTTTGCTTTTGGGGAAGGCCTGCAGGACTGCGTGTAAGAATCTTTGTGCAAATAAAGACCCTCTTCTTCTTCTTCAAGACACTTTATCGGTAGGAAACATTTAAAAAATACTGATTTTCTTAGGGCCATCTGCCAAAAAATGAATATAAATATTCGACTTTAACTATGATGTGAATGGTGCTTGGATGTGGCCTCCATTTGCAGGATAGAAACACGCTCAGTCGTAAGTGGAAGCCCCAGAGTACGTGTTCAGAAGAGAAGGGAAGCACTCGGCTGAAGACTGTTTTTCTAGTTATCAATTTTTACTAAGTCAGTGAGCCCTAATTATGGTTTATCTGCATCCTAAGTGTCCACAAGAATTTCATACAGCTCTCCAAAACTTTTAATATGGAATTTAAGCAAGCTGTGTACTGTACTTGAAAGAGTGGACAAGGGGAAGAGTGTGGCAAAATAAAATGACCAGCTATAGGATGTCCCAGTGACCAGAAATTTTTGATACTCTCTGAGAATGCAGCTGGTTTGGGAGTAGTGTGGGGAGTTGTGTTGGTGTTTGTATTTTCACTGAATCTAATTTATTTATTTACTTTCTGGTTTGAATTTAAAAACTCCGATTTGAAGTTCAAGGTTTTATATCACATAGTGGTATACCATTAGAATTCCTAGGTGCAGGGGCTGGCACAGTGGCCGAGTGGTTAAGTTCATGCATTCCGATGTGGTGGCCCAGGGTTTCCCTGGTTCGGATCCTGGGCGCGGACATGGCACCACTCATCAGGCCATGCTGAGGCAGCATCCCACATGCCACAACTAGAAGAAACCACAACTAAAAAATACAACTATGTACCGGGGGACTTTGGGAGAAAAAGGAAAAATAAAATCTTTAAAAAAAAAAAAAAGAATTCCTAGGTGCAGAAGTCCCATATAAAGGCACTAGGAACAGTTTTATAAAGCACAGAGCATTACACAGGCAATTTCTTTGGAGCTGGGAGCAAAGTGTGCATGCAGTAGGTCGAGATCATGATGATTTTTTCATGATCATTTTTTCCGTTTGTTCAGGACAAAGATGAAAACATACAAGAATTAGCAGAGCTTGGCTCTGGCTTAGCAGAAGCAGAATGGAATACAAGAAAGGGTGAAACAAAAGGGAATGAAAAGGAATATGTGGGAAGGAAGACAATACTTTAATTGAAAGTCTCTTCCTCTTTATTCTCCCAAATCTTGTTCTCAAGGTGTCACTTTCTTTTATGTCTTTTCCGGGTGTCCTAGATGCCATGCCAATAAACAAAACAAAGTCTCTCTTGCCTTTTCCGCCCTAAATGCCCTCAAGCAGAATAAACACAGTTCATTTCACTGGGAATTTGGGCAAGGGTAATTAGGAAAGTTTGCTTTTCCTTATTAATAAAGGTTGAAAGTTACTAGTTTATTTCCAATTGCTAGTTAGATAGTTTTCTTCATGTTAACTTTTTATATGTATTTTTGAGGATTGATATTACAGTTATTCATATTACCATCAGATTATATGTTATTGAAATCAAAATGTGGAGATAAAGCAGACTCAACCACACTGATCTTTGCTCTTCTGTAACTCTACTATAAAGCTTCTTATTATTATGAAGTTTATTATTACTATCAACTTTATTATCCCATTTCATAAACTACTCTGTGATTGGGTTTCTTTTTTTTTTTTTTTAAAGATTGGCACCTGAGCTAACATCTGTTGCCAATCTTGTTTTTTTTCCTCCTTCTTCTTCTCCCCTAAGCCCCCCAGGACATAGCTGTGTATTTTAGTTGTGGGTCCTTCTAGTTGTGGCATGTGGGATGCTGCCTCAGCATGGCTTGATGAGTGGTGCTAGGTCCTCTCCCAGGATCTGAACCCACGAAACCCTGGGCCGCCAAAGCACAGCAGGCAAACTTAACCAGTCAGCTACTGGGCCGGCCCCATGTGATTGTGTTTTTAAAATCAATAATTAGTTATCTCAAATATGTTGATGTAGGCAGTGTCTCTCATTCCACAGGAGATATCAGAAAAATCTCTATTTCCTTTCAAATGTTTAAGAAATTAAGAAATGGAAGTAGACACTAAAATAAGTTATCTAACCATATTCTAATGGGCCTGCAAAACTTACTCAATAAATAAACATTATACTCTCATTCCAGTTGACCTTGATAAAAACATTGCTAAGCCATGATCTTTATTGTGTATTTAGAAGTATGAGCTTCTACCCAGTTGAGACCATAAACGGGGGGAAAAGCCAAAAGCCACAAGAGAGAAAACATTTTGGTCAACTTTGTGCTTGCTGAGCTGTTTTCCCTCATAAAATTTAAAGATTAAGGGACATATTTCTATACATGATCACAGTCCCCAGGGGTAGCGGTAACCAAATATATATTACTTTTATTTAAGAAATGCTTCTCTATTACTTGCTTATTTTATAAACAAACACACACTCACTAACTATAATCTCCTGAACTTTAAAACATTTTTCTCACAGGCTAAAACTTTCTGTATTAACTCTTATTTCCTTGTTTATTGGAGATTTCATAGACACTACGTGAGAAAATAGTTGTTTTCTCTTGCTAATGACCAAGTGGGAAATTCCTACTGTTTAAACATAATCATGAATTAGAATCTAATTATAGTAGAAACTACTCTGGAAGGAATAGCATCTATGGAGCTTGTGAAGAACTGTAAGTGTAGACGCAGAGTGAGGGAAAGAGAGAGTACGGTTCATACACTCTGCCTTCCACGGGTGGTTCTTGACATAACATTAGGTGGCTCAAGGACAGGGAATCAAATAATATTGAATCATACACGAAGTTATTAACTGTTTAGTTCTTTCTCACACCTTGTGTTACCATTGAGGAGAAAGTTTGCACCTAAGGACAATTTTCGTGCCCTTTTAACACTTGCTAAGCTTCCTTTTCAACAAAGAGAGAGGGCCTCAGGCAGAATATAGAATAAAACAAGACATGAGCAATATTTTGTTTTCATTGTATCTGTTTAGGGCAAGTGAAAGTGATTTTTCATCAAGATGGTAAGATAAAGTTTCTTTTAAAAATAAATTTGTTTAGATAGAAAGTAAGCTAATTGAAATAAAAATATTGAACAATAAAGGTGATGCATAAATATGGCAAATATTGTGAAGTGACTGAGTTTGGAATATACTTTTAGAATCCTCTAAATAGAGAGGAGACCATCTTCGCCCAGACTTCCTCTATTCTTCTTTTATCTTCCTTTCCACCCCTCTTTTCTTTTCTACCCTCTATCATTCAACAGGATGTATTGAGCCACTAGGTAAAGTATTTGACACTGTGCTGGGCACTGAGAACCCAGAAATATAAAGATTAATACATCATCGTCATTTTCAACCTGCTCAGTTTCACTGGCGACACAGATATGCAAACAATGATGATATAGTGAGAAATGTCATGTGTGTGCAAGGTATGGTATAACCCAGAGGAGGGATAACCATGTGGGATACAAGGGGAGGTGTCGGGTTTTGACCTTGGGAATCAGTCCCATAAAATATAGTCCAATTTCATAAATATATGTTTAATTTATTCAGCAAACTTCTATTGAGCCAGACATTGTGTTAGATACTGAGGATTTGGACAGGAAAAAATACAGTCAAAGTTTTAATAAGCTTTCAATTACAAGGGGAGACAAGGAAAGCAATGGTTATACAGATCTATACGCCTTATCTGAGACTCTTGGAGGCAGATGTGTTTCACAATTCTGAATTTTTAGAATGTTAATGTGATGCACAAACTGTATATTACATAACACTCATTAAAGGGTCTGGGGCAGTACCTCCAAATTAAAACATGAACATTCACTAAGTGGAATGAAGACTATACATAGCCTCATACCAATTCAGTGTAGGTTGTTGGTTTTTTCAATTTTTAGGATTTCCAAATTGTAGAAAAGTGTGAACCTATTCTTCAAAATAACTATATGCTACAGGGTGTTTTGGAAGAACAAAGGCAGGCCAATGAACCACATTTTAACAGAAAAAGGGGCAGGAAGGTTTCCTTAAAGATATATTTTCTGAATGGAGTCTTGCAGGATGAATAGGAGCTAACCAGACAGAGAAGATGGAAGAGGCAGAGGATTGGAGGATGAGAAGAAGGGTTTCCTAGGCAGTAGGGACAGCCTGTAGAAAGACAATGGCCTTGGCGGTGGTGGGGGAACCACAAGTAATTCAGAATGGCTGTGTGTGCACTGTGCTTGAGACAGAAATGGAGAAGGGCCTGGAGATGGAAATGCTGAGGCAGAATAGCTATGATCAGGTAGAAGCAGTGGCCAGGGCGGGATGCTTGCTAAGCTAAACCTCTATCCTGAAGGATAAAGAGAGTTACTAAAAGATTTTAACAGTGTGTAGCCATGTGAACAGATTTGAAATTAGAGGAGAATCATAATATTGGATGACAGAGCTGATGCGCTATGCAAAATGAAGAGGAAACTGTAGTTGTCTCTGTAGAGATTATGAGAAAATGCAGCTGGCATGGTTTGGCTCATAATAATTGCTCAACAAATTGCAGCAATTAGAAGGTCAAAGGCAGGGATGTGGTAGGGATGGATAAGAGGGGATAATTCATAAATCTCTCAAAGAATTATTCAGGACTCAGAATCTGATTGGACTGAGAGAGACGAGGGTGGAGTCTCCTCCCCTCCAAGGCCTCCAAGCCTCCCCCTGGCTTCGAGGTGCGTTGCTTGGCGGTGCTACTAATAGGCTAGGGAATGCTGGAAGAGGACATGGTTCTGTTGTCCTCCGGGTAGAAAAGGAGAGAGGATGTGTTCCATTTTGGACATGATGAAATATGGGTTAGGGACTCAGGGAGATTGTCTTAGTTGGATTTGGGAGTTGTTATTTGATAGCCCAAGGCTTAATATGGATGAGATCACAGAGAGACAGTGCATGGTATGAGAAGCAAGGAAGACTGAGGTCAGCATCCTAGAAAATACTTTAGAGAAAGGGAAGGGAACTGACCGCCATGTTAAGTGCCCTTGAAAGATCAACTGAGATATGGTCTAGGAAAATCCTTCGTGGACATGGTAAATAGAAAGACAACTGCGATTTGAGAGGAGCAGTTTCAGTCGATGAGGAGGGCAGAGGCCCGATGTCTATGAATAAAGGAATGTGCAAGTGAGAAAGCAGGGGTGCTGCGCCAACTACAATCTTTTAGATACCTGGCTGTGAAGGGATGGACACAGAGAACAAGGACAAAATTAAAGGCAATCATGGACTGAAAGGAAAGATTTTTGGTTAGTTTTAGTATTCAAAGGCAAGAGAGAAGCTGCCAGACTCCCAGTTACTTCTTATAGTGAGTTTTTTCGGTTGTGGTGCAGGCTGCCCCTGGAGAGGTAGTGACTTTAGCCTGAACACAAGTATTTCTCAGAAAAAGACAGCCAGATGAGCAGACTGGACTGGGACAGCTCTGCAGGAAAGCACGCTTTTCTGGGCTCATCTCCCAGGTGCTGCTTCTTGGGCTCACTTCCTGTAGAGCTTTTGCAACTTCCTTCCTCTATTGTCGACCTGGTTGGCTGCTTGCCACTGGTTTAAGATAGTTCTTATGGCTGTCTTGTAAAATACCTGCGTGTGCGCAGGATTTACCAAGGTGATGCTCTTCCCAAGCCACCCCACCCCGCTCCTGTAGCCTGTATTGTCTGCTTCACACATTCCATTTAGCTATTTGCGGCTAAATTCCCACCAATTCCTATGAGTGGCTGAGGAGATAAAGCACGAGGCTGGACACATCGGAGACATAAGAGGACACGACATTTGCCTCCATGGGCCATATAATCCAAGGCATGGGAACGTCTTGTAAATAACCATAAGTGGCTCTTAAACTTTTGGAGATATATAGATCTCTTTGAAAAGCTGATGAAAACGATGTACTTCTCCCCATTACACAGCACACAGAATTTAACCTAAAATTTCAGAGGGCTTGTGGACTTGCTAAATTCTAAAGTGGCTTTTCAAACTCAAGTTAAGAATGCCCAAACGATAGAGTCATTGGTGCTCTATTAGTTTGTGACCTCAGGGGCCGGCCCGGTGGCACAGTGGTTAACTGCGCACGTTCTGTTTCAGCAGCCCGGGATTCGCTGGTTCGGATCCCGGGTGTGGACATGGCACCGCTTGGCAAGCCATGCTGTGGTAGGCGTCCCACATACAAAGCAGAGGAAGATGGGCACGGATGTGAGCTCAGGGCCAGTCTTCCTCAGCAAAAAGAGGAGGAATGGCAGCAGTTAGCTCAGGGCTAATCTTCCTCAAAAAAATAAATAAAAAAAAAAAAGTTTGTGACCTTAGCTAAAATAACGCTTCTGAGACTCAATTTCCAGATTGCGCCGCCTGTCTTGCAAGGATTTTGTGAGGACTAAATGAGATAATATGAATGAGGAGCTGAGCACAGAGCCCAACACAGAACTGATGCCAATAAAATTTCATCGTTATGTGTGTTATAGAGGAAGTGAGCTAGGTGTTAATGAAGTGGTATAGTTAACTCACTGCTCTCTGGTTAAGGAGTTATTCTGGCATGTAGTTGTCACAAGCTGATGAAAACGTTGTTGTCAGTTTCCCATATTTCAGTTGTTTCCCACCTACCTCTAGAATTTTTGCTTTACCTCAGTGCCACCTGAACTATTACTTTATTTATGGGGAGGTTTTTTTTTTAGCTATTATATACTTGCTTTAAAAGGAAACTTTGGATCCCCACCATAAATAGAAAACTACTTTCACTTGCCATAAATAGAAAGTACCAGTAACAATAAACGATGAAACGAAACAACGAAAACTTAACAACGCTATAAATTCTAGTTAGATATCAGTGCTTACCTAGGGCTTTGAGCTTGAGGTCGACTCTCTGATAAAAAGAGAATTTAGCGAGTGTGTGAGAAAGAATACTTTCTTGGAATCAGAAGACCTGAAAGAGAATTGAAAAGGGGGTAACTTTCTCCCCAGAGTGATTCGCTGTCATTTAATGCACTCTGCTGGGAGCACCAATTAAACGCAGCTCCCCTGACTCCCGTCAGAGGCTCTCCCTTTGGGAGACACTAATGTGAGGGGCAGTTGCCTTGCTCCGCACCCGCACCTGAATAACAAGTTCTGTGCGGGCAGCATCCTGAATCCAACTGTCCTCAGCCTTGTCCAGAACAGGAGCTCCGCGAAGCCTTGCCACTTGAGTTCCTAGAAAGAAGGACACTCAGAGGTCCTGGCCCCTATTTCCTCGCTCAGGGCCCACCTCACATACCAGAGGGCTCCGGAGTTTTATTTTTTCATTGGACAGGGAGCTGAGGCAATCTAGGTGCTGCTGGGACCTCGGTGGGTGGAAGGGACGCTATGGACATTGTTTCGAAGCTGTGTGCCTGGCAAACACTGCTCCTACAGGGATTGTATGCTGTAGATTAATCATAATAAAAAAGCAAAATTGCCTAACGATGATTTTATTTGCTTAGGCTTGAATAAGCATCAATTAATCAGATAATCAGAGATTATTTTGTTATTCTAATGGAGGTGCCTAATGGAACTCTATTCAGCAGCCCACAGGAAACGACTTGTCCTCCCTCCCTTCCGGGAGCTTGCTCCGCTCCCCACTCCCCAGGTAAGGCCAGACGCCCCTCGGCCCCTGCCCCTCCGCCCGGCCGCTGCTCAGCCCCGGGGCGCCGGCCGACTGGGCATGCTCGCCGGGCTGGGTGGGCGGCCGGCGGGGAGCGGGCTCAGCCGGCCGCCGCGCCCCTACCTGAGCCGGGCCCGCCCCCAGCGCACCGGCCCGGGCGGGCACCTGGCGGGCGCTGCGGCCCCAGCAGGCGGAGGGAGGAGACGCCGCGCGGGGCGGACGCCGCGGGACCGCGCTTGGCCTTCCTGAGCCGCGGCCGAACTTTTCCCCAAGAAGTCGCACGTCTCGGGGCAGGAGGAGCGGGGCGGGGAGGGGAAAGCGGAGTTCCTGGAAGAAGCGGCAGTCGCAGCCCCACAACATGGCCTCCGCCACCTCCTCCTCCTCTCCAGCGGGCGCCGAGAGCGCCCCTCCTGCGCAGGTGAGCGCCGCGCCGCCCCCCTACCTGTGGCTTTCTTCCCGGGCATTGGGGCGCGCAGGTGGCCGGGGCAGGGGTCCCAGGAGCCGCGGAGGCGCAGGGGCGCTGCTTGCAGCGCGGCCCTCCTGGGGGTGCCGGGGGGATCTGGGAAGGCGGCCGGAGGGGGACCCGATCCCTGCGAGTCGTGGGGGTCTTGGCTGCGCCCGAGGACGCGGGACTGAAGTTGCGGCGCAGGGCAGAGACCGAGCTCGCAGGCTGCCCCAGCGCCCGCGCATCCCGAGGAAGGAGGGAGAGCCCAAGGATTTGGGGGTTCTGCTTCGAAACATTTGCCTAGAAGAAGAAAAGTGTGGCCCAGGGCTCGGGACGCCCTCACCTCTGTCTCCCGTCTTTGGGCTTCTCTGTTCTTGGCTCGCCCCTCCAACTCCGTGCCAGGCTGAACCCTTCCTAAGGACACGACCGAAGTAGGCTGCGCGTTTGGCGGGGAGGAAAAAGTCACCTGGTTCTGAAAGTTACCTTCACAGTTAGGCTTGTTTTTTCCCCCTCCTGTTTTGAAGGCGAGTCGAGATACTTCCTTTAAACCCAGTGAGAATACAAAATATACTTTAAAGATTGGGACATAGATAAAGTGCAGATCCGAGCGGAGAGAGTGGCAGTGCCTGGGGTGGCTTGTGATGGGGTTCCTTCTTCGCTGATCTTTTCGAGTCTTCCATAGACACGATAGTAAAACACGCACGAAGTAAAAACCGGCGCTTGATGTGCGAAACCGCAGTTTCAAGGTCAGTCTTCCTCCCACCCCATCCCCTCCAGCAGATCACCACCTTTAAGCCTGGGGGCGTTTAGTAGCAATTTTGCAGCTGCCACTGTGTGTATAATATAGGATAATTGGTTTAAAGCGCTTGGGTATGTTTTCATGTACATTGTCTACGGAAGAGGACTTAAACAATAGTTGTCCTTGGGGAGGGGACCTGGGGGACGGGTGGGAGGGAGAGGAGAGAAACTCAATTTTCACATACCTTTTGGGACTTTTTTTTTAACCATGTGCGTACATTATCTATTTTAGAAAAAAGAGAGAAACTACCTTTTTAAAAAGGAGGCACGTTTGAGTAGCCTTGAAAGCAATAGTTTACCTAGTTTCAAATGATGTAGAATTGCCCTTGAAACACACAAATCTCCTTACCCATCTAGTGTTTTTCTTTTAGTTGTCTCTAAAAGTCCTCAGGGAATCAAGAGGAGTCTTCAAAAGGGAACTCATATCTTGACAGAGTCAGTTGATGGATTTTATTGCTACCTTGATTCTGAGTTTTAATTTTGCTTGTTTGAGAATGTGTGGCTTGTCTAATTTGGGAAGAGGCCACCTTCTCTTAAAAGCACGATCGGGAGTCATCCCAGGGTTGTGCCAGACCTTATTCCAGGAGGGTAGGCCAAGGCAGGTAGGCTCGAGTAGGAAGACTCGGGGGAGACAGTCTCAGAGTGGACAGGACTGCTGTTTTAGCAGTTCAGGCATCCTTGTAATCTGCTGACCTGGGCTCAAACGCATGCATCTTTAAGGAAGCAAATTTTCAATATTGAAAGTGAATGTAAAGTTAAAACCACAGCTGTGAAACAAAAGCTGAAACAAAGCAGTCCACTGAATATCTTCAACCCATCTACTAATATCTAGAGGGCTGATTTCTCTTAGTTCTCAAATCAGTGGAGGATGAATAAATGAGTTGTGAATCTGGACTGTAGTTAGATCGTTATTTATGATGAGCCATGTATAATGGTTCTCAGTGTTGTTTTTGTGAAAGCATAAATAAATATGTTTTGTAATCTGCATAGTGATGTGTTAGGCTTCATAGCAGAGAATGTGGCTTGATGTCCTTCAGACAATATAAAGACCAGTGGTGTGTTTTGGAATCCAGGGGAACACTGTGGCTTCTGAATTTGTTTGCATTTTTGTGGTGGTTACATTATGACTGTGGTTTTCCTTTATTCAGTACTTCAGATTTTTTTTTCCTTTTACAGTGTTAATGGGTTTATTGCATGTGAATCTGCCTAATTCTAGAGTAATATTTTGGTAGTTGAAAAGAACATAATTGTTCTGGACTCTCAGTGGTTCTTCTCAGGTTAATTTCTAATTAGTAACTTCTTTATTTAAAAGTTATCTATTTTTTATGCACAAAATGTATATTTTTGTAGTATGTGTTACGTAATTATAGGAAAGCATTATAATCCAAATTGGAGATCCTATGAAATTCTAGCCTATATAAATGGCATTTTTACTTTTTTGGATAACCTAAATACCTGAAATTGATGAGACCAACTACCTGATACTTTTACACAAGAACTATTCTGAGTTAATGAATTTTAATTGGAATATTTAACCTTGCTACAACGTCTCTAAACTTGTTAAAGTCTACCCTTTTGAAAAGATCAAGGTTACTAATGATCTAATCAGATCTGAAGTAACCTTGCACTGTATGTATTGACTGGGCTGTTGTTCACCTAATCCTACCATTGGATCTTGCAAATGTGAATGCCGGTGAGATGCAGCATTAATCCTAAGGTACCTGGAACAATAGGGCCATTTAATTCCGATTTTTCATCTTCTTCCTATGTCAACATGTGAAAACAGCTTAAATTTTAAAATTTGCCTTCCATTCATGATATAATTTTAAAGTTATTTTGATATTATCTACTCTCTATTAGACATGTTTTTTAAGTAAGTAGAAGCCCAGCTGTGGTTATACGTTGAAAGTTCTATCAAAATTAAGTACAGTATCTGTTTGAGTATCTTTTTCCTGATTGAACCTTAAAGGATGTGATAACATCTTCACAATCTATAGTCATGGTTGAAATACATCCTGGACACTTGTCCCAACATGTTTGAAAGTGGGTAAACTGTATCTTCTTAGTCTTTTTTTTAAAGACTGGCACCTGCGCTAACATCTGTTGCCAATGTTTTTTTTTTTTCTTCTTCTTCTTCTCCCCAAGTCCCCCAGGACATAGTTGTATATTCTTTTTTTTTTTTTAAGATTTTATTTTTCCTTTTCCCCCCAAAGCCCTTCGTTACATAGTTGTATATTTATTAGTTGTGGGTCCTTTTAGTTGTGGCACGTGGGACGCCGCTTCAGCATGGCTTGATGAGCGGTGCCATGTCCGTGCCCAGGATCCAAACCGGTGAAACCCTGGGCGGCTGAAGCAGAGCGCTCGAACTTAACCACTCGGCCACGGAGTCGGCCCCTAAACTGTATATTCTAATAGATTTATCTATTCAAAGGGACATCAGTTTTTCCAGGAACCAATCAAGTTCCTGTTTGACCATGGGAGTGAGATCGGGGCACCAAAATAGAACCAATTCTTTGATGTTTTATGGAAGTGACTCCTGAATTTCCATACAGGAAGGTCCTGTATGGATTAATTAGCAAATACCTTCCATTGGTTAAGAAGAAAGCAGTCACATGAAGGTTACATGTTTTCAGATCTGAGTAGATGGTAGTATTTTTTTCAGAATAAACCCTCTTTAGTACTTGGTAGTGTATATTAATGAACAGAGATTAAGTGAACTAGTGTTTGGAGTTAGAGCTTTCAAATATGAAAGAAATTATTTTGGTATTTCTTTCATCAGATGATGCTTAGTTACTGCCATTTTCCGATAATATTAAGGAAAGGGAAATATTGAAAAGTTGGCCCTAACACACATTTTGTTTTCTGGGCAGGGCGTGAATATTTGGACCTGGCCTGGTAGAGGAAAGAGGCAGCGTGGAAGTTAATTTGAATACCACTGTAGAAGGGAGAACTGTGTGTTGCTGAATTGGAAAGGCTGTTTCCAGGGTTTTAAAGATAACTGTGGTGATTCATTGGTAGCTGTTTCACCCCTCCAGCCTGGAACTGCGGTTCTGCACTGTGTAGCTTCTCTGGGTAAGGCCAAGGCTGGATGCCAAGGACCTGCCATCCAAGTATGGGGTTTCTCTTTTTTTCCTTTTTTCATGTCGTGACGTCTTATATGGAACTTGGCAAAAAGCAGCTCTGTGACTGCACTTTGCTCTTTAGCATCAAGCACAGGACTTCACACGCAGTGGGCCTTCCGTTAAATGTTTGTTGAGTGAATGATGAGATGGATCTGCGCATGCAGATTTAGGAGCAGCTTTAACCATTTGCACAATACTTTTGAGTTCCTACCATGTGAAAGGCACTCTCAGGTACGCAGTCAGTCTTGGTTTTTACTCTCAAGAAGTTCATAATCCAAGTGACTTAGGGTTCACATGGTTCAAGACTCACAGAGAGCCAGCACTAAAAGATTTTTCATGCCTGGATTTTTGGTATCGTTTAATCATGTGCCTCAAATTTAGTGGGGGATTTAGTGTATAATCAGGAAGGGAAAATGTAGCCAAGGCACCTAAGAATTTAAGGAGAATTGTGTCGGGAAATAGACATACTTCCTAATTTCTATACTGAAAAATGCCACAGAATGGAAGCATGTGCAAAAAGGCATAGAGAACTGTCTGGAAAAGTGCTCTGATTTATTCTTGTTAATGGCTGCCTAATATTCACAGTGTGGCTAGACCATAATTTATTTTCTTATTTCCCTATTAATAAACAGTTACCTAGTTTCTAGTTTCTAGTTTTTTGGCGCCTACAGACAGTGTGGCAAATAAATATCCTTATACATAAAAGAAAAAGTTCACAATCCAATTGGATAGAGAAGACATAGGCATCTTGAATAATAACAGCCACGATTCCTTGTGCCTCTTGTGGTAGGTGCCGTATACTTCAGAACAAACCGTAGTGTAGGTACCGTTATCCCGCTCCATTTTATGTATCAGGCAACTGAGCTTCAGGAAGGCTTTGCAAGTGGTGGTTTGGTAAGGGCTGCAACTGGATTGGAACCCCCATCTGCTTGAGTAGTGCAGAGAGCAGTGATGGTAAAATCAGGAGGCGAGGAATGGAGACCCCATTTTCCAACTAACCAGCGATTTAACCTCAGAATCTCGTCACTTTTTAGGCTTCACTTTCTCTGCTGGAAAATGGAGAGAGTTGGAATAAACTGTTTCTAAGGAGTTTGGAAAGAGGAAGCCTGGTTGCTCAATAAATGGGAACTGTTATTCTGTGTTATCAGGAGCTAATTACATGTAGGAATAAAATTTATGTACAAAATTCAAGGCATAGATGGAAAATTTGCTCATGTACTGTGTGCATATTTGCTGTACAAATTTTAATATTTTAGTACTAGTAGAGTGCCGGGTGCATAGTCCTTAATAAAATATTTGATTAAATAAATACATGGATGAGTAAATAAAGAAGAAAAAGTATTTCTCTCCTTCTGTTTCAATCTCTCTCAATGTGTAGGTATCCAGGAGAAAGTCTGATTTTCTGTGCTTAAAGTTTATTCACTTCTCTCTTCTCATTTGGCAATTGGGAGAGGTGGTGGAGGATGATTAGAAATTATCATGATTAGAATTATCATTAGAACAAAAATTACAGCAATAATTGTTCACATTTGTAAAAACTATTTATATTTTTAAGTGTACTTTCATGTTATTTCTTTAAATTTGTGTCTCACAACAACTCTATCAGGCAATTGGAGTAAATAATCTCATTTCAGTGAAAAGAAAAACAAGGTTCCAAGGTGAACTTGTTCATGGTCCTTATGGAGCTAATAAGTGGCAAAGCTGAATGAGGGTTCAGGGAATGAACAGGAAACCTGGTGTGTTGCTGGTGGGAGAATAGACCGGGGGAGCTGTTTTGGAAAGTAGTCTGGCATTACTTAAGCAAATTAACTAGTTATTTATTCTATGACCCAACAATTTCATTCCTACAGGTGGACACTGGAATGTGTCCCACAAGTCCCCTCGAGGACGTGAGGAGGTTATTCACTGCTGTGTTATTAGTGATGGAGGGGGTGGGAGGTAACTAGGTGACCACTGCTGGGAGGAGGAGAGGTAGAATGGTGGATGCACATCATGGAGTCGTCTCCAGCCATTAGAAGCAACAGGTTAGATAAACAAAAGCAACATGAATGGATCTTAAGGAATATAGTGCTTGGTGAAAAAGGGAAGAGTGTGAGGTATAGTTATCGTTTATGTGAATTAAAAATTCATAAGCATAGTACAGCACACATCTTGCAAAAACGCATAAGATGCTCATTAAGCACATTAGAATGGATGCCTGTGGGGCCCAGTGCATGGCAGTAGTCTATGGAGATAAAAAGGAATAAATAAATAAATAAAATAGTGATAATGTGCCATGAACTTGTAAGTATGGCTGACTCAACGTGCTGAATGGTGAAGGTAAAAACAAAATAAAACAAAACAAAACAACACAGTGTTACTTGATATAGTTTGAATCCCTTTTATGTGATCAACTTTTACCACTAGGCTTAACCAAAAGAAACTGATATTATATATGGGACAGATGTTCCGAGTGAGATAAGATTTGGATTGTTTTGTCAAGTTTCAAGTGAAATTTTGCACAGACAGCAACATCTTTTTCTTTTTAAAAGGTTTACAGTGTGGTACACTTGAGTTGGTATAATTTAAAAATTAAGTTGCTTTTTAATTTTGTATTTTGGATAATGAAGACTGATGTGTCACATAGTACTATAAGCTTTTGCAGAATTAGAGTGTAATATACTAAAGAATTAATTCTAAAGTGATATTCAAACTATCCTTATCATTTTTCATGGATTCAGAAGGTACTCAGCATTCTATCAGATTTAGAAATAGTTGTCTGCGTGTAAATTATCCTTAAAGGATCTAAATATGTGATTTTTTTTTTTTTGGTAGATATTTCCCCTTCTGTTGTAATATTTGTTTTCCAAGTTAAATTAGAAGTATAATAGGTCACTTCTTTTGGCTTAAAACAATGCAGATTTATTATGTTGTAGTTCTGGAGGTCAGAAGTCCAAAATGAGTTGGCAGGAGTGCATGCCTTCTGGAGGCTCCAAAGGAGAATCCTTTCCTTTGCCTGTTCCAGCTTCTAGAACCCACCGGTGCTTCCTGGCTTCTGGCTCCGTATCACTCTGACCTCTGCTTTGATCATCATTTTGAATAGATTGCTTTTTAATTGACCTTCCCTTTCTACTCACTATTTGTGATCTTTTTGAAATGATAGTTGTATAAAATGGTTATAATTATGTTTTGTGCATATTGTACATTTTTGTAACAACAACTCTCCCGACTGTTAAAAAAGTCATCGTGGTTAAAAATTCAACTCAAAATTATCAGCCTTTGCAAGTGTTCGTCTGTCACTCCTGTGGAGGTGTTGCTGGTATTTAGTAGGCATACTGCTGGGACAAGAAGGTCACCCAGTTATTTTAATGATAGTTGTAGAAGCAGGAGAGAACTTGATGACACCCTCAGTGATCCCAGGGTCCACCTGTTTGTGATTGGCGTGCAGACGAGAGTTTCAGGTTTGCCTATACCATGCAGAGGAAAGCCTAGCTCTTGTGTAAGAGTTTCATCTACAGTACCATGGAATAAAATGTTGGCAACAAAGAATTGCTTTTAATGCTGTGTTTCATCTTTCACAACAATGTAAATGAACTAGTGAGAAAAGGGAAGCATTGCTACCTAGTAGAAGGGATGCAAACTCAGAGTCTGAGGGTATGTGAACAGGAGATTCCTAAGTGTGATTCTGAACTCTTCTCCAATTCAGTTTCCTCATCTACAAAATCAGGATAATGCTAATGCCTGCTTTATCCGTCTCAGAGTTGTAAGGATCAAATTGTATCATTAGGTACTTTCTTTAACTCCAATTGCTTAGTGCTCTGTGAACATATTGCTGTGGTTGTCTTACATATTGTTTTTTAAAATGTACTGCTCTTTTTCAGTATGATAGCTTTTCCATGGAACTAATTTAGCATCTTGCCAAATATGATGAGTAATAGCAAATGACATCAGTGATGATTGGACCCTTTAAAGTTGATTTATTGAGATTTTGGATTTTTAGCATCTCTTTGAAGTTTTGGCAATTTTTAATCCTATTAAAGCGTTAGATATGCTAGGAAATTGTGCTCTTTTAGTTTGCTGGGTCCAATAGAGCAGGTACATAAGCAATAATTAAAATCTCCTTGTAACTTCATGCTACATTTTGCAAAGTCTGGTTAGATTGCAAAGCTATTGCTGGGTGTGAAGTGACATGGCTTAGGTTGATGTGGATGTTCACTTCAATCTCCATTGAATCTCTCAATGTGTGGAACTGATCAGCCTGAAATTCTCTAGGTGTTTGAAGAATCAGGGTAATGAATTGTCATCTGAGCTAGGAAAATTGGGTGCAGTCTGTTATTCAGAACGTATATGTGTTGGTCAAATCACTTCACTTCTACAGACTATCCTTCTAACTGGTGAGATTTCTACCTGCCTAAAGATTCCCCATGCTCTGAGATCCAAACTATGGTGAGGCTGTCTATCAAAGCTGGTACATGCTGTTTTGCAGAATCTCCCAGTGAGCTAATTCTAAGCTGTAGGCTTGCCCAGAAATTGTTGAAGACCCTGGAGGGATGCACATTTACATGGATTTCTGAAGAAGCCTTTTTGCTCAAGTTAGTAATCTGAGTCATGAATGAGCCCTTTCTCCTCCTCTCACGTAAGGAAGTACAAATACTTTCAGTTCTGCCCCACACATGGCTTTTGAGCCCAATCCTCTCTCTAACTCTGTGCCCCTTCTTTGGGTCTAGCCCTTGTCGTCTTTCACCTGGGCTGTTTGAACAGTTGCCTAAATTGCCTCCTTTCTTCCGCACTGTCTTCCAGTAGACAGCTGGCTTCCCGCTTGTCTTTACAAAACAAAGATGTAATGTCATTCGTGTTTAAAAACCTTTTATGGTTTCCCATTATAAGTAGGGTGAAGTCCAAACATCTTAGGGTTGCACTGAAGATCTTTTACCGTCTTGTCCCAATACAACTTACTATTTTTACCCTTTGTTTTTTCTGAACCATCTGACCTTGTGACCATGCTACACCTGTTTTTCCAACCATTCCCCAAAAGGACCGTGCCTTTGCATTCTTCCACGTCTTCATACAGTTTTCTCTCTGCTAGTTTGAGCCATTCTTATGTTTCTCTTCCTGAAAAATCCCTACGAATCCTTCAGTACCTAGGTTGAATGTTCCTTCTTCTAGGCAAACTTCTAGCCTTCTGCAGATGGTGACAGGCACTCTGTCTTCCATAGTGTTGTTGCACTTCATGTACGTTTGGCTGTCATGGCATTTATCATGTTTTATTGGAATTATTCATTTACTTTGTCTTCCTGACTCACTGGACAGTGGGCTCCTAGAGGGCATATTTACGCCTTTTCTCCATTTTTGTGTCTCCTTCCTCCGTCTAAGATCTGGCACATCTGATGCTCAGTTGATGGCTGTTGAAGAAGATGCTTAGCAGTTAGACAGTGTTTGCCAACATGGTCTCCTATAGGATAGTGTTGAGGCTACTTGCACCTTCAAAAACCTTCAAAAAATATTTATATTTAAGTCAGGTGTAGATATATCATGAGAGTTTAGAAATGTGTCAGAAATCTGCCAAGGTATGCATATATGATAATATCTAATAATATTTTTTATCTTTTGGAAGGTTTGACCTTGCAATAATTTTCTGCTAAATAGCACAGTGTAGTGTTTGGATCTTGTAGTAGCTGTGTGCCTTGGGCAAGTGAAATTACTTCTCAGAGATTTATTTCCTCGTCTTTAAATGGGGCTGCAGATCTCATAGGATTGCTGGGACAATTAAATGAGAACCTCCATGGAAAGCACTTAGCACAATGCCCAGCACATAGCTCCTATCTTTTGGGCATCTGCCAATAATACTGAGTTTACTGTGTGTGTAATGTTTATTATCCTAGTAAGAACGGGACTGTTCTCGTAAATTCTCTTTTGCAAAAGAACATTACATTCTTTTGCTTAAACTTCCTCTTCTTCTCCCTTTCTCTTATAAAATGATGGGAATTTGTCTAACTTTTTTCTTTAAAGTGATTTTTAAAAATAGAGATTATTGGGGGCCGGCCAGGTGGTACAGCTGTTAAGTGCGCACGTTTCACTTCGGCAACCCAGGGCTCGCCAGTTCGGATCCCGGGTGTGGACGTGGCACCACTTGGCATGCCATGCTGTGGTAGGCATCCCACATATAAAGTAGAGGAAGATGGGCACAGATGTTAGCTCAGGGCCAGGCTTCCTCAGTGAAAGGAGGAGGATTGGCAGCAGTTAGCTCAGGGCTAATTTTCCTCAAAAAAAATAATAAATAAAATAAAAATAGAGATTATTGCTATAATCAGTTGATGATAAAATAAAGCTAATCCGTGTTCTTCTTGCTTATGGTGGGGAGCAGCTAAAGTCTATGAAGTATACAGAGATCTCGTGTGAAAAGCAAAAAGCCCCATTGTCTGCTTCTTACAGCCCCCAATCCGATGCTATCTTCTTTTGATTGGTTCGTAAAATTTATAACCAAGTGATATAGCAAATGGCATCATAATTAAAGTCAGAAGAAAGGTTAGGAGAAAATATTTATAGTAATGTGACAAGATATTATATCTCTAATATGCAGAGAGTTCTTAGACATTGTGAAGAAAAGGACAAAGTACTAAAAGGAAAAATGGTCAACGGGTATGAGCAGACACCTCATAGAAGAGGAAAAGCGACCAGCCAAAAAACATGGGAAAATATGTTAAATTCACGTCCTAAGGGATTAAAATGACTGATTTGTATTTGATAGCATTTTATCTATTAGATTGGCCAAAAAAACCACAATCTTCTTTGGGGTGTTGAGGGTATGGCCCTGTCCAAATGTTGCTGACTCGAGTGTCAGTTGTACAGCTGTTTGGGAGCAGGGGGTGGGGGAACTTAAACACGCTATTTATCTGTTAAAGTCAAATAAAAATGTGCTTACCCTTTGCTCCAGCTAGCTAGTCTTGGGAACCTCTGCTATAGAACTTAAAACATCAGTATATAAGGACATATTTACAGGGACATTTATTACAACGATGTTTGTAAAGCAGAAAAACTGGAAACAAACTAAATTTACCTTTAAGGGACTGGTTAAATGTATTATGGTTTCTCTATATTATGGAATATGATTAATAAGATAATTTAACGAGTTGGAGCTACACGTAGTAAACTGGAAGGATGTGCATTATTTACTGTGAGTATAGCATGATCCAATTTTGAAAACAAAAAGAAAAAGGACAGTTAGGTGATTGACTTGTATCTTAGTTTTCTTATCTGGAAAATAGGTACCATAAATAGTACTAACCTACCATAGAGTTGTTGCAAGCACTTAATTGTGAAGCTCAGTGCTTGGTTCATAGTAAGTTCTTTCTATTACTATGTTTAAAGGTTTCATATATATATTTATTACTGTTTTTATTGCATAAGTAATACATGTTCAATATAGCGATATCAGTCATTATGCTTCTGAACCTTTTTTTATACATGGCACCCTGGGGTCAAAGGACCAGGCTGCTCCCAGATGAAGGTGGTGTTATGGGGCTGTGGCTGCACTAGGCTCTTTTTTCACTGCCCTAAAGACTGAGGGATCAGTAACTTCCAGGACCCATACCAGAAGTGGAACATGCGCGAAGGATGTGGCCATTTTTATGTCCCCTTTATTTTTTGAGTACACCCAAATCTTCCTTCAGATCATAGATTATACCAATTTCTATCTCACCAAAGTGAACAAGAGGGCCTACTTCCTGCACTTCCTACAGCACGGTATTATCACCTTTTTCTTTACCTTTGCCACTGTGATTGGTGAAGAGTGACCCCACATTGTTTTACTTTGTGATTATAAATTTTTGATCAATGTAAAAGTGAAATATGGAATACCAGCTTTAAAAAAGGTCCCCAAGGGATAAAGGGCAGAGGCACTAATACCTGACAGCCTTGTACATCCTCGCTGGATAAGAAGGTATTGTTGGTCTCTGGTCTTTTTATTTGTCTTAGAAGCTTAGCTACTCACATTACATCGCTGTACCTTGTGATTCTGGTGACAGTTGTATAACCTGTTATTAAATTGAGATTCATCGTGGAAATCACCATTCTGAAATTTTTTCCTTTAACATTGATGAATGAAATTGCGAGAGAGTATAGAGAGTGCCGCACATGACTTAAGTGAAAGGTTGAGACTTATTTTCCTGGCTAGAGATCAGAAGAATTGTCCTTACCATGTTTGAAATTTTCTTCCTTAGCAATATTTAATTGCATAGTTTACTTTGGCAACACAAAGTTTCTTTCTCCAAATGCTTGCTTTATTTATGAGACGCTATACTTAGATTGCAGCATCATTTTTTTCACACTTTCTTGTTTTCCGTTGATCAGTTTTTCTTAAGAGATGGCAATAAAGTTAGTTAACAAAAGTAAGTTCAATACTTAGAACGATATTTTCTAACTTACTTAGATTTTGGTGTTAAAATGAAATTTTAATGGGATATAGTATTAATGATTCTTGAAAGAGATGATCATTTTCGAATCACATTCATGTCTTATAATAGGTGCACAAAACAACTTGAATACACGAGTATGTATCATATGTAGCAATAGTCTATGATCTTTCAGAGGAGGATAGGAAGAAAATTTCCTCATGTTGGAGTTAGATGTGAGTGTGTGTTTTCAGAGCTTGCGTCCCTTTATGCATTATACCTTTACTTCATCTGACACTGACACACCTCTTTGTACCAGGCACTCTGCTGGGTACTGGATTGAAAATGGCCAAAGAAATACCATCTTTGCTCTCAAGTACCAAATTAAAAAAAAGTTAATAGACTTTATTATCTAGAGCAGTTTTAGATTTAAAGAAAAATTGAGTAGAAACTACAAAGACCTCCTATATACCACCCTATCCCCCAACCTCACACACGGTTTCCCCTGTCTTAACATCTTGTATTAGCACGGTACATTTGTTACAATTGATGAGTGAATATTGATACATAATCATTAACTAAAATCCATAGTTTACATTAGTGTTCACTTTTTATGTAGTACACTTTTATGGGTTTTGACAAATCTGTGTCCTTCATTGCAGTATCATACTAAAAATCCCCTGTTCTCCACTTATTTATCCTTCCTGCCTCCCCCAACCTCCTGGCAATCGCTGATCTTTTTACTGTCTATAGTTTTGCCTTTTCTAGAATGTCATATAGTTGAAATCATACAGTACGTAGCCTTTTCAGACTGGCTTCTTTCACTTAACAACACACATTTACAGTTCTTCCATGTCTTTTTGGGGCTTGATAGTTCATTTCTTTTTAGTGCTGAATAATAGTCTGTTGTATGGATGCACAACAGTTTATCCATTCTCCTACTGAAGAACATCTTGGTTGCTTCCGAGTTTTGACAAGTAGAAATAAAGCTGCTATAAACATTCAGGTGTAGGTTTTTGTGTAGACGTAGTTTTTAACTTATTTAAGAAAATACCAAGGAGCACAATTGCTGGATCATATAGTGAGACTGTATTAGCTTGGTAAGAAACTGCTGTTTTCCAAAGTGGTTGTACCATTTTGCCTTCCCACCAGCCGTGTATGAGAGTTCCTGTTGTTACACATCTGTGTCTGCACTTGGTGTTGTCAGTGTTTTGGATTTTAGCCATTCTAATCAGAGTGTGGTGGTTTCTCATTGTTGTCTTAATTTGCAATTCCCAAATGGCATATCATGTCGATCATCTTTTCTTATACTTGTTTATCATCTGTATAGCTTCTTTGCTGAAGTGCCTGTTCAGATCATTTGCTCATTTTTTAATTGGGTTGTTTGTTTTTCTTGTTGTTGAGTTTGTTCGTTTTTATTTTATTGAGGTCATAAGAGTTTATAACATTGTGAAATTTCAGTTGTACATTATTATTTGTCAGTCACCATATAAATATGTCCCTTTATCCCTTATGCCCACCCCCAAACCCCTAATCTGTTTTCTTTATCCATGTGTTTGTTTATCTTCCACATGTGAATGAAATCGTACAGTGTTTGTCTTTGTCTGGCTTCTTTCACTGAACATAATACCCTCAAGGTCTATTCATGCTGTTGCAAATGGGACAATTTTGTCTTTTTTTCTGGCTGAGTAGTATTCCATTGTATATATATATATATATATATATATATATATATATACACCACATTTTCTTTATCCATTCATCAGTTGGGCACTTGGGTTGCTTCCATGTCTTGGCTATTGTGAATGATACTGCAGTGAACATGGGGGTGCATAAATCTCTTTCAGTTGTTAATTTCAAGTTTTTTGCATGAATACCCAGTAGTGGGATAGCTGAGTCATATGGTATTTCTATTTTTAAATTTTTGAGAAATCTCCATACTGTTTTCCATAGTAACTGTACCAGTTTATGTTCCCACCAACAGTGTCTGAGGGTTCCCTTTTCTCCACATCTTCTCCAACATTTGCTGGTTTTTCCTTGGCAATTATAGTCATTCTAACAGGTGTAAGGTGATAGCTGATTGTAGTTTTGTATTGCATTTCTCTAATGATTAGTAATGTTGAATGTCTTTTGTGTGCCTGTTGGCCACTTGTATATCTTCTTTGGAAAAATATCTGTTCATATTCTCTGCCCAGTTTTTGATCGACTTGTTTGTTTTTTTGTTGTTGAGTTGTGTGAGTTCTTTATATATTTTGGAGATTAATCTCTTGTTGAATATATGATTTGCAAATATTTTCTCCCAGTTGTTGGGTTGTCTTTTCATTTTATTCCTGGTTTCCTTTGCCTTGTAGAAGCTCTTTAGTCTGATGAAGTCCCATTTGTTTATTTTTTCTTTTGTTTCCCTTGCTTGAGTAGACATGGTATTCCAAAAGATCCTTCTAAGACTGATGTCAAAGAATGTACTGCCTATATTTTCTTCTGGGAGTTTTATGGTTTCATGTCTTACCTTCAAGTATTTAATCTGTTTTGAGTTACTTTTTGTGTATGGCAAAAGATAATGGTCTACTTTCATTCATTTGCATGCGGCTGTCCACTTTTCCCAATACCCTTTATTGAAGAGACTTTCCTTTCTCCATTGTATGTTCTTATCTCCTTTGTCAAAGATTAGCTGTCCATGGATGTGTGGTTTTGTTTCTGGGCTCTCAGTTCTGTTCTTTTGGTGTGTGTGTCTGTTTTTGTGCCAGTACCATGCTGTTTTGATTATTATAGCTTTGTAGTATATTTTGAAGTCAGGGATGGTGATGTTTCCAGTTTTGTTCTTTTTTCTCAGGATTGCTTTCACTGTTCGGTGTCTTTTGTTGTCCCATATGAATTTTCGGATTCTTTGTTCTATTTGTGTGAAGAATATCGTTGGGATTCTGATTGGGATTGCATTGAGTCTGTAGATTGCTTTAGGTAGTATGGACATTTTAACTATGTTTATTCTCCCAATCATGTGCATAGAATATCTTTCCATTTCTTTATGTCATCATCAATTTATTTCAATGTCTTGTCATTTTCATTGCATGGGTCTTTCACCTCCTTGGTTAAATTTATTCTTAGATATTTTATTCTTTTTGTTGCAATTGTAAATAGGAGTGTATTCTTGAGTTCTCTTTCTGTTAGTTCATTATTAGTGTATAGAAATGCAACTGGTTTTTGTAAGTAGATTTTGTACCCTGCAACTTTGCTGTAGTTGTTGATTATTTCTAGCAGTTTTCCAATGGATTCTTTAGGGTTTTCTTTTCTTTTTTTTTTTGAGGAAGATTAGCCCTGAGCTAACATCTGCTGCCAATCCTCCTCTTTTTTATTGAGGAAGACTGGCCCTGAGCTAACATCTGTGCCCATCTTCCTCTACTTTATATGTGGGACGTGTACCACAGCATGGCTTGCCAAGCGGTGCCACGTCTGCACCTGGGATCCAAACCGGTGAACCCTGGGCCGCTGAAGCAGAATGTGTGCACTTAACCACTGCACCATGGGGCTGGCCCCTAGGGTTTTCTATATATAAAATCATGTCATCTGCAAACAGTGAGAGTTTCACTTCTTCCTTGTCAATTTGGATACCTTTTATTTCCATTTCTTGCCTAATTGCTCTGGCCAAAATCTCCAGTACTGTGTTGAAAAATAGTGGCGAGAGTGGGCACCCTTATCTTGCTCCTGTTCTCAGAGGGATGGCTCTCAGTTTTTCCCTGCTTAGTATGATGTTGGCTGTGAGTTTGTCATATCTGGCCTTTATTATGTTGAGGTACTTTCCTTCTATACTCATTTTATTGTGAGTTTTTATCATAAATGAATGTTGGATCTTGTCAAATACTTTCTCTGCATCTAGTGAGATGATCATTTGATTTTTTTTCCCCCTCATTTGTTAATGTGGTGTATCTGATTTCTCACCATTAAGAATGACGTCAGCTGTAGATTTTTTAAATCAAGTTTGGGAAATTCTCTATTCTTAGTTTTCTGAGACATTTTATTATGAATGAGTGTTGGCTATTGTCAAATACTTTTTCTTCATGTATTGATAAGGTTATATGATTTTTCTCCTTTACTCTGTTGATGTGATGGATCCCATTAATTGATTTTCAAATGTTGAACCATCCTTGCATACCTGGAATAAATCTCACTTGGTTGAGATGTATAATTATACCTTGTTGGACTTGATTTGCTAATATTTTGTTGAGCGTTTTTGTATCTATGTTCATGAGAGATACTGATTTGTAGTTTTCCTTTCTTGTAATTTGTCTGGCTTTGGTATTGGGGTAATGCTGGCCTCATAGAATGAGTTAAGAAATATTCCCTTTGCTTATTCTTCTGTGGGAGACTGCAGAAAATTTGTATCAATTCTTTCTCAAATATTTTGTAGATGTCACCTGTGAACCATTCTTAAAGGTTAATAATTATTTCTGTTTATGAATGTTATTAATTATTGATTTAATTTCTTTAATAGATATAGGCCTATTCAGATTATTTCTCCTTGTGCGAATTTTGATAGATTTCAAGGTATCTTTCAAGAAATTGATCCATTTCATCTAGGTTCTCAAATTTGTGGGCATAGAACTGTTCATAATATTCTTTTATTATCCTTTTGATATCCGTGGGATCAATAGCGATGACTTCTCTTTCTTTTATGATATTAATACTTTGTATCTTTTATTTTTTCTTGGTTAGCCTGGCTAGAGCTTTATCAATTCTATTGATCTTTTCGAAGACCTAGGTGTGGGTTTTGTTGATTTTTCTCTATTGATTTCCTGTTTTCAGCTCTTTAGTATTTCTTTTCTTCTGCTTGCTATAGACTTATTTTGCTCTTATTTCTCTACTTTCCCAAGGTGGAAGTTTAGATGATCGATTTCAGGTCTTTCTTATTTTTTAACGTATGTATTCAATGCTGTAAATTTTCCTAGAAGCAGTGCTTTCACTGCATTACATAAATTTTGATATGTTGCGTTTTCATTTAGTTCAAAATATTTTACATTTCTCTTGAGATTTCTTCTTTGATTTGTGTGTTATTTAGAAGTATGTTGTCTGACCTCTGACAAGATCAATTATTTTGAGATTTTTCAGCTACCTTTTTGTTATGGGTTTCTAGTTCAATTCCGTTGTGATCTGAGAACATACTTTGCGTGATTTCTATTATCTGTATTTGTTAAGGTATGTTTCATGGCTCGGAATGTGGTCTGTCTTGGTGAATGTTCTATGTGAGCTTGAGAAGAATGTGTATTCTGCTGTTGTTGAATAAAGTATTCTATAAATGGCAATTAGATCCAGTTGTTTAATGGTGCTGTTTAATTCACTTGTTTCCTTACTGATGTTTTTTCTGCTAGATCCATCAATTACTGATAAAAGAGTATTGAAGTGTCCACCATAATAGTGGATTCATCTGTTTCTCTGTGTAGTTCTAGCAGTTTTTGCTTCACATATTTTGGCGTTCTCTTGTTAGACACACACACAGGTCCATGCCCCGGATCCGAACTGATGAACCCCAGGCCACCAAAGTGGAGCACGGAAACTTAACCATTATGCCACAGCGTTGGCCCCTGTTTTCTCTTTTTTGAAGGCAAGGTTAGCACTTGAAATGGTAGAGTCTCCAAAGTAAACTGAGTTTCTCCTTGATGAAATAAGAAGGATTCAGAGATTATTGAAGAAGGAGTCATTGTTTCCCTAAGTGATTCAGGATTTATAAGCCCCTTTCCTTCTATTTCACTGACTTTGCGGAAATTGCTCACCTGTTAAATTCATTCATAAAATGCAGCAGAGTATCAGTCATCACACATAAGAAGCCTCTAGTACAGTGAGTGGCACATATGCACACAAAGATTATTCAGTGAATGGTAGTTACCATTATTGTTAAAATCCAGACATCTTGTTACACGTAGGAACAGAATTTTAAGGATAACTTTGTTAGGATTTGCTTTTAGATTAGCTCACCATAGAGGTCTTCTTTCTTTCTCTCTCTTGGGTGCCACATTCTCTTTCATGTATATAGCACATATTCCTTCCTCTCCAGACAAGAATAAAACAAAAATAGACCCCCCTCTTTTTTTTTTAATTTGCCTGTTCTTAAATTATTTGGGGCTACTTTTCACTGCTGGCACAGTACCACGTAGAATCAGTGGGACAAAGGGGAAAGGAGGTGTGTAGATGTGCAAGTTGTGGACTCTAAGGGAGCCGACCATTTATGCTGTCGATAAGACTTTGTAGTGCTGATGTCTTCTGCCTACACCCTATCACTCTATTTCCTGCCTTTAGTCACAAACATTTTAAAAATACACATTTTGGGGCCGGCCCGGTGGTATAGTGGTTAAGTTCATGCGTTTTGCTTCGGCGGCCCAGGGGTTGTGGGTTTGGATCCTGGGTGCAGACCTACACACTGTTCATCAAGCCGTGCTGTAGTGGCATCCCACGTACAAAATAGAGGAAGATTGGCACAGATGTTAGCTCAGCGACAATCTTCCTCAAGCAAAAAAAGAGGAAGATTGGCCACAGGTGTTAGTTTAGGGCCACTATTCCTCACCAAAAAAAAAAAAGCGCTCTTTTTTTTGGTGATTAAACTAACATATATTCAGTATGGAAAATGTGGAAAGTACAGAGAGTATAGACAAAATAAAAGTAACCCTGTCCCTCGGAAGTGACCATGGCTAAATTGACCACAGACGTTCTCAGAGAAGTAGTGTACACTTGCTCTTTTCACTCTTTCATTATTCACTCACGCATTATTCACGCACTTCGCCCTGAAGGCTCTCTCCCACTGGTGTTATGTCTTAGTAGCCACATGATTGCGAGGAAATTACTAACGACTCTATCCTGCAGCCTCCTCATCTATAAAATTGGGATAATAATTTACCTTATAGTGTCATTGTGAGCATAAATGATCAAATGCATAGAAAGCATTATTGCCCGAGACAGAAAGCTCTAAATCAATGCTGGCTGTCATTATAATTGTGCTCCTGTCAAGAAAGATGGAATGTCTGCCTAGTGATGCTAGCTCATGTCGGTATCTCTAACTGCAATGTCCTGCCCCAACTCTACCCTTCCAAATTCTGCTCATTCTTCAGGGCTTATCTCAAATGCCTTCTCTCCTGGGAGTTTCTGTTTTGATCAGTCCTTCCCATGGATTGTGTTTTTTCCACCATTGGTGTTCTACCTTTGGCATCGTGAAAACATGGAATGCATGAAATTACAGTCCTCTTTTGTGTTTTGACTTACAGAGGGGATTCCTATGTAGGGAGGATGGATTGTCAGGTGTAATAGCAGCAAAGAAACTTGGAGCAAAGAGAAAATTAAACTGTGGTTGGTTATTCGAATTCTAGACATGACCAAGGTGTGAGTATTTGGCAATGTTAGATTTAAATATGATACAACTTTTGGGATGGAGTTTATTACTGGGAAAGGAAACACCAACAGCAGAGTATACAAATTGCCAGCTTTTTTTTTTTAACACAGAAATTCTGTGCTCAACTTGAATTTTTTTAAATTGTCATTTTAAATTCTATAATCCTGTCTAGTCATGTCTAGGTTTGTCAGAATTGTGCTTTGTTAAGTTTTAGAAAAACTTTCTAGACTGGTCCAAGTCAGGGTATCTGCACGTTCTGTCACATTCTAATCACATTCTGTCACATTCTGATAATTACTGTAGCATTTTTGTTCAGTGATTTTAGACTTAAATCACTTTAGCAAGTTTAGAATTGAGGCTTTAATTTTACATCCCTGCCCCATACTTGTGTGTGTATTAACTGAAGGTAAGCAGTCTCTTAAATCATTTGAAATGTGAGAACCTGGGATTTAAGGCGAATGGATAAAACGTGTTCTTTTAAATGTAGGGTTTCGTATTGACTTTTGAGGGTTCAGATTTCAAAAGTGAAATAACTTGTTGTAGCCTGCTAATAATTTCATATTAGAGCCTCTGTAGTCTAAAATTAGATTTTGCATGATCCAAATTTTTCATAAAAGTGATTCTGACCAGAAGGTTAGCAGTGAGGGTGTTTTTTATTTTGGCAAACGTGGCATTCCATTAAATATTAATCGTGAACTCTGAGAACTTATAGTGAAGGAATACTGACATATGTGAACATATTTATATATTTTTATTGGCTGTAAAACATGAGTATGTATCTATGAACACACACATGTAGGTATGTATACATATGTATGCGTCCATATGCATGTGAGTGTGTGTGTGTGTTCATCCTCAAGAATGTTTAGTGCTATAAATATTGCCTTAGTTTTTGTCTCCACAGTATCTCAACAGTTTTTGTTTGCTTTGGTTTCAAATATATAGTCAAATTACGTCCCACATATTTCAGTGAGTATCAAGCACAAATTAGTTTACAGACCTGAGTTCATTGTGCTTTAAGTAATATTATGTGTTCTACAGGTGGTTTGAGTTGCTTTTGTTAATTGAGTCTGGTAAACCTGAACAGTTTGTCTGCCAGAAACAATGGCAGTAATTGTGGTAATCTTGAGAACAAACAATCCCATAGAAAAACATGTATTTACCGTCCACGAACACCTAGTTTTATTAGACTAATTATATCCATACTACACTCTAAAACATGAGGGAGAGAAAAGCAGCGTTCACTCCTGCCGAGTCAGGAAGTAAGAACTTCTGGTAGAAAACAAAACTGGGAAGGTTTAATGATCCCCGAGATTCGAGATCATTATGCTCTGTGACAGCTCTGGTGACGGCTTTTCCCTGTCATAGATGTGCTTGTGCAGGTGCTGCTTGCTCTAAGGGAGATGTTGGTGTTCTTGCTATGGCCTTATTTTGTGGGGAAAATGCATGTCTCCTCACTAACTCCACACCCCCTAACTACACCCCCACTTCCCCGAATTAAAATCAACTTGAAATCTGAGCGGAACAATCACTGTCCAGTGCATCTGGATTCCTTCTTTCATTCACCCTCGTTTCCTCGAATGACCTTTGTACTTCCTCTTTGTGGACTTTCTTTGTAGGAAAAGGGTAGGAGGACAACATTATTAAAATTCTTTAGATCTCTCTCACTTCACCACCATAATCTGTTGCTTTTTCTGAGGTTATCTTTGCTTTTGAGTTTCAGGATAAAGGCCTTTTCCTCTAAAAGCTGTTTTTTTGAGACTCGTTTTTTTACTCTAAACGTCTGTCCAAGGTCAGGCCTCTGTTGACTGCTGCTGCTGATGCAGACTAAGCCGTCGTTCAGCCTTGATGAAAATGCGTCCGAGAGCTGAGGTTTTTTATTCCAACTGGAATGAAATTGAGATGGTGTAGAAAGAGAAGCAAAACTAATATTGATGTGAAATGAAATGATAAAAATACAGTACTTGACATTTACCCTGTATAGTGACGGAGATTTCTTGGAGCCTTAACAGCATATTGTTTGATTTTGGTTCCACCTCCGTATTATCAGGCTTATACTATTTATTTGGCAATTCCAAATTAACTTTTGGAGAGGCAGTAAGGTGTAGGGGTTGAGAGCATTGGCCCTGGCATCCCACCGTCTGAGACTGAAGCCAGGCTCTGCCACGTGTCAGGTCTGTGACTTTGGGCAGTTACTTAACTTTGCTAATCCTCAATAAAATGGAGATCATAGGATTCCAGTTTTTGCCGTTGTTAATATTTTAAACTTTTACAGCATCCTTCACTGCCTTGGGATTTACTGGTCTGTAGATCAAATTCCAAAAGCAAAGCTGTTTTGGAGCTTTGCTTGAATCTCGCAAGAGCTCCTATGAGAAATGTCAACCTTTAATAGTGAACAATAATCGGGTATTAACGGTAATGTCTGTCCCGCAATTATATGGAGATAATGGATATAAATGTTTGAAAATTATTGGCATTTAAGAGCTTCTCACTGTTCAGCCCCAGTAGTACCTTATGCATACTGTCATTTTGTTTAGCTTAGAAGGTATGTTTAAATGTCTTTTCCACATATAACGGATTTCCAGCATATCTGCTTTTTCCCCCCCCTTACTTCCCCATTTCAATTTGAATTTGTTCTACACTGCGAGGAAGCCCTGCTAACATACTCATTAAGACCCCTTTTAACTATCATCTTCACATGAGTGGGGAGTTCAAGTGATCTTGAAACCGTTTTCTTCTTTTTTCCCATTCTTTCTTTTGATCTGTTGATAAATTTGTTCGGTGGCAGAGTAATTGCTTTTTCTTACCAGACTTTGTCTTAGAAGGTATTTTAAAGGCTAGTCTCCACCATGTTCCTGTGGGTCAATTTCAAGGTCTCCTATGTATTGTTCTTCATCTACTTTAGTGTGTTCCTCTGCTGTGTGAGGCACATTTGGTAAGTCTATGGCAAGGGCCAGCAAACTTTTTCTCCAAAGGGCCAGATAGTAAATATTTAGGCTTTGTGGGCCATGGTGTTTTTGTCACAGCTACTCAACTCTGCCGTTGTATCTTGAAAACAGCCAAATACAATACCCATAGACATTACATAAATGAATGAGTGTGTCTGTGTTTTATTATGGGCACTGAAATTTGAATTTAGAATAATTTTCATGTATCATGAAACAGTCTGCTTTTTGATTTTTTCCCCAACTATTTAAAAATGTGGAACCATCCTTGGCTCATGGGCTAGGCAAAGCCACCCAAATTTGCCTCATGCATTATTGTTTGCAGACTCCTTGTCTGGTATCTCATCTTTATGACAAGTGCAGTGGTGGAAAGATCCATAAATAGTAGGTATTATTTTACTGTGAGTATTTGCTCCTTTAAAGTACTTTATTTCATTAATAGTAGTAAAAGTATAAGACCTATGGTGTTCCGGTTATGAATTGCTCAGTAAAAAATCATTCTAAAATTTAGTGACTTAAAACATCGACTTTTTCTCACCTCTTATGGTTCTGTTGGTCGACTTGGTTCAGCTCATTTCCAATTTCTTCTGCAGACAGCAGCTGGGGCTAGGCTGGAGTCATCCGAAGGCTCAGCTGCTCTGGATTTCCAAGATAACTGGCCCACAAGTCTGACAGTTGATGTTGACACTGGCTTTCAGCCGAGAGCTCAGCCTACACAAGCCCTCTCCATGAGGTCTGGGCTTCTCACAATGTAGCAGCTGGCCTCCAAAAAAGGAGTGACCTACGAGAGAGTCTTCCAAGAGACCCATGTGGAAGTTACAAGGCTTCTTATGACTTGTCACAAGAAGTCACACAGTATCAGTTCCACCACATTCTGTTGATCAAGAGCAAGGGTTAACACTAACTCGAATCCAAGGGCCTATTGAAGGGCGCGAACACGTAGAAGTGTTGTTCACTGGAGAGCTGTCTTTGAGGACTGGCTAGCATATGTGGGACTGTTCATCACTAAATTTAAAATAGTGATTACCTTTGGAGAGGGTAGGAAAAAGTGGACTCGGGGAAATATAGTTGGGGAAACATTATATTTCTAATACTTTATTAGTAGGTGGTAGACACATAGTTGTTGGTTCTATTATTTCTTACATTTTCGGGTGTTTTTGAAATATTTCATTATAAAATCATATACTTCTTTTAAAGATTCTGTAGTGTCTTATTTTGGAAGGGCTCATAATTAGAAAATGTTCATTAAAAATAAATTTGCTAGTTAGAAGTAGAAAGCAAAAGCTTTAGTTAGCTTTTTATTGTGGAAAATTTTAAACACATACAAAATTAGGCAGAATTGTAGAATAAACTCGCATCTACCTGTCACCCAACCTTAATAGTTGCAGACACATGGCTAATCTGGTTTCATCAATACCCCACCTATTTCCCTCTCTCCTGTATTATTTTGAAGCAAATTAAAGGCATCATAACATTTTAACCCTAAATATTTCACTTGTATTTCTGAGAGATAAGAATTAAAAAGAAAAATCCTAACCTAACCACAATATCTAAATCTTAACACCTAAAACTTTAGTCACACTCAAAATTTTGATAATTCCTTAAATATTATCAAATATCCAGTAAGTTCAAATTTCCGGTTGTCTCCTAAATATCATAATTTTTGTGTGTGTGTGTGTGGAAGATTAGCCCTGAGCTAACTGCTGCCAATCCTCCTCTTTTTATTGAGGAAGGCTGGCCCTGAGCTAACGTCTGTGCCCATCCTCCTCTACTTTATATGTGGGACGCCTGCCGCAGCATGGCTTGCCAAATGGTGCCATGTCTGCACCCGGGATCCGAACCCTTGAACCCTCACCCGCTGAAGTGGAACGTGCACACTTAACTGCTGTGCCACCAGGCCAGCCCCTATAATATTTTTTTTTTTTTAAAGATTTTATTTTTTCCTTTTTCTCCCCAAAGTCCCCCGGTACATAGTTGTGTATTCTTCATTGTGGGTTCTTCTAGTTGTGGCATGTGGGACGCTGCCTCAGCGTGGTCTGATGAGCAGTGCCATGTCCGCGCCCAGGATTCGAACTAACGAAACACTGGGCCGCCTGCTGCGGAGTGCCCGAACTTAACCACTCGGCCACGGGGCCAGCCCCCCCTATAATATTTTTTAATAGTTTGTTTTTTTGGATTAGGGTCCTAAAGAGATCCACACATTGTGATTGGTTGATGTGTCTCCTGCATCTCTGTTAACCTATTGCTTTCTCCTTCTCTGTTTTTTTTAAAAATTTATTTGTTAAAGAATCTAAGTCGTTTGTTTCCTGATTACATCCCTATCGAGTCATTGAATGTGTTCTTTGAGTTTCTGTATTTCTTATAAGTTGGTAGTTGGATTTAGAAGTTCTATTGGTTCAGATCTTTTTTTTATTTTTGGTGTTACTTCATAGGTGGCGGTATGTTCTTCCATGTGGAGGAGAAATAATGAATGGTTCTCTCTTTATTGAGGAAAAATGCACAGATCCACTAAATTTTAGGAAGTACAAAATAGTGATGTTCTGATTCTAGAATTCATTCTTTTCCAAATCTATAATTCGTTTTCTTTTATTAGCTGAAATATTTCCATAAAGGAAAAAATCCGTTTCATTCACTATTTGCTCATCTTTGGTAAAGTTCATAGAGGAAGTTTTCAAAATAATGATTAGTTCACTTGTTTCCTTCTACCTTACATCTGTATCTCTCTTTTTGCTCACCAAGAATCACAGTTTTCTAGGCCCCCAGGAATGATAGGACTGGAATATCAATTACTCTTTCGGTTTATTCCACAACATGCACTCAGCAGTCTCAAGATAACAATGCCAGTACTACCACCAACAATATGATTACTGTCAAGTTAGTTTTTTTCCTCAATTCTTTTTGTCTTTGAATCTCTCACTTGGGATATACAAATTACTTGTTTTAAAATCTTTTGGCGTAGTCTCTTTCTGTACAGTTAGGCCTCCAACTGGCCACATGTTTGAATTTATGTGTTTCATTTTATTTTTTATTTTTAGGAATTTCTGCTTTAAAATTTATTTTATAACTATGTAAGTTATTTATCTTCCCTCTACCCTGTTCTTTCCCTTGCCCTTTAATTAACCATTTTTAAGCTTATGGTTTAACTTTTTCATTGTTTTTAACATAATAGGCCATTTTTGGTATATATTTATATGTATTTGCATTCCCTTCTTTTAGATGTGATAGCATACTGTGCACACTTCTCCCATCTTGCTTTTTTTATTTAACAAGATATCCCTGAGATTACTTCAGAACTGCAGAGAACTCCATCGTGTGAATGTACCATAATTCTACTTAGCTTGCCACCTCTTTATGGACATTTGGGTTAGTCCCACTTTTTGCTCTTATAAATAGTCCTGCCATGTCTTTTCATGTAGTGTTTTTTTTTTTTTTTTTGCCACTGTATGTTGTTTCATGTTTTTACTAATGTATCTTTGAAATAAATGTCTAAAACAAGATTGATGGGTCAAAGGACAAATAAATAATGTAATTTTGCTGGAGATTGCCAAATTCCCTTTCACAGGAGCTGTGCTACTTTGCATTTCTACTTATGTATGAGAATACTTGTTTTCTTACAGCCTCACCCACAGGGTACATCATCAAACTTTATTTTTACCAACTTAGTGGGTAAAAAGTCACATAGTTTTGATTTTCATTTCTCTTATAAGGAATGTTGACCTTTTTTTCCCCCATATGATTAAAAGTCATTTTCACTTATTTTTCAGTCATCTGTTTATTTCTCTACCTGTTTTCTATATCATTACTGGTCGTTTTTTCTCTATTTTTAAGAAATTCTTTATATATAACTGATATTCCCTTCATTTGTGATAAGAGTTGTGAATGTTTTTCACATTTTGTTAATTGTCAGTTTACTTTTCTTGTGATTTATTTTGCCCTTTTTTATTTTTAGTAATCAATTTAACTCTTTGTCTTATTCCTTTTAAAGTTTGAGTTATAATTAGAAAAGTTTTCTCCATTCCTTGGTTATAGAGGAATTCACTCAGGTTTTCTTCTAGTATTTATATAGTTTCACTGTTTTACATTTAAATTTGTGATTCATTTGAAGTTTATCTTAGTGTACAGTATGAGGAATGGATTCAATTTTATATTTTTTTCTATCTAGTTATTAAAACATCACCCCTCTCAAGTAAGTCTTTCTTTATCAGATATTACATTTGCATCTATAATTGGAATTAATTCTGTATTTTATATTTTGCTTGATTGGCCTGCCTATTCATGTGTCCATACCAGACTGTTTTAGTATTAGAGATTTTATAATATGTTTTAATATCTTGTACAAGTAGCCGCCCCAACTCCATCTTCTTTTGCAGGATTTTCCTGGCTTTGTTGTATATTCATTTTTTTCAAATGAACTTCAGAATTGACTTGTCTAACTCTAGGGAAAAAAGATGATATTTTTATTTGGATTGTTTTAAATTAATAAATTAACTTAGAACTCTTATCTTTGTGATGTTGAATATTCCTAATCAAGGCGTGTTTTTCCATTTCCAGTTCAAGTCTGCTTTCATGACTTTCAAGTGTGCTTTATATTTTCTTATATAAGTTTTGGACATTTTGAATTATGTGAACACTTTTGATTCATGAGACATCTCATGAAACTTACTATATTAAGTAGAAAAATTGAGGACTGTTGCTTTAGTGAGCTGCATTTTCTCTATATGGGAATTATGTCATTGATATTATCTACAGTAGATATTACTCATCTACAGTAGATATCACTCATCTACAGTAGATATACTTTTATATTTGTATTTAGTTTCTTTATTTTGAGTCGCTTTTAACTCATCTATCTTTAGGAAGCAGAAAGCTCTAAATCCTGGTCCAGTAAAAGAAGAAGAAAAACAACAGAAAAACCACAGACGAAAAAAGGCTGACTGGGAGAGGGAGGGTATGGGAAAGAGAGAGAACTGAACAGAAACCCAGGCTGTGGATGGTGTCTGCATTTAAGTACAAAATTTATATGAACCTCTAAGCCTGTAGTCTTTGTATCTCCTAAAAGAAGTGGAAAAACTATTTGCTGCTTCGCACATATTTTAGTTGACATCTAATGTTTTTACCATGAATTTAAACTGTTGCAAATGATGTGATTTCCTGTTTATGGTAAGCCTTGTCACTTAAAAATGATACCATTACATCATTCTTTTAAATGTAGCCAATGAAATTGAAATAACATAGCAATTTTAAGACCTCTGGTCATCCATTAAAAAAATAAGCAAGATCTTTAACAGCCAAATTTTACATTATTCTTTTTTTCTCCTTACATGTGTTTCTTTCCCCTTCCTGCACAGAAGAAATTGCATTGTAATGAGATATACTTTCAGGGCTGGCCCTGTGGCCAAGTGGTTGAGTTTTCGCACTCTGCTTTGGCGGCTCAGGGTTTCATCAGTTCGAATCCTGGGCGTGGACATGGCACCGCTCATCGGGGCGGCATCCTGCATGCCACAATTAGAAGGACCCACAACTAAAAATGCACAACTGTGTACCGGGGGGCTTTGGGAGAAAAAGGAAAAATAAAATCTTTAAAAAAAAAAACCTGGAAATATACTTTCATGCTAAAGTGTTTTTTTAATTGATCACTGTATCATACTTCTTGGCAATAGGAGTGTGTATAAATTTAAAATAATTATTTAAAAATTTTCTTGGACCATAAGGCTTTAAAGTGCTAAGAAATTCTCTACAGGATTAAGTTACCATTATAATTATCTCCAGTATAAAATTTATCCAGGCAGAACAAATGTATTAAAATATTTGAGAATCATTATATGTTTTTGAAAATTTTATTGGAAATGCATTTCTTAGAGAGATGGGCGAGACTTTTTTTATGTCATCCTCTTTGATTATTACTTATCATCAGAATAAAACAGGGTTCAGCAACATTTCCGTTCCTATTTTTGTTGCTGTGGCTGTAATCTTGAGAAACCTGGTTCACATGAATAATAAATGGTAATAAAAAGGAGTTTTATTATCACAGTGTCATTCAGTTCTTTGACCTGCTTCTGCATCATATGCCAAAACTCACATAGCAATCTATTATCAAAAATTACTCCTAAGTGGGGGTGGCCCAGTGGTGTAGTGGTTAAGTTCATGTTCTCTACTTTGGCGGCCCAGGGTTCGATGGTTGGGGTCTTGGGTGCAGACCTACACATTGCTTATCAAGCCATGCTGTGGCAGGCGTCCCACATATAAAATAGACTAAGATGGGCACAGATGTTAGCTCAGGGCTAATCTTCCACACACACACACACACACACACACATACAAATTACTCCTGAGGATCAGCTGGCAACCAGATTATGCCCTTTTTCAGTTTTGTTCAAAGCAGAGAATTGGAAATCACCTGAATTGTGAAAGAATTTGTTAATCAGACAGTAAGGTCATTCACTTTCTCTAATTGACTGAAGTAAAATTTGAGCTGTCCTTATATTTGGAAACCCAATGATTATTGTACCCTGAGGCCACGCACCCTAGAAAGATTCAGAGTGGGAAAGAGGTTTGCCTTTTTTTTTTGTGAAATTGGGTGGGGATGGGTGTTATGAGAAGAGAAGAGGAAGAGAACTGGTACTTTCACATATTCTTAAGTAGATCAATTTTAGGAAGGAGCAGAAATGGAAATTGAGAATATGGAAATTGATATATAAAAATATCCATGTTTTGGTTTGTCATCCTGAACCTTGTGGAGGACAAGTAGTCCCAGTTTGAAGTCTCCCATTCTAGGCAGCCCACGAGAGAACGGACAGTACCTTGGGCTACATGAGTCTCGTCTAACAAAAAGAAGTGCAGCGGCTGCAGGTCAGCAGAGGTGGTGCTACTATGTGCAGGAAAACTTAGGCCAGTATTGGTTATATAGGGGCACTGCCCAGGGTTCTGATATTGTCTTCACAAGATGTTTTATACCAGGTAATATGTGGTCGGTCAAAACAACAAAACAGAAGCCCTTAACAATAACAGACACCTCACCAGATGGCAAAGAAGCATATGAAAGGATGCACCACATCGTATGTCGTCAGGGAAATGCAAAATAAAACAACAAGATACCCCACTACGCACCTACTAGAATGGTCAAAATCTGGACCACTGACAACATCAAATGCTGGTGAGGCTGTGGAGCAGCAAGAACTCTCATACATTGCTAGGGGAAAGCAAAATGGTACAGCCACTTCGGAAGATGGTTTGTTGGTTCCTATAAGACTAAATGTACTGTTAATGTATGATCCATCAATTGCACTCCTTGGTATTTACCAAAAGGAGGTGAAAACTTATGTGCACGCAAAAACCTGCACAACGATGTTTATAGCAGGTTTTTTCATAATTTCCACAACTTGGAAGCAACCAAGATGTCCTTCAGTAGGTGAATAATTAGATAAAATGTGGTACATCCAGATGATGGAATATTATTCAGCACTAGAAAGAAATGAGCTTTCAAGCCATCAAAAGACATGGAGGAACTTTAAATGCGTATTACTAAGTGAAATAAGTCAATCTGAAAAGGCTACATACTGTGTGATTCCAACTGTGTGACATTCTGGAAAAGGCAAAACTGGAGACAGTAAAAAGATCAGTAGTTGCCAGGAGCAAAGAATGAATTGGTGTAATACGGTAGTGATGGATATATGTCATTATACATTTGTTCAAACTCACAGAATTTACAACAGCAAGAGGGAACCCTAATGTAAACTATGGACTTGGGGTGATTATGATGCGTCCGTGGAGATTCGTCAATTGTGACAAATGTTAGGGGATGTTGATACCGGGGGGGCTGTGCATGTGTTGGGGTATGTGGTATATGGACACTCTTTGTACCCTCTTAATTTTGCTGTGAACCTAAAACTGCTCTAAAAATTAGTCTTAAACAAACAAACATTGAGTTTTAATTCTGTTGAAAAGAGTCTGTAGATCTTAAATAATCCGGTTCATATACTTTGATCAGTCAAATTGAACACTACTTGAATTTAGCTAAGTATGAGGAGTAAGGGGTTCGTGGGCATATTCCTTGGAGCTGAGGCTGTCTGTTCCTGATAACCCATCTTATTGGGCTTGAGAGAGAGGAGTGAGCTCTTTCTTCGGGGGAATGAATTTGTAGTACAGGTACGTGAGTGCATGCGTGCATGTGTTTTAGCAGAAAACTTTTCAGAACCACTGCCTTAAGTTGTTGATTCTTAAATATATCAAAAACCTCAGCTGAGCACTTGAGGGAAAGAGGATAGCAGATGGCGGCCTGGGGTTAGGGACTGACGGGCAGTGCTAATATTTGGTGCTGGTGTGTTAGCAAAGCCATCTATGTTAGACGCGCAAGAGACGCGATTGACATTTTATAGGGAAAGGTCAAAGAGCCTGACCTACATTTTGGCTGAGAACAATGGTCATCTCACTTCACCTTTTGTGAACAGCAGGGGCAGCCCTCTGTCAGGCGAAATGTTCTTTAAGAATTTGCTTCGGTTTGCTCGTAATTTAAATCAGTGAAAAGTGATATGTTCCCTGTCTGCCAGGTACAATTCTAAGTACTTTACATTGGTCCTTTCATTTAATCCCTATAATAACTCTATGAGTTCAGACTGGTTTTATCCTCTCCATTTTACAGATAGGTAAACTGAGGCATGGTGTGATTAAGTAATTTGCCCAAGGTCACACACTAGTGAGTGGTAGAGCAAAGGATTCAACGTAGATTGTTCAGTTCCCAAGTCTCTGCTCTTAACCATCGTATTGTGATGCCTTGAGGCATTTGAATAAAACCTCACAGAGGGGAGCTTCCCAATCCGTGTGCCACCACCTAGTGAGTGGGGTTCAGGTATATTGATCCCCCGAGTCTCCGAGTTGGCAAGAGCTCCCGGGCCAACTTGCCTGTCGCAATGAGCAGCCTTTTCTTCTTTCCTGGAGTGCCAGTCTAAATATTATTTTCTATATGTGTCAAGAAATGGAAATGATTGGGGAACTGCCACAGGGTGTAGGAGAGCTGAGTCTGAAGGATCTGCAGGCAGATGCTATCAGTTGTCTCGACACACACTGAAAAGAAAGAAAAACACACAAGCAAAGTGACCTGTTGATTGAAGTTATTAGTATAGTTTGGCTGAATGGGAAGCAAATCGGTATGGATTTAATCCAGGAGTGATAAAATGGTGGCCTGTGGGCAGATTTAGCCTGGAAATCTCGATAACAACCTAGTGTTACAGCCCAGCACAATATTTAAACAAAAATAGAATTTGCATGCTTTTTCATGGGCTAGGAGCACTCTCAATAACAGTGTCTACTGCTGCTGTACCCGGAAGCTTCACCTCTTTACATTTTCCTCCCGGCTTCTCGTGCCTTCTGAGTGGAGAGCTCTTGCTTAAATCACTCATAGGAGGTGCTAGCTAGGTCATACAGGGTTGGTAGATCATGCTAATGACCTTTTGGTTGTTGTCACTAAAGGTTTGGTGGGAGCAGGGGTGGCAGCACTGGACTTATCCAGGCAGATTAAAAACGCACCTTGGCACTAGCCAATTAGGAACACTAAAACAATAACAAAATCCTCATTCCTTTCTTCTTTTTTTTTAAAAAATTGTTTGGAAAAATTTTATTTCATATTTCATAAAAAGTGTCAAAATAGTTTTAGAAAACAACATGGCCTGTCATATAAGTGCGTGCTCAATAAGTTGTATTATTTTTTGTAATTATTATTGGTAAAATCAAAACTACTTCGCATTTCCTTCTACTCATAGCTCAGTATTGTTTTTAATTTGAATTGCATATTTTGGGAGGGAGGGAAAAATGTTTTCTTAAGTTTTTCTAATATGTAAAATTATAGTGAATATTATAATGATCATCTTTGAATCCATCAGTCAGCTTTATGAAATCTTACCTTTTTTTTGCCACATTTGCTCCAGATATTTCTTTAAAAGTAAATTACATAAATTCTGTTTATCCTTGTTTTTAACCCCTTTCTAATCTGATTTCCTTCTCGTTGCATGCCCAGAAGTAACTTTCAAGTTGGTATTTGCTATTGTGAAGTATGTTTTTATACTCCTATAGCATGTTTGCATCTGTAAAGAATGCATAGTATTGTTTGAAACGTCGTATAAATGGTTTCATATTCTACATATAATTCTGCATCCACCTTATTTTTGCTCAATATTTCTGGTTCAAACACTGGTTTCATATCTTAGTAGCTGCACAACCTTGGGCAAGTGACTTCACCTCTCTTGCCTCAGTTTCCCCATCTGTGTTATGCTATGTTCACACGATGGAATGTTATATAGCAGCTGAAACGAATGAAATACAGCAATATGAATCTTAATAAACTATTGAGGGGGAATGAGCTGACACATATATGGTTAGATGTAGGTTGCTGTGAAGATTCTAACATCTTTTGGATACTGAGTTCATGGATTCTTGTCACAGCATTGACATAATTAACTAACTAACAAGTAGAAGTAGGCTATGCATGGATCTATGAGGAGATGGTGTCATGAACTTGAAATTGTGAGGTTTTAAACTTTTTGTTAGTTTTTGGTTGTTAAATGAATCTTCCTGTGGTTTTAGTTTGCTGCATTTTCTTGGTTTCAGATGAGATTGAACTACTTTTATATGTTTAATGGACATTTTAGTTTCCTTTTTAGAAAATTGCCTTATCATATCCTCTATACTCTTTTTTTCCTGAAAGGTTCTTTGTGTTTTTCTTATTGATTTGTTAGCCATCTCTATATATTCAGGATCTGTGTCCTTTCTCTGTTTGGGTTGCACATAAGCATATAGTTAAAGATTTTTTAATAGTGTCTTTTGATCAGTAGAATTTTTAACATTTAATATGATTGATTTAATTTTTTTTCTGATTGGAATTGTTTTGAATTTATAGATTAATTTTGGGGAGAATTGATAATGCTATTAGATTTTCTTATCCTTGAAAAGATTTTTACTTAGGACGTTTATTGCTCTTTTTAATTTGGGTTGGTCTAACATGTTCTTCTGTATTTTGTTTTTTTAATATTGGCACCTGTGCTAACATCTGTTGCCAATCTTCTTCTTTTTTTCTTCTTCTTCTCCCCAAAGCCCCCCAGTACATAGTTGTATATTCTAGTTGTAGGTCCTTCTGGCTGTGCTATGTGGGATGCTGTCTCAGCATGGCCTGATGAGCGGTGCCATGTCCACGCCTGGGATCCAAACCGGCGAAACCCTGGGCAGCCGAAGCGGAGCTCACAAACTTAGCCACTTGGCCATGGGCCGGCCCTTCTGTCTTCTTAAAATTGTTTATATATTACTTTCCATTTTTTGGAGCAGGTGTGGTTAATTGGTGCGTCCTCTGTTCCTCCTTTACAGTTTCATCTTTGCAGATCTCATTGGCTTTCAGAGTTCCAACTATCACCTCTATGTAAATGAATCCTCAGTCTCTCTTCATAGTTTGTCTAGTCTTGCTCTTCATTCTCTAGGTCATCATTCTAGGCACTTATTTTCTAATCCTACTTTCAATTACAAACAACATTGTCCATTCTAAAATGTATTATCAATGCTTTTTAGATTAGCTGAAGTTTTGCCAAGCTTCCCTTCATTAGTGTGGGTCATTTCTATATAATAAACATGCAGTAGATCTCTAGCAAATGCTAGTAATTTAAGATTGACTATACTTTAAAGCTTCTTAGACTAAAGTTGTTACAGTTACAAGGTCTTTTATCAAGGGAAATAAAAGCAATTCGACAGCCAATCTTGCTGGCGATTTTGCCTTTACTTTGGTTTGTGAAAGGGTATGTGGCTATTATGCATCATAAACAGATTAGACTTTCACCTGAAAAGCTTTCAACTCAGATTTTTCCCTAAAGAAAAGTGCAAACGATATCCTTAAGATTATAATGTGTGTCCATTCCTCAAGATGACAGAATGTCCTCTGTGCTCTTTTTAAGGCAACTGTGGCGTCTCTAAGTGGATGGAGCAGCTGCATTTTTCCATATGGGCTTTCAGTAATCTTGCCAAGAAAAATCTAAATGATTTAAAACACTCTCTCAGTCCAGAACCTTAACAGGCATTTTCTAATGATTGAAGGAGGGGCATTAAAAACCACGACACATCTTTTAACTGGAACTTTTTGTTCTGGCAATACCCTGTCCAAGAGAATGACAGTATAATAACGAGGATGAGTATTAAGCAACATTAAAGGTTGTCGTATTTGTCAAACGTCTTCCTCTTCCCTCCCAAGAGAGTGATTGTTAGCTCTCTCTTTATTTCATGTGTTAACACTTTTCTTGCTACGTCATGACTGCACATTTATTTAATCCCACACAATGACTTGATAGATACTTCTATTTATTGGCATTGATGAAACAAGCACACAAACAAAAATTATGGAGGACACATAACTTAAAAATATTCTTGAGAGTTAGGGTATTTCCATGAATTTTAAAGATTAAATTTATCCAAAGTAAATATATCATGTTTTTGTAGTAGTAAAAGAAAAACCTGTATGTGATTGTAGTGTAGAGAAAGGCACATAGACGAGGAAATTGAAGACCTGGTGTGTAGTTCTGGCTTGGCCACTTAGTTTCATCCTCTGAGCCTCAATGTGTTAATTTGGAGAACGAGGCCCATGCTTATGGGAACTATGTGCAGAAATGACTGAAAAGGAGTTTAAAAAAGTAGAAAAGAAAAACAATGTGGTGGATTTTGCCCTTTATAAATTCAAAAGAGACTTCGCAGAGCTTTCTGGCTTTTAAGATGAAGTTGGGAAAAGGCAAATTTATGTTTCTAGAAGGAAACCCCCCTTACAAAATATCTTCAGAGTGAAATTCAGGAACATGTTTCTTGTTGGTCTTCCCCTTGGGGGATAAAGACAGGGTACTATGCTGTGTCAGATGGTGAGAGGGATATGGCTGCGATTAGCCCCCCATTAATTAGGAAGTTTGATGCTGTTGGATTTGCTTCTCTTAACTACTCTATCCTTGCCAAAAAGGCCTGCGCTTGGCTCTATGAAGTAGGTACTACTATTGATTCCCATTTTATAGATGAGGAAGCTGAGGCATGGAGAGATTAATAATCTGCCCCAGAACACATGGCCAGAAAGTGGTAGAGCCAAAATTTAAACCAGGCAGTCTAGGACCAGCATCCAAGCTCTTAACCACTGTACCTTGCTGTGTCTCATCAGTGAGGAATATGAGTTCAATTTTGGTTATGCTGAGTTTGAGGCACTGTTAAGACATCTAAATGTAGAAACCTGGTGGTTTGGAGTTTAGAACAGAAATTTAGGCCACAGACGTAGATGTGGAAAACATATGCCTGTACGTGATAATTGATCTATGAAAGGAAGAGGAAGTAGAGTGAAAAGAGGAGGACAAGGTCTCTTGGGAACACCAGTGTTGTAGAGCCATTCCCAGAAGACTGAGATTAGGCAAGACTACAGAGTTAGGGAAACCAGGAGTGTATGGCCTAGATATTCAGTGACATCTTCATGGGGGTAACTGGTTTTAAAAGGACTTCAGTTCTCCTTTCCCCACTCCTTCCAGGACTTGGAGCCACTGGGCCATGCCAGCACTCACTGTCTTCTTCCTGGTCCTCAAGGCACCCATGTCTTCTGTGGTGTGTCCCTCCTACTCAGGCCCCAATAATAATTTACTGAATTATTTCATCTCGCAGACTAAGTTCTCATCTGCCCTGTCCCATGCATCATTTTGGGTATTTTAGCATGCATGCAGTCTGTGGCACTTATTCAGTTCATTGCCCTCCCTGGTTGTATAATCAAGCCAATGACCTGTGTTTTAACTCTGTATCAGGCTGAGGACCCTGCGTTTCCCTACCCTGAACACTTTCCTTACCAACCATCTCTCCTGTTCCCCAAAACCCTTTGCTCTGTGATCTCCGCTGTTACTTTTCAGTTCAACCTGTTTTTTGTGATCAGCTACCCAATTCTTAAAACTCAATCTTAGGGGCCGGCCCGGTGGCGCTGTGGTTAAGTTCACACGTTCTGCTTCTCGGTGGCCCAGGGTTTGCGGGTTTGGATCCCAGGTGTGGATATGGCACCGCTTGGCAAAAAGCCATGCTGTGGTAGGTGTCCCATGTATAAAGTAGAGGAAGATGGGCATGGATGTTAGCTCAGGGCCAGTCTTCCTCAGCAAAAAGAGGAGGATTGGCACTAGTTAACTCAGGGCTAATCTTCCTCAAAAAAAACGAAAACAAAACCAAAAAACCCAATCTTAGACTCCTCTCATTAACCTACTTCCTACTTCCATGTCCACAACCCAACATTGGATTAAGCTTGTGATTGGCTTGTTCACATATTTTTTTCTTCTGGACCTGAGAACATTATGGAAAAAAATTACAGAACTGCATTGATTCAACCTCTAAAAAACCTTTTTATATTTCTGAAACTTTGACATCCTAATCATGTCTTTAATTTTGTCTTACTATTCACTAATCCATAAGTGAATAATTTACACAAGTATTGAATAAGACAGAATAAGATAATAAATGTTTGCTAGTAGCCTGATAGCATTATCCATAATAGCTTTTGTAGATTTTATTTAGTAATGATATTGAATATATATTCTAGTAAATTAGACATTTTATAAATTAAATATTTTTAAATATATATATTTTTAATTCAAAGGAGGAGAAAGCCATATTTAGTTTTTAAGCTAGATAAGTCTTGTGCTTTGCTTAAATTTATACTTTTAAGTATACTTATGCCTTGTGGTTCTAAGGCTACTCTGGACTTTCTTATTTTTATTCTTCTGACTCAGTGTTTTGAAATTTAGCCCACTAACTTGTTTCTTAAGTAATCATATGTTTTTCCATTTTTCCCAAGTTAAAGCCGACATAACTCACAGCATGAGATATCCTGTTTTACTAAACTGACAATTTTAATTCTCACAAAAGCCCTATCAATTTGTTTTCTTATTGAATTCTGCAATCCTAATATATTTTAAAATACAATTTCTTTAGGGTTTTTGAAATTTTAAAACTAACTCTTAGAGCTCTTATTACTGCCTTCGTGTTCATGGAGAGTAAGAAAATTATTCTAAAGTTACATTGCCTTTTTCTCAGCCGGCGTTTTACATCATTCGTTCTCCATCTCTGAATAAAGCTGCCACCTCACGGATAACTACCTCATTTCCATTTCTTCCGCAATTTAGTGTGACAAAGTCCTGTCTGTAAGTAGGGCAGTCTGAGTGGATTTGGGTAGCTGGGATGGAATTTAGCTTCTGTGACAAAGGACCAGTAGAAGGCTGGCTGAGTCTGGCATTTGGAAGGACTATTGTGCCTATCATGTAAGGAAAAGCCAGTAGTGTTTGGTGTCTTTTCTTTTTTTGTAGCTGGAAAGGATTAGTTTGGGATTCAGTCTCTAGGTGAGGTTGTGAAAAACAGCTTGGAATTCAAGAGTCTAGAGACCAAACTTAACACTCGATTGAAAAGGCTGGAGCTTTTATCCTTCATGAATAATTTTAAATGCTCCATAACTATTTTCAAATTGAAGGCGTTCTGATATTCCAAATACACTTATTTCTTTGAAAACTGAATTGGTTAGATTGCAACTTTGTGAGCTGCTTATTTGAAAAGGAAAACTAAATGAAATATTTAAAATCAGTTTTAAAAAACTGTGTCACTACAGCCTCCAAACCAAAGATTTTCTTTCTTCAGTACATTTTAAACACTTAAATGATGCAATGTATACTGATGCCTTTGGAGAGTAATATATACTGATTTAAATCTAGAAGTAAAGTGATAGGTTTTTGCTGATGTATACCTTCAGATACATGTAGTCCCTTTGCTCTTTTTCTTGTCTGAGCACATCTTCCACTTTAACATCTTCCTGCATGTGTCTCTTATTGTATTGGAGTCAGTCAGTTCTTTGAAGGGTCAAGATAGTTAGAGTATTGCTGCTGCTTTGATCTAATTTGTTTAGGGGGATTGCTGATTCATCTTCTCTGGACTATAATTTTTTTTTTTTAAGATTTTATTTTTTTTTCCTTTTTCTCCCCAAAGCCCCCCGGTACATAGTTATATATTCTTCGTTGTGGGTCCTTCTAGTTGTGGCATGTGGGACGCTGCCTCAGCGTGGTTTGATGAGCGGTGCCATGTCCGCGCCCAGGATTCGAACCAACGAAACACTGGGCCGCCTGCAGTGGAGCGAGTGAACTTAACCACTTGGCCACGGGGCCAGCCCCTCTGGACTATAATTTTACTGTCACACTCCAGAGCACCTGGTCTCAGCTAACTTCTGCCCTGGGAGCCTGTCCTCAGCCATGAGCAAGCATCCTGGTGGCACAAGTTAACCCTCAGACACATTTGGATGGATAAGGAGTCACTGTGCTTATATTTTTTATCATTGTTAGCCACCTTTAGTTTTCAACATTTTGAACCCACTGAAGTTATTCCTTTTTCAAAATGACACTGAAGGAATTATGATCGTTAATGACCCTGGAAGTATATTGCCTGAGATTTGGAATTTATTTATGTTAGTATTTTATAACTGATAAGTATTATTTTTACTATAGAAATGCAAAGATAGATTCTTCGACAAATACGATGACTTGCCAGTATGTGTCATAAACGCAGGTTACTGAAAATGTGTATAATAGAAGTTAATTTGTAATTCTATTAGCATATACCTGTAATTATTTAAAGAAAATGTAGACTAATAAGCTTGTTTATAAAAGTTATAATATAATCTATATTTTAAAATCTAATAAACATATGAACACACACATCCTTTTATAAGCTGATTTCTATAAGTTCCATTCCATTTTATTGTTAAAGGTAAAATGTTTTCAAATTACTTACAAGAATTATCTGCTGTTAGTAGAGTAATTTAAATTTTTCGTTTTAAAATTGCAACACCTGGGCTGGCCTAGTGGCATAGTGGTTAAGTTGGTGCCCTCTGTTTCAGTGGCTCAGGGTTTGCTGGTTTGAATCCTGGGTGCAAACCTATGTACTGCTCAGCTCATCAAGCCATACTGTGGCGGCATCCCACATACAAAATAGAGGAAGATTAGCAACAGATGTTAGCTTAGGGCCAATCTTCCTCACCAAAAAAAAAAAAAAAAGGAACACCAACTATTTTGCTTTGTTATAACATTTTTACTTATTGACTATTTTATGATATTATATATCAAAATTAAATAAGCCTTACCTTTTGTGGTAGTCATAATTTTTATAGTTTCCAGTGTACAGAGAGGTGGAAAAAAATGGAATATCCTTATTTTTGAGATGAACCTGTGTTTCAATATATAAATGGTGCAATTTAACTTTTAGGTTACTGTTCATATGTAGATTCTGTCTTTTTTCCCTCCTAAATTATCTTAATATTTCAACTTCTATGTTGGCTATGTTCATGGGGGATGGTGGCCCCAAATGTGTAGAGATATGGGATAGCTAATTGACCTTTGTCCATCTTGCTGATTTCTTACCATCTTTTGGGACTAAAGTTCCACTTGAGATTTGAAAAAAGCTATGGACACTCTCATGATAAAGATAGACATATTTATAAACTCAAAATTTAGTATATATTTCCAGGCATTTTATGAGCTCTGGCTTAAAAACCCCTGTTCTATATATAGGCACTATTTCTGTCTAATTAAGAATTAAAGTACCCAAATTTAGTATACATTATTTATCATATGTTATTGTCCCATTTCTACAGAACTGCTTTGCATTCATTTGAAAAATATTTATTGATTATCAATTTTGTGCTTGTTACAGAATGTAAGTGTTGAGAAGAAGCCAAGAATTTTCAGGGAAACAAAAATTTATACTGTCTGTTGCACAAATTTAGAGAAGGACAAATTGTGTGGGCTGGAATGTTCTTGGCTACGTTGGGTTGAATTAGACTTAGGAAGATTGGGAAGATAGGTGGAAGAAATGGGGTCATGCCAACCTGGCTGCAACGATTTACTGATGACCTCAAACCCGTGAATCCTTGTATCTTCAAAGGGACATAGCTGGATGCTGTCAGAATGGATATGTAGACTAAAGCAGTGTTTTTCAAATTTAAGTAATGTAATGATTCCTTTTAAAAGAAAAAATAATTATCATGGCCTGTCAGTGTTGACTTAAATTTTTTATATTTAGTGTTACTTAAGTATGTAAAAGCACAAAACTTGGCTTGAGCACTTTATGCGTATAACTCTTGTGCAATTGAAAAACCCAGAATTGTTTTACACGTCCCATACAAACAAAACGATACAGACAATGATAATGATATGTTGCTGCAAATGAATTGCCACTTCCAGCAAAAATGTGGTAATGACCACTAGCCATTATGGCATGAGTTCTTTTGAGTTCAACATGGCCATGCTATTGGGACTCAAATGTATGGTTTATACTTTTGTTCTTTTTTGTTTCATCAGCTCACAAATATCTGTAATGTTATGACCTGATGTCAACTTGATTGTGAACATAAAATGGGCATAGTATTCAGGTACAAGACAATTGTCAGATGATTCAGAAGGTATTTGTCTTAATTTTTTAAAGGCTATAATTGGCATGGTGATACAAATTGAAACAATGGTTGCCTCTAAGGGGGATATTGCTTGGAAAGGGGCACCAGAGAAATTTCTGGAGTGATAGAAACTTTTTCTGTCTTGGTTCAGGTATTATTTTCATGGATGTACACATTTATCAAAACTCAAGTTATATACTTTAATTCACTATTTGTAAATTTTATCTTAATAAGGAAAAAATTTATAATTGGAATAAAGACAGAAAATTAAAAAAAAATTTTTTTACAAGAATTCTCACATTCGGAGAATAGGTTCATGGATTTCAGTTTGGGATTCACAATTAAGAAGGACACTCCAGGCCACTGAACAATGTTTATGACTATGTATGGCTGTATGTGGTGTCATGGAAACCTGGAAAAGCAGGGCTTCTAGATGGAGTGTTTCATTGGCCCAAGGCTGCAGAAAGGCTAAGATATAACCAGGAAGGCAACTGTCAGACCTGGGAACCTGGTGATCACTGGGCCCTTGATAAGAATATTTCAGTGGGGCGATGGGGATGGAAGCCAGATGGGAATGGGTTCAAATGTGAGTGGGGATCCAAAAGCACCCAACTGCTGTATATAGAGTATAAGTCTCTGAAAAACTGAGTCATCATGATAGGAAAATAAAAGCCCTCAGTAGATAAATTGGAAGAGGCAAGCTGAAGCCTATAAAATGGGTTTAAGCTGCTGCCTCCTAGAATGCAGCTAAAGAATAGCTTTTCGAACAAAAGAACAGTTCGTCAAGTTATTGAACACACTCCCCTTCTGTGCCAACAGTTGTCAGGAGTGAACATGACTGTGAGGAAACTCTTCCAGAAAAGTGCGCTTTTCTGCTTGTAGCTCACAAGTCCAATCGATTTAAACAGGGCCTGAAAGGAGAAAAACCAGTTTGACATGTATGTGGCAATAACACAAGTCAAATCATTTAGACCCCTTCTTGAAACCAGGAGATCATAAGTGAAAAATTGCTGGCCCCTAAAGCTACAGCAACATCATCTTTTGTGTTTGAGGAGTTTTTTTTTTTTTTTTAAAGAATCTTGGACAAAGCTTTCTAGATGGTAACAAACTGAGCCTGGTGGATATGCACCTGCTTGAAAGCATTTTTTGCAGTGAAAGAGAAGGTCCCCAGTGTTCTCTCTGAATTTCTTCTCTCCAGCGGGAGTGAGTAATAGCCCTATGATTAAGAAATTCTTGGCACCTGGCAGCAAGAAGTGCCCACCCCCTGTCAGTGATGTGAACACGGTCCACCGATCTTTATATTGTGAAGCTGGTACTTATTTATATCTGTGAGTTGGTCGGCCTCTGTGGATTGCTGTGTCCCTTAAGCACTATAATCAGTGCCACGCTGCAGTGGTCCCCAGTCCTAGGAATAGTTACTTCCTAACTCACATTTCAGGGGCACCTTCTGTACTCAGAATCTTAATTTTGTCGTGAGTAATAGGAGAAAAGGCAGGCTAGAGTTCAAGTTAGACCCTTAATCTGATGAGTTATTTCTGACTCCTCTGGATCGTCCATCCCACTGTGAAGGAGAGTGAGAACTTATGTCCCATGAGCTTTCTTCGCTCCCTTTTGAGGAAGTGAAATGGAGTTATTTGGAATAGGTGAAGGAGCAGGATTGCACTTCTTCCCTAATGCAGTGCTCTTTAAAGTGTGATCTCCAGACCAAGAGCATCAAAGCCACTTGGGAATTTGCTAGAAATGCAGTTCTTTTCATTCTATCCCAGACCTACTGTATCCAAACTGGGAGGTGGTTCCCAGCAATCTGTGTTTTCGCAAGCCTCCACGTGATCTGTTAAAAGCTAAAGATTGAGAAGCACTGCCCTAAGCAAGGAGAGAGACTCAGGACCATTCCAGAATAGGGGAAATGGATAGAAATTACTAGAGATACACTGGACCTGGGTTGGCTATGTTGCACAGCAACACAAATCTGCAGGCTCTGAGGCCCTGGAGACGTCCTCATGTACTCACTGGAAAGTAAAGAAGGGAAGAGGGAGAGAGTCGCGGTGGGAAAGTGAATTGGATGGAAGGACTGGAGACAGCTGAGTAAGACACGTTAGGTTATAAAGGGGAACAGAAAAATGACAGGGTCGTAAAGTAGAAAAATATACATAAGAGATGTTTCCAGAAGATGGTCCACCTTCCTATAAGTAAGACTTTGATATGTGTTTAGAGATTGAGAACTTTAATTTTTATAAAATTTTTTCATTTCACTGCTTTGGTTTCCTTTTTTTAATACTCAAAAAATGCTTAGAATCATTCTATTCAGCAAAAATTGCTCTGAACGTGTTAATGTTTTATTGAATTCAGCAATGTCTGTAACACATTTTTAGGTTTTTTTAATTTGTAGTTAAGAATATTCTTGTTTGACTGTGAGGACTCAGGAGAGGACTTTCCTCTGTCCTCTTAGTAGGAAGTAGAGAATTCCTTTCTCCGACATCTGGCTCATCCTGGAGTGGGCCGGCTCTCCTCTCCTCATCTACAAAGGATGATAACCACATCATGCCCTATTGTCATGGTGTGACCACATTTGAACCCCACTCCCAATATGCAGGGACATATAGCAAATGGTGCTACAGCTTTTTTTTTTTTTAGCAAGGAAGAGGGGAGGGATGCATATCCTAACAGCTGTTTCAAAGTACATGGATTATGAGAGCTTTAAAGATCTTAATAGCTTGTGAAAGGAAAAAGAAATCGGCAAATGTAAATTAAAAAAATTTTTTTAATGAATTTTGATTTTGTACTCAGAAATCCAATCCATAGCTAATAACATAAGTGAAGAATATACATTCTTAAGAAATATGCATAAGGAAGCTTGTTTATTGTTAGAATCATCCAGCATTTTCTCTTGCCACATCTTAGTCTGAGGAGTGTTGCTGCATCGTCACTTGCTGGCTTTGAGTTGCTAGGTGTAACTCATGTGTTAAGAGCACATGAGTCACTTTCCTGTGCAGGATAGATGATTTCATTTCTTTTTGATCTTTTCCTTATTAAAATTTGTATCCCAGGATAAAATTAAAAGGAAATTGAGGTAGGTTTGCCAGATTTAGCAAATAAAAATACAGGGTGTCTATTTAAATTCAGACAAACAACGAATAGGGATTTTTTTAGTGTAAGTATGTCCCATGCAATATTTAGGCCATATTTATATTAAAATTTATTCAGTGATTATCTGAGATTTAAGTTGAACACAACGTTCTGTATTTTATCTGACAACTCTAAATTGGTAGTAACTCTAAAATTATAATGTCTAAGTATTAAAGTCATTCATAATTGCCCCAGCTATTAACTGAAAGTTTCTTGAAATAGTCATGGCCTTAGATCAGACTGACAGTGGGCTATGTCCAGTTTTACGCACCCTAGAGGGAATCCTATGCTTCTCACTCCTCAAGAAATCACATTAGAGTGCAGTGAATGCGAGTGGTAGACTTATAGGAGGACATTCAACATTTTTTACAAAATAATTTTTGGATAGATAATACATACACCCCCTTTTTTTCCTCTCTTGGATTTTCGAAGTATATAATAAGTGACCTATTGGCATATTTTTAAAAAGTGTGATGAAATACACATAAAACTTGCCATCTTAACTATTTTTAAGTGTACGGTTCCGTGACATTAAGTAGTTTCACTTTGTTATGCAACTGTCACCACCATCCATCTTCAGAACCCTTTTCATATTACAAAACTGAAACTCTATATCCAGTGAACAATAACTCTCCATTCCCCCATCCATCCAGCCCCTGGCAACCACCATTCTGCTTTCTGACTCTATGAATTTGACTTACAGGTACCTCCTGTAAGTGGAATCATTCAGTATTTGTCCTTCTGTGACTCTTATTTCACTTAGCGTAGTGTCCTCAAGGTTTCTCCATATCCTCAACAACATTTGTCACTTTCTGGATTTTTTTAGTAGTAGCCATCCTAACAGGTGTGAGGTGGATACCTCTTATTTTTACAAAATAAATCACTAAAAAATTTACTGCTTCGTTATTGGTAACAAATTATTTGATCGAAGTGCATTAGTTTGTCATTACCTGGTAGTTGAGAACCGATATTCTTTTCTGTGATTTACTGGATTGGCAGGAGAAATTACACTGGGATGAGGATGGAGGAACTGGATGTCTTTTCTGGAATATCCCTAATAGATACTCCTAATAGATTGGCTTCTTTATTATTAGGAGTAATAGATACTCCTAATAGAATATTAGAACAGAATCTTGCTTCTCATAAATTTCCAGAACTTAATATAAACTATGTTTATATTAAAACAAATACTGAAGACACAATTCACATTCTAGTGCAAATGAGCATCTTGTCTGAAATAACCATCCCTCCAGCTGTGACGATGTGATGGCCCAAGATTGGGATTCATGTCTCAAAGGATTCACTCAGCTAGTATTTACTGAGCGTCTGCCACCTGCCCGGCACCGTGTTTGGTACTGAGGATGCAAGAAGAATCAACGCATTCTGATTTTGTTCAGTGCTCGGCAGGCATGACAGTGAGCATGTCTTAGGTTCTCAGGAAATGCCTCTGGAATAGAATTGCATTTGGTATTTTTGTTGTTTTGTGCTGTCTCCAGTAGTTGAAAACAAAAAGAAAAACCGAGAGAAAACAATACTACCTGATTTTTAGTTTTATTTCTTTAAATAGTAATAAACTTAAAAAAGAAGTCCTGGCTGTGTTTTGTAGCCTCCAGCAGTCCTCAGAGAGCAGCCCGCTTCTCATTTCGTTGATGAGGAGAGAGAGGCCCTGGCTGTTGGGTACCTTGCACGGAGACGTAATCTGAGCACCTATAGGTCAGGGAAAGCAACCAAGTCATCACAGTCAACATACTCCCTCTTCTCTCCTGGAGAGGAAAAACTTCCCGTGTTCCTATTTTGTAACGTGCTCCCATAATCATTTGTCATCGATTCTGTAGTTGTTGTAAGGCTTATTCTTTTTTAAGTGAATTGCATTTCGGATGTAAAAGTAATTTAAATTCCTCTTATTTTACTCCTCTTGCATTCTGTTAATCAACATTTGGCAGCTCTGGACTTGAAAATATTTCAATTTCATTTCAAAATTAATGATTGTGGTTAAATTGAAGATTCTCATATCCATGGCATAGAGCAAATATTTGTGCAACACTTTTTGGAAATATTTTCTAGGTACCTTATTCAGTGGAGGTCATTCTTGGAATTCTGAGTTTTATGCTTTAAAGTGGATCTTGGAGTCAATGACTTTTTACGTTTTAGGTCTGAGTGAATTGATGAGCATTCTCCTAACCATTTTGGCCTGCAGCAGTTTCTTTTAAGCTAATTTATTCTGGTTTTTCTCAGTGCTTTGAGCCTTTAAATGGCTAACTTTGCAGGAAGCAAACTTACACTAGGACCATCTGGTGTATCAAGGTGACCCGTTCTCAGCTCTTTTGATTCAGTGTTTCTTTCTTGAATGTTCTCTGCTATGTACACAAATATATACTTTTATCTGGATCTCTTGAATTGTGTCTTAGATTTAAGAGAAGGTCATTGCTTCTCAGTTTTTGACTCCTTGTTTCACAGAACGTGATGACAACTGTCATTTCAGACACAATTATAAAATCATACCACAATAAAAGCTCTTTTGTACTTTGCACTAACTTACCATTAGTAGTAGTACAAGAAATTTGACAGTAAATTCTTCTCATTTATTAATCCCAAACGTGGAGGTTAGAAATTCTTGGAAGCACTGGATTGGATTTTAGGTTGAGTTACTGTTGGAGTTTGTGCTGCCTCATGTGTCCTATTTCTGCCTTCCTCCCTGACACGCCCGTGGGAAGCAGCGTGGGCGGGTAACGTTACACTGTGCTTGTGTTCCCAGCATGGCTGTTTGTTTGGCCTTGTGAGCCAGGCAGAGTGCAGTATGGGGAGAGCACTGCATTAAAAGGCAGATGACCTGAGATGCATTTGGTTTTGAGGAAGCCCCTTAATCTCTCTTCATTTCTTTATTTTGAACAGTAGCATCTGCCCTGTTCTAACTAGCTCACTGCTGACTATTGCGAGGATAAATAAGCTGATTTATGAAGGCTTTGTAAATTCAAACCCCTGTACACAAATAATTTTTAGCTATTAATTTAGAGAAATGGTTCATGTGCCACCTATTTAAGATGAAAGAATTAAAATAATTTACAGTAAATAGTATTTTTATAATTTCGCAGTGGTTTTACATGGAGGTCTCCTTTGAGCATTTTAACACCATTGTGAAGTAGTAAGAAATGCTGATATTATCAGACCTATTCTGGGAATAAGGAAACTGAGAGGTTTGGTGCCCGGACTGAAGTCCCAGGGTCAGGAGACTCTGCTTAAGGCCCTGGGGCTTCTCTCCAGCCCTGACCCACTGTCACACCTGTGCTTTCCCTTCGTGCTCCTGAATAGGTGTAAGAAAGTCATCGCCTGGCAGTTTCACATTCTCTGCTTCCAGCTGAGCCCTGTAACACAGGTAAAGGTAGAGCTGCTTGGGTTGAAGCAAGAGACGAGGGGCTCAGGGACCAATCGCTTCAACCCTGGGGCCATTTCAGTGGACTCTGTCTCTGCCCTCGCCCTATGACAGTTTAGGAAGATTCGGTAGCCCAGTGTCTTTTCCCCATACGGTGCTTGTAGTAGCTTCTTGAATCAGAATTTTAAACTTGTTCATGGCCAAGAATATATACCTGGGGAGGAAGGGCTTACTTAATGGCAGCAATTCTGACTGGGAGGAGGGGAGGATGTATGCCATTTGCCCAGCAGACACATTATTTTTACATGGATTGCTCATTTATTTGGCGGTGACTTTGTGGGAGAAGTTTCTGGAAGGAGAGGAGGAACAGGACGGTGTGGTCTTATCATGGACTCTTATATTATTTGACCTGACTTGTTTCCCCGAGTAGATTGTTCTTCAGAACTTTTCAAGGACCTTATGTAAGGCTTATTTGTATATCCCACGAGGTCCTACACAGGTGTTCTGCAAAGATCCAAGTGACCAAATGAATAAAACATAGAGGAAAGTCCTGGAATAGTTTCCTGGTTTATCTTAAAGGCCAGTTTAGTAGTGGACTGTACTCTAAATATATTCTTCCATTCAACAAATGTTTTTTGAGCACCAGCTTATGCTAGACACTGTTCTTTAGGTTCAGGATCATGGAGTGAACAAAACAAGTTCCTATCCTCTTAGAGCTTACATTTATGTCTCAGTTTAGAAAACATAGATATGAACATTTAGGAGGAATTAATTGGTAAAGGTGTTTATTCTAATTACAACTTGCTTGAGGAAATTGTCAGTATACTTTATATATTTATCTTAATCAGTGACTTAGAGTACATGTTATGAAGTGATGACAATAAGGAATGTGTATATATATATTTGCTAGCAAATTAGATTGTTAGAATTTGGTTCTAGAGATCATATAGCTTTGAATTTTTTAAGCTTTTTTTTTCCCCTGAGGAAGATTAGCCCTGAGCTAATAGCTGTTGCCAATCCTCCTCTTTTTTTCTCTTGAGGAAGACTAGCCCTGAGCTAACATCTGTGCCAGTCTTCTTTTCCTTTTCATTTGGGTCACTGCCACAGCATGGCTGACGAGTGGTGTGGGTCTGTGCCCGGGATCTGAACCCATGAAACTGGGCTGCTGAAGTGGAGTATGCTGAACTTAACCACTACACCATGGGGCTGGCCCCTACTTTTTCAATTTTCTCTAGAATTTTGTGGCAGAAAGATTGATAAAGGATTTGTTGTGTTCTTCTAAGATCTCCATGCTACTGATTTATCTTTTTTTTATCTTCTAATATATAATAAATATATTATTAATTAAGCACACAATAATTTACCTTTATATCTCAGTATATCAGTGGGACAGTTGAAAACATTTTGTATTCCTTCTCATCGCAGGACGATCCCACAATTAAAATTGGCTAGCATGTCATCAGTTTTCTTGATCTTTTATTTTTTTTTCTTCATTATTCTCAAAATAAACTCAAAAGACCAACATAAAAGGAGGTGAAAAGTATCTTACAGTTGTCCTGATTTAGTTTATAATTCATATTCTTTTAGAATATGTTCCAACTGATTTCATCCAAAATTTCACTGGATTGATTTAAGACGGTCTCTTTGGCCTTGCTTCTTTCTCTTGACAGCCTGCGGGGTGTTACAGTAGTGTAGAGCGAGGACTGGGACCAGATGACCCGATTCAAATCCTACTCTGGCTTTGTTTGGGAGATAAAAGTGCTCACTGGTGTTAGAGTCAGCTAAAAAAGTTGAACTTAGACGAAGTAATAATGCTGTTGCAGCTCAGCTGAACCAGATGGAAGGTGAGGGTGCCAAGGTTCTCCCAGCTGGTGGCAGGACATCGTTGGTGTAGACGTTGTTTTGGGATGCCTCTTCTTTCAGCTACACCTGGAAACAGACTGTTTGCCATTCATCTGGGAAATGGCTGCTTGGATCTTTTAATTGTGCAAGGTTGCATACAGTGAGCAGGTCATTAGTGTGCTGGGAGTTCAGAATCCAAAGTTGAGACAATGGGAACAGAGAAAATAGGGTACACATTAGTAGAATCTCCTTGGAATCACTGGTATCCAAAAACAAAGATGTTTTTATAGGCTAAGGAAAAAGAAAGAAACTAGAGGGCCAAATGACTAGGTCCTTGCAATCTGTATCTCTGGGCACGGTGCCTTTTATAGACTGGAGAGACTCCCTAAAGAGCATTATCTTGGTGGAAGGAAAACGTAATGCCTAGAAGTTAGAGTAGTAGTTTTATTTCTGGCTCTTGTTCTTCCACTTTCTAAGAAACTGTTTCTTTAGTTTTATGATCAAGGATGTAGACATTTAGATATACTGTTTCATTAATGTTTGCTTCTATATTTATATGTTATTTTACGGGCAAACATAAAACTGTAACCTAGACACTGGTTACAATTCCCTTGTAGATAGTCTTCTAGATAAAAGCCCCTTCCCTCTCTCTCCCGTATGCCACCCCTATACTTCTTCCTTTGTGGTCCATCTTTCACATTGCCACCGAGTCATCTTTCTGATTATTTTGCTTTTTTGCTCAGAATATTTTTTGGTGATTCCCTATTTTCTACAGAACTAAGCCTGAACTCCTTGGTATACTTTCCAGGTTGGTTGGTTGTTGGGTGTAGGGTGTGTGTGTGTGTGTGTGTGTAGGGCTTTTAATACTTGAGGTGTTTGTTCCTTTTCTCTCAAGATTTTGAGGCAAGACCAACTCCTGATTCCTGAGATAACCCTTAAACACACTGTTCAGCTCATAGTATTTTCTTGGCCTCTAATGGTCTCCACTTCTCTCTCTAGGAGACTCTTATATCTGCTTTAAGGCCCAAATTAAATGTCACCTCTGCTGTGAAGCCTCCCTGGTTCTACTCTAGCAGGAAAATTAATAAAATGTTCCCTTCTTCACGGCATTTCTGCCATAATCCTCAGAAGAACACAACAGAATCCAGAGATGCTACAGTGTATTATCCCACTAGACGTATAAAGAAACAAGAACATTTGACCTACTCAGGTAGAAGAGAAATGACACCAGAGGCAACTTGGGTCCATAGGAAAGAATAAAGAGCACCAGAAATGGTAAATATAAATATGATTACTGTTACAATAGTAATCATAACCAGACAGGTATTTTAGTTAGTTTTAAGAATGACTATGTTGCTCACCAGACTGAGGGGAGAGATGTTGCTAGCTGATGCATCTTTGCACCCTAGAACAATGCCTAGAAGAATATCACTCATGTTTGATATACTCATACAGAGTTATGTGTATTCAAGAAGTGTTTTAGTGCCTGTGTGTGGTAGGAGCTTCAGTGGAGAGGAATGTGAATGGAAGAGGGTCCCTGTCCTCAAGCAGCTCAAAGTTTAATATACAAACAACAATCAGCTAATCAGAAAAACATATGCCACAGAGAGGCATAAACCAAGAGTCCAGGAAGTACAGAAGGAGAAATATACCTACCCACCTACATACTCACCTACTTTTCTATCTATATGACAAAAGTAATCTCCAATATGACTAAGTTTTAAGAACAGGCAGGTAGGCAGATCACTGATTAGATTAACAAAGTAGAAACAAATCCTAAAAGCTTAACAGAAAGAAGATTTGGGAATATTTTCCTCTTGTTTGTTGCAAAGTTTTCTGGAAATAAAAAGTACCCATTATCAGATTCCTTTGTACACTTTGCCCCCTTTATTAGTGTTGTAGCTCTTAATTTGACTTTGTTTACAGTGCATCCAATTGTCTTTCTTGGTCTTAATCTCTGCTTCCCCAATTTTGGGAATTTTTTCTTATGACAGTATATCTTAAAGCAAAGCACTGCCTTTTCCTCATTCACTCTAATAATTATCATATCTTTGTTAAGTTAATGATAAGCTGAGGATATACTCTTTTATTAAGGTATTTAAGCCATTTTACATGTATAGTCATTACGGTGAGTTTTAAAAAGGATAAATAACCATTATGTACTTTTGAGTTGTAAACTTGTACAACTGCCAGCTGCTTCTAACACAGATCGAGGAGTGATGTGGTCACACGAGCTCTCTTTCAGATAACAATGATAAGAACAGAGTGAAATAATAATGAAAAATTAGAAATGACAATTATTTAAAGATGCTGGAAGGTATCACAGAGCAGACAGACACTGGAGGAAAATTTAATCTCAAAAACCTGACTGGAAGAGGTCAGAATTGTGAGTTTTTAGCTTTCTGGCCCAATGCCCTTTTCCCTGCCATAACTGCAGTGGCAAACTGCAGGCTTAGCAAAGGTCAGAGATCAGGGCTGGAAAAGCACCTGGAAATTTAAAAGGGGGAATCCTGGCACCAGTAGAACCATAGAAAATGTATAGCTAAAGACACACGTGTCTGTGGGAGACTGCAGGAAGCCTAGCCAAAAGACCCCTCAAAAATAGATAGAAACTAGAGAGAACATTACCTGTCTCTTGAAAGAGCTATGTGGTGCCACATCTGTGAGCTTCCTGCTTGTTTTAACTGAGAGTATCGCCTAACAGTGTTGAAGCCTATGGGCTTGAAATGTCAGAGGACAGAGAGCAAAGTCAGCAAAGCAGCTGAAAAATTAGAGCAGACTTCCTAAAAGCAAGAAAATCACAGAGGTTGAGCCCCATCTTTGCCCAAATCTTTTCCTTACTGACACATTACCCAGCATAGGTGAGATCCTCAGTGGTTAACCTAAAAAAATCTTCAGCAGGAAGGCACAAGAACAGAGCAAGCTGTTAGTAGCTACATACCACATACTGAGTAGGAGACAGAGTTTGCAGCTGGGTTTCAGGCAAGTTAACTGCCTCCTAGACCAAAAGGCCAATAATCCTCGGAGGAACATAACAGGGTCCAGAGTTGGTGCAATATATTATCTCACTAAACATACAAAGAAACAAGAATATTTGACCTATAATCAGTAAAAAAACTTCAGGCAGAAGGGAAATGATCTCAGAAGAAATTGGATCCATAGGAAAGAATGAAGAGCACCAGAAATGGCAAATGTGTGGGCAAATACAAAAGATAATCACTGTTTAAAGCAAAATTATAGGGGCCGGCCTGGTGGCGCAGTGGTTAAGTTCTCACGTTCCGCTTCTCGGTGGCCTGGGGTTCGCTGGTTTGGATCCCGGATATAGACATGGCACTGCTTGGCAGCCATGCTGTGGCAGGCGTCCCACGTATAATCTAGAGGAAGATGGGCACGGCTGTTAGCTCAGAGCCAGGCTTCCTCAGCAAAAAGAGGAGGACTGGCAGTAGTTAGCTGAGGGCTAATCTTCCTCAAAAAAAAAAAAAATTATAACTTGGTATTAATTGGTTTATACTGTATGTGAATGTAATATATATGACAGTAATAGCACTAAGGATGGGGGCCAGAGCAGGTAAGTAGAAATATACCATTGCATGATTGCTTTATTTTACCTGAATAAATTCAATATTTACTGTAATTAAAGATAAGTATTTTAAAGATGCATATTCTAATTACTAAAGCAACCACAAAAGTAATGTGAAGATATAGCTAGAAAGCAACAGCAAAACTTGAAGTTTAAAAAGTCATTTAAAAAGTCAGGAAAGGAAGAACGGAGGAACAAAAGAAGTAGATGGGACAAATTAACAGACGCTAAAAAGACAGACCTAAATACAATCATATCAATAATTACAGTAAACATTAATGGACCAAACACTACCATCAAAAGGCAGAGATTCTCAGACTAGCTAAAATAAGAAAACAAGGGCTGACTAATGCTGTCTACAAAAAAATGCATTTTTAATAAAAAGACAATTATATTGGCAGTAAAAGTCTGGAAAAAGATATACCATGCAAATAGTCAGCAAAAGTCAGTTGGAGAGGCTGTAGCCTTCAAGACAAGAAGTAATATTAGAGGTAAGGAGGAATATCTCCTAAAGATAAAATGGACAATACAATAGGAAGATATAGCAATTATACATGTGTATGTACTTATTAATTGAATTTCAAAATATATGAAGCCCAAAGTGACAAAACTGAAGGGAGAAATAGACACAATCATAGTTGGAGACACAACTCTTATAACTGATATAACCAGACCAGAAAAATCAGTAAAGATATAGAAGATCAGAACAACACTCACAATCATCTTAACATAATTGATATTTATAAAGCACTATATATAACAACTGTAGAACACTCATTATTTTCAAGTGCATGCAGAATCTTTTCCAAGATAGACCATATACTGGGCCATAAAACATGTAGCAATATATTTTAAAAGATTGAAAGCTTACAGAATATGTTCTCTGACCACAATGGAATTAAATTAAAAATCAACAATAATAAAACATCTAGGAAAGCCCAAAATATCTGGAAATTAAATATCTTCCTGCTGAACATCCATGAGTCAAGATATCAAAAAGAAAATTCAAAATATTTTTAATTGAATGAGAAAACACATTTCAAAATTTCAAGAAGTAAATTATGTAGGATGCAGCTATAGTACTTCTTAGAGGGAAATTTACAGCTTTATATGTTTATGTTAGAAAAGAAAAAAATTCTAAAAGCTCACACCTTAAGAAACTATAAAAGGTAGAACAAATTAAACCCAAAGCATCCTGAGGGAAGGAAATAATAATGATAATGTTGGAGATTAGTAAAATAAAAAAAAGACAGATATGAGGAAAATTGTGAAACCAAAGACAAATTCTTAGAAAAGATGATTAACATTGATAAGCCTCTACCTAGACTGATTTAAAAAAAAAAAAAAAGGAATCTGTAAAAAAAGCTACTAGAACTAAGAAATGAATTTAGCAAGGTTAAAAGATACAAGAACAATGTACAAAATCAATAGTATTTCTATATATTATCAATAAGCAATTGGAAAATGAAATAAAAGCACAATTCTGTTAACAGTACTATTCAGAACATGAAATATTAAAATATGTGCAAGATCTGTCTGTACAAAGTACAAAAACATTGCTGAAAGAAGTTAAAGAACACCAAATAAATGTAAAGATATATCATGTCCATGGATTGGAAGACTGTTTTCTCTTTAAATTGATCTATAGTTTCAATGCAATCTCCATAAAATTCCGACCTATGATAGCCAAAGCAATTTTTAAATATAAGAAAAAAGTTGGAAGAGTTAACATTACCTGATTAGTATAAGACTGTGGTAATGAAGAAAGTGGTATTTGAGAAAGGATAGGCATATGGATCAGGGGAACAGAAAAGAAAATCCAGAAAGAGACCTACATGTATATTATCAATTTTCAACATAAATGCTAAGGCAATTTAATGGGGAAGGAAAAGTCTTTTCAAATAATACTACTGAAACAACTGGAAATCTGTGTGGCAAAAAATAAACAGTTCTTGCTTCATATCATACTCAAAAAATTAACATAAGTTTATAGCCCTAAATATATAATTTTATATTATAAATTTTTATTTTGTATTGTAAATTTATAGCCCTAAATATAAAACCTAAAGCTATAAAATTTTAGAGTAAAAATAGAAAAATCTTTGTGACCTTAGACTAGGCAAAGATTTCTTAAGATATAAAAATTATGAGCATAACAGCATATAATTTATAAAGTAGCTATTATCAAAATCAAAACTTTTGGGCTGGCCCTGTGGCTGAGTGGTTGAGTCTGCACGCTCTACTTTGGTAGCCCAGGGTTTCGCTGCTTTGGATCCTGGGCATGGGCATGGCACCACTCATCAAGCCATGGTGAGGTGGCATCCCACATGCCACAGCTAGAAGGACCCACAACTAAAAATATACAACTATGTACCGGGGGGCTTTGGGGAGAAAAAAGAAAAATAAAATCTTTAAAAAAAAAAATCAAAACTTTTGCTCTTCAAAAGACATCATTAAGGAAACAAAGAACTTACAGAATGGAAGAAAGTATTTTCAATGTATATGTCAGACTAAGGACCTGTATCTAGAATATGTAAAGAACTCTTGGAACTAAATAATAATGAGGTAAATAACATAATAAAAGTGGTGAACAATTGGAACAGACATTTCACAATTGAAAATGTATGAATGATCAATAAAGGATAGGAAAAGATGTGCAACATTGGTGATTTAGGGAAATGCAAATGTGTAAAGGTCTGCATTTATAGAATTTACCCAGATCCTTCCTCCTGTCTGTTCTCTAGAAGCCCCTGCCCAGTCTGTCTGTACTACAGTTTTTGGTATCAGTTTGTTTTTTGATCTTGCCTTTGCTTTCACTTCTGGATACTTCCTGGCTCCAAGCCCTCAGACTGAGACCTGCCTGATCCCATTACTTTGCCCAGCTTAGATTTCTTTTCTTTTGGTGAGGAAGATTCACCCTGAGCTAACATCTGTGCCAATCTTCCTCTATTTTGTATGTGGGTCACTGCCACAGCGTGGCTGGACGAGTGTTGTAGATCTGCACCCAGAATCTGAACCTGCAAACCCAGGTCACTGGAGGAGAATGTGCTAGATTTAACCACTATGCCACAGGACTGGCCCCCAGCTTAGATTTTTGTAGATTTTTCCTGGAAGAGAATAAACTCCTCAGACAAAAATATTGAAACGAACTGGTGCCTTCCCTCTCCAATAAAAACCTTCCAAAGAATTTCAGTCCTGAGCTAATACTAATCTTACTTGTGATGCTTGACACCATCCTGCTGCCACTTATGCCTCTGTCTCCATTTTCTTTTCTCCTTGGCTTTTTATAGTATAAAAAGTACAAGTATACTTTACAGTTTGTGAAATGTAAGGCTGAATCTGTTTGTTCTTTCTCTCAATAAGACCTTTTTTTCAAGTTCTTTAATCTTCTCTCTCTCTTTTAATTCTATTAATGTGTTAGTCTTTTACTCAATACCAGTTCTTCCAGAAAATTTTTGTTGTTTTTTTTTTTACAGGTGGCAATTAAACAGCTGTCAGTAAATTTAATAATTTTTTCCTTAAAGAGTATTGAATTTTATAAGGTTTTACCATCTAGTTTTTAGACTGGCATCTTTTAACTGAGTTTGGTTTGAGTGTTTGTCTTCTTGTGTGTGAGAGGCCAGAGTGCCTATACCGGAAGGGACTCTGGAGCAGGGGGAGGACGTTTAATTAACAAACACTTACATAGTGCTTATGATATACCAGGCACCATTCCTAGCATTATTACACATATTCTAATTTAGTCTTTACAAAAACCCACTAACATAGATACACTATCATATCCCCATTTTACCAATGAGGAAATTGAGGCATGGAGAAATTAGGAAATGTGCCAAAGTCAGACAGCTAATAAATAGCGGAGCTGGGATTCCAAGCCAGAGTCTGGCTCCAACGTCTATCTAAATTGCTAATCTGTGCTGCATTAAATAGCAGTAAAAGCACATGGTAATTCACAGTGTTATAGCTGAAAAGGGTTACAATAAGAAATTCATTTGCATTTTACTCAAAAATTAAATGTTTCTTGTGTATGTCCTTAATCTGCCAAATTAAATGTCTTTGCGATTTTCTTTAAAGTTTTGGGCCTTCTGTGATAACCAGTTTTTGTGCTGACTGAGGCCCTTGCTGAGGAAGTTTGACTAATTTCTTTCCATAAAGTGTGGTGGGCTCATTTATGTCACACACAGGAGCCACCGCCGATCTTGATGTACTTACCCTTTAAAATGGATAAAGCCTCTGTTTTCTGGCTAAGAACATTTTCTATGGCTTCATTACTTCTGCCATTAGCACTAATAGTTAATTTTATTTTAGGGCTAATTTTATACAGATAAATACTATTTTTGACCTTTCATGAGAGTTAGTTTGAAAACTTCGAAGTTAAATGAAGAACAGGAAAGTTGTGATGAGATAAGATTGTTGAGCAGTGTACCGAGCAGAGCCACTTAATTAGCTTGCTTCCTCTCCTGCACACACAGCCACTTCTCCACTCTATAATCCCAAATCCTAGCTTTATAAACTTCCAGTTCTTCACAATGTCCTTAGCAGATGACAAAGAATAGTGACAATTATGAATATTCAAACTATAGAAGCCAATGGTCTATTAAACTTTGCTTAGGGAACAAATTTTGCCTGAAGTTTGTTTTTGCAGACCTAGCACCTGCTTTTTAAGAGAATAGCTCTCATTCATTTTTTCTTAGCAAGTACCTACTTAGCATGGGGCTTTAGAGCAGGGGTTGGCCAACTGTTTTCTATAAAGGGCCAGATACTAGATATTTTAGGCTTTGTGGGCCATGCAGTCTCTGTTATGGCTACTCAACTCGGCTCTTGTAGCTGACAGTAGCCTTCGACAACATGTAAGCGAATGGGCGGGGCTGTGTTCCAACAACCAATTAGAAACTTTGTTAGAAAAACAGGTAACCAGCTGAATTTGGCCCATGTGCCATCGTTTGCTGATCCCTGCCCTAGAGCCTAGGTTTTGCAGATTATTTAGCAGTTGTCACAGTCAGAAAGATAAGCTGCACTGTGGTAACAAAGTTCTCCGAGATCTCAGTGGCTTTATCCACCAAAGTTTATTTTTTGCTCATATTTACTGTCCACTGGGAATTGGCAGGAGATTTCTGCTCATTCTAGACACCCAAGGACCTAGGCTGATGGGGACTTCATCTGGATATGTGCTTCCGTGCAGCAAAGGAAAGAGAAGGTGACAGATCATGAACTGTCCCTTAAATCTTCCACCTGGAGGTGACACACTTCATTGGCCAAAATGAGTCCTGTGGCCACGCCTAGCTTCAAAGGGAACAGGGAGATACAGTGCCATCATAAACCTAGAAAAAAGAGAAATGGAATGTTTGTGAACAGTTCAAGAGACCTTACATAGAAGATAACAGATGAAACATAGAACAGCGTGAAAACGTATAAGCGGAGAGTTGCTCAGGCAGAAGCTAGGATGGGGTGGCTAGGAGCCCTCCCCTGAGGCTCCCTAGGGGGGGTCTCCTAGAGCTCCGCCGATTATAGTTGGAGAGCCTCTGCTGTAAAGAAAACCACCAGCCTACCAATTTGGAGAACTAGTTCTGGGTTTCAAAGGTGTGTACCAAAAATGTATTGAGATAAACTGATTTCACATTAGATATTGTCATTTGCAACAGTTCACTGACCTTGTTGAGCTTTTATATTAATTCTTACCCTTGGTATTTCATCTTTGACCTAGGATGTTATGGAAAATACTATTAGTACAAGAATACTGATGTTATCTATGCTTTGATAGGTTAAATGATTAATATGGTGAAATAATTATAGCGTTAAAAGGACTATAGAGGCAGTGCACTTTTAAAATTATTTTATTTTAGGGGCTGGCCCGGTGGCTGAGTGGTTAAGTTTGCGCACTCTGCTTCAGTGGCCCAGGGTTTTGAATGTTCAAATCCTGAGTGTGGACGTGGCACCACTCATCAGGCCGTGGTGAGGTGGCATCCCACATAGCACAGCAAGAGGCACTCACAACTAGAATACGCAACGATGTACTGGGGGCTTTGGGAGAAAAAGAAGAGGAAAAAAAGAAGATTGGCAACAGTTGTTAGTTCAGGTGCCAATCTTTAAAAAAAAAAATTTATTTTAATTTTTTTACAATGCACTTTTTTCCCAGCTTTATTTAGGTATAATAGGTATACAAAATGCACACAGTTAATGTATACACTTGGTGAGTTTGGACGTGTGTATACACTCATGTTACCATCACCACAATCCATGTGATACATATATCCATCACCTCAAAAAATTTCTTTGTGTCTTTGTTGTTTTTTTTGTACATGGTAAGAACACTTAACATGAGATGTAGCCTATTCACAAATTTGTTCCCTATTGGCAGTATGCTGTACAGCAGATCTCTGAAAGTTTCTCCTCTTGTATAACTGTAACTTTGCACTTTTTGATCTATGTATTAGCGGTTGGTGGTGATACGATGGTATTTTGATGGCAGGGCTTACCAATGCCCAAATCCTGGCTTGCTCTGTGCTCTTCTTCCTCATACAAGTTCCTGCTACAGCCAAAGCCAGAAGAAATGGCAATCTGAGAAGCAAAGTGCCATGTCTTAATGACTGGGAGACCGTGTTGGAGTAGCTTGAGTCAGTATCTTGGAACCAGCAGGGTGAGATGGTTCTGCATGGAAAGTTAGCCAGGAGTGTCAGTTCCCAAGAAGAATGCTCAGTCCCATTACACTCCCTGATGCACAGAACGGGGAAAAGAGACGTGGGAACATGGCTTTGTACCTTCTTCAGGTCCCCTAACCCTGCCTGGTTGGTTATGAGTGCCCTGGACTCTGGCAAACAACACTGGCGAATTCTTCTGTGTAGTGGGAAGCGGGAGTGGGCGGAGCTTGGAAATAGCTGGCTCAGAGGTGTGTCTGGAGCGGGAAGAGGGGCAGGAGGAGTACTTCCTCCCCACACAATTTTTAAGAAACTTTTTCCCAAAGGCAAACTATTTGTTTCTTTCTTTAAAGTTTCTAAAACCTGCTTTCAATTGAAAGGGGAAAGGTTTTCCTTTATTGTGATATATAATGAGCTTGACGTATTTTTATCCCATAATTTGTTACCTTGTGCAACTGATCATTCTGAGCAGTAGTAAAGATATAATTTTTCTTCCCTTTCCAAAGTCCGCACAGTACGTGCCATAAAACTTTATCATGAGGCAACTTTTTGTTTTTTTAACTGTTTTTAGATGCTGAACTTGGAAATTTATCAAAATTGAGCTTCTTTTATAACATTTAAGTATTTCTATTATGTTTAAGTTTTATGTGGTGTTTGTCAGATATTTTACTGTCCCAATTAATAGTCAATGGAATTGTCCAATGATATGACTAAAAAAACTATCAGAGAAAATTTCAGGAACAGCCAGTAGATGGCAGCATGGTGTTGTACTGGAAATAAAGCTCTAAAGACATTGTATTACCGCTACAATTTGAAATTATTAATGCAAAATGACTTCATATTTCATTTTAAAAAACTGCATTTTAATCAACAACCAAATAGCTTTTAAGTGAGTTCTGAGCAAGCAATTTCTTCCTTGCTTGTAATCTGTATTACATCATTTTGGGTATATTAGCTTTCCCTACTAGATAGCAAGCATCCTGAGGTTAGGAGTACCACACTATACCTTTTCACTTTCCTTTCCACAGGGCGCAGCGCAGTGCCAGGCACATAATTTCTCAACTACTTGATCACGAGTGTTTTAGTTCAAAAATGATTCAAATGTTTTACTGTTATTATGCTTTTCTATTCAAAATATTGTTCTGTAAAGGCCTATATAGTCTGTGAAGACACACACAGACGTACAACACACACACATATAGCCCAGTGGCCATGCTGCATAATATAACTTTATATTGGAAACTTGGATGTCTGAGCCTTCCGTGTTCTGCCTCTACCCATCTCTCCTCTGCTTTTAGCCAACTTAATAAAAGTGCTGTCTGCCCATCCTTGTCTACACTTCTCTCCAACCATTGACGCAGCTGTCCACTTCAGACTGGCTGTGGCCCTCGTCATGCCACCGAAACTACTCCTGCTGAGTTTCCCATGGATCTCCATGTTGCCCGATCCAAGGGACACACTTCCTTGCTCTCAGCAGCTTCCCGACTGGGGTCCTGGGCTTACAATGTACTATTCCACATTTTCCTACTTGCCCTTCCTTTTCCAGCAGCAACTGCTTAGTATTCATTAAATTCCTCCTCTTCTTAGTCAGTCTGAGCTAAATGTTGGAGTTCCTCAGGTCAAAGTCATCTCTGACCTCTTTCTCTCATGTCCTTCCATCAAACCACCAACTTCTGTCCATCACTATGGCTCCCACCCCAGGCCAAGCCGCAGGGTCTTTGCACCTGGATTGCAGCCCTCGTCTTTTAACTGGTTTTCTTATGTCTTGACTTGCCTTCCACCAACCCCTCTCCACATTTCTCCAGAAAGGGCTTTTCAAAAGCCGTCTCACTTCTCTTAGTGAGAACACTCCGAAAGCTCTTCATTGCTCTTCACCATAAAGTCTTCTGGCCCCACCTACATTTTCAGCTCAATGTGGAGTCAGTGCACTCCAGCCACGGGGCCCTTCTTTTAATTTTCACAGAAGCTCTCGGCTCCGTGCCTGCAGACGGTGGAGCAGGTGGTTCTCTCTGGTTCTCTCTCTCAGGGCCCCCAGCCTAGTGTCTGTTTAAATGTCTCTTCCTCAAGGACTCGTTCCCTGTCCTCAGAGACCATATTAGGTCCTCCTCCTGTGACAAGTTCTTATTTCATGTTGCATTTACTTCAGAGCCTTGATCACAACTCTATAAATGAAATTTTATATAATGATGTGTTCTTTCCTAAACTGTAAGCTGTTACTGCCTGGTTCTCTGTGGTCTCCTGATTCGTAACAAAGTTCCTGGAACAGCCCAGGCTGGTATAAACCTGTTAAACAGCGTTTAATAAATACCTCAGGAGCTTCAGAAACATTTCTTTCTCAACTTCTAAAGCTTAACTTTTTATTATCATAGGTTATGTATCAATTTATTAGACCAATAATTTTGCTAAGGATATTGTTACTAGAAGTTTGCTTAAAATTATTTATATGAAACTGAACTGTGTAGAATACTGAGTGTATTTTAAAAAAGGGGCTTAGTGGTATTTTGTTTGGGACTAAATATCATTTTTTTTAGTAGAATACATACCAAAAATTTTTATTTTGCTTTGTGGTTTTTTTAGTATGTGTCTATAACTATGGATGATATAGATTAGATGATAAAAGAGGATTTCAAATTTGGGGCATCAAAAAAAACCTCATTAGGAAAAGTTGTTTTTTTTAATTTAAGATATATGAGGATTATATGTACCCTGGCCCACATGTCCAGATGTGTTCTAAAATTAAATGAAAAAGGCATTAAGATATTTGTATAAAAGCCCCATCGTTTTTAAAGTAAGTAAAATTTTAGTCCTAATCAACCTTGTGGACCACAATTACTTCTAAAAATATACCTAAGTTTTATGTCTCAATTTGAACACCATGGAAGAACAGCGATGACTCATCGTTATATTTTTTTAAACTAAAACCAGCAGTAATTCAGGCCTCAGTTGGAGAGCATTCCTCTTCTAAATCAACTTCCTTGGCTAGCTTTTCTTATTGATTTTAAAATTTTTGGAATAATAAGTATTGAATCCCTCCCCACTGCAGGACTCACAATTACACGTTTTGGAAGATGCATAATCTCTTCTATCATCTAATCTAGGAGTAGAGGAAGAGGATGAGTGAAGAGGATCGGTGTGTGGCTGTAGGAAAATTATTTGCCAAGAATGGTGTAACCAATCCCATAAACCAAGCTGCAAAGTTTAAGAATCCTGTTCTAATGATTAGACTCATAAATCTCTTTGCTGCTTTTTCTTTTTTTTGCTACATGTCTTTCCCCAAAGAGAAATGTGGTAATTTTTAAGATAATTATTCCTTCTTTGGGTTCGGAGAATAATTTCAAACCTTCCAGTTTTTATTTGGTGCCTTATTTATTTACATAGAAATCTATATAAGAGGCAGGAAAAATCTTCTTAGCTCCATAGTGGAAATTTTTTAAAAATCTCATTTCATGCTACATGAAGGCATTTTAACAAATGAGTCAAAATTTTTTTTTTTTGGAGGAAGATTAGCCCTTAGCTAACATCCACCGCCAATCCTCTTCTTTTTGCTGAGGAAGATTGGCCCTGAGCTCACATCTGTGCCCATCTTCCTCTACTTTATATGTGGGATGCCTGCCACAGCATGGCTTGATAAGCGATGTGTAGGTCTGCACCCGGGATCCGAACCAGTGAACCCCAGGCCCCTGAAGCGGAGTGTGCAAACTTAACTGCTACGCCACCGGGCTGACCCTGTGTTGAAATTTATTTTAAAAGCTGAAATAACATTTAGAAGAATCTACCTTGAATATTTATTGGTTTTGGTAGATACCATGTTCTCCTTAAGTTTAATGCCATTGTGTACATCCTAAAGGCGGATTATTTTCTCTGGGAACCTCTTTCAAGAGAATGGCCATGCCTGATAATCCATTGCCAACACCATGCCTGATAATCCGTTGCCAACAGGCTGGGCATAGACAAAACCAAGAAAAGGAAAGTCATCTTATAATTCATTATTCTTTTTTCAAAATAAAAATACAGGTAAGAAAAACAGAAGTTAGTTGAAGTAACTCTTTTTACATTATTGTGTGTTAGTCAGGGTTCTTTTGGTTTCCTCTGGCAGAAACCACACTCAAATTCTCTTAACCAAAAAGTGGAAAATAATTGGCTCATGTAACGGAAAGGTCCAGGAGGGCATGTTTTAGCCATAGCTAGATACAGGGACTTAAATAGTACTGTGACATCTCTGTTTCTTTCTCTTTGATACTCAGCACAACTTTCCTCTTGGTAGGCTTTTGTCCCAGGAAGGCTTTCTCCATGAAAGGCGAAGGTGCTCCTGTTGGTCCAGGATTGCTAGGCCCCTAGGTAGATAGAGAGATCTTCCAGCATATATATAAATCCCTGAACAAGGAGCCTGCTTAGCTCTGCTTGGTTCATTTTCCATTTGTGAATTTGTCACTGGGTGTAGGGGGAGAGGGTTACACTGGTCACTCTGGCAGAGTTGTGGCCCTAACGTTGAGAGCTCTGCCATCGGAGAAGGGTTGGTTCCCGGAAGGAAAAATGGGAGTTCTGTTACCAGATCAAGGAAGGATTGAGAGACAAAAGAAGATGGAGCCAGGACAACATTATCATTAACATTTGGTCTGTGCTTATTGAAGAAAATTGTGAGAATACAGAAAATATAAAGAAGAAAAAGAAACTGACCTCTAATCTCACCATCTGGAGAAAATAACACAACATTTTGAAATAGTACATTTGTATGTATTTTCATTATGTCGTTGAATTTTTTATATCTCTTTTCAGTTCTATCAGGTTTTGCATCCTGCATTTTGAAGCTCTGTTATTGGCTGTACTCATTGTGGATTACTATATCTTCTAGATGAATTGACTCCGTATCATTATAAAATGTCTGTCTTTATCCTTGGTAATATTCTCTGTTCTGAAGTCTACTTTTCTGTTATGAATATAGCGCCTCCAGCTTTTTTTTCCACGTGGTTGGTGTTTCTATGATGTATCTTCTCTCATCATTTTACTTTTAACTTGTGTCTATAAATTTCAAATGAATTTCTCATAGACAGCATATAGTTGTCTTGTATTTTTATCCAACTTGACAGCCTCTGCTTTTAATTGGGATGTTAAATGATTTATGTTAAATATAATTATTAATATGACTTGGTTTATCTCTATCGTTTGCTGTTTACTATTTGACTCATATTCTCTGGTATTTTCTTTTTCTTTTCTCTTCCATTTTCTGGGGAATAATTGCTTATTTTTAAGATTCTATTTCATCTCATCTATGAGCTTATTAGAAATACCTCTCTATTTTGTTTTACCTTATTTTATTTTATTGATTATAATCTAAGGATTACAATATACATATTTAATATTTTATAGTTTGTCTCCAAATAATCTACTACCAGTGTAAGGACTTGGAGCAGTGTATTTCCGTTTATTCCTCCCATTTTTTTTGTGTTTTAGTTGTCACACATTCTAGTTCTACATATATTACAAACTTCCTACTATATCATTATTTTTATGTTAAACACTCACATTTTAAAACAGATTAAAATATTTTAAAAGCTCTCTCTTATATTTCCATGCATATATACCACTTTGGGCCATCTTAATTCCTTTGGTTAGATCTGAATTTCCATCTTTTATCAGAGATCTGGTGGTAATAAATTCTCTATTTTTTTTTTTTTTTTTTTTTGAGGAAGATTAGTCCTGAGCTAATCCTTTAATTTGGCTGCCGCCAATCCTTCTCCTTTTCTTGAGGAAGACTGGCCCTGAGCTAATATCTGTGCCCATCTTCCTCTACTTTATATGTGCGATGCCTGCCACAGCATGGCTTGACAAGCAGTGGGTAGGTCCACACCCGGGATCCAAACCTGCAAACCCCAGGCCGCTGACACGGAACGTGTGAACTCAACCACTGTGCCACCAGGCTAGCCCCTCTCTCTCTCTTTTTTTTTTTGATCTAAAAATATCTTTATTTGGGGCTGACCCAGTGGCGCAGCCATTAAGTGCACACATTCCACTTCAGTGGCCCGGGATTCGCCGGTTTGGATCCTGGGTGGGGACATGGCACTGTTTGGCAAGCCATGTTGTGGCGTGCCACATATAAAATAGAGGAGGACGGGCACAGATGTTAGCTCAGGGCCAGCCTTCCTCAGCAAAAAGAGGAGGATTGGCGGCAGATGTTAGCTCAGGGCTAATCTTCCTCAAAAAAAACAAAAAACAAAACATCTTTATTTCATCTTCATTTTTGAAAGATATTTTTACTGGGTATAGACTTCTATGTTCACGATTTCTTTCTTTCAGAACTTTGAAGCTAACATTCCACTGTCTTCTGTTTGCTTAGTTTCTGACAAGAAGTCTACTGCCATTCTTATTTTTGTATCTCTGTACGTAATGTGTCTTTTCACTTCTGCCTGCTTTAGGATTTTCTCTTTATCACTTTATCATTTTTTATCAGCAGTTTGATTATGATGTGTCTTTGTGTAGTTTTCTTTATGTTTATTCTATTTGAGATTCATTGTACTTCTAAGATCTATAGACTTATAGTCTTCATCAAATTTGGAAAATTTTCAGCCATTATTTCTTCAGATATTTTTGTACTTCTCCTCTTTTCCCTGAGACTCCAGTTACATATATGCTAGACTACCTGGTGTGGTTCCACTGGTCACTGATACTCTGTTCATTTATTAATCTTTTTTCTCTCTGTGCTTCATTTTGGATGGTTTCTATTTCTGTCTTCAGGTTCATTGATCTTTTCTTCTGCAATGTCTAATTTGGTATTAATCTCATCTAGCATATTTTTGACTCTAGAAGTCATCCAGCATATTTCATCCATATAAATCCTATCCGTGCCTTTATATATTTTTCCATTTCTCTCTTTATTATGCTTATATTTTCCTATAAGTCCTTGAGAATGTTTATAATATTTATAATAGCCTTAACAGTTTTGCCTGCTATTTCCATAATCTCTGTCATTTCTAGGTCTGTTTCTATTTCTTTATTTATTTTTTCCTGGTAATGGGTCATATTTTCCTGCATCTTTACATGCCTGGTAATGTTTTATTAAATACCAGACCTTAAGAATTTTACATTGTTCGGTGCTGGATTTTGTTGTATTCCTTTAAAAAGGGTGGATTTTTTGCTTCTGTCTTATGGTTAAGTCATTTGCAGATCAGTTTGATCTTTGAGGCTGCTGGTAAGCTTTGTTAGGGTAGGTCCAGAGTAGCCTTTATTCTTGAGCTAATTTAGCCCCACCTACTATGGCATGACCCTCCTGAGGACTCTACCCAAGGCCCCATGTATTACAAGGCCTTTACACGCTGGCTGTAGGAGCGTGAATTGTTTCCAGCCCTGTGTAAGCTCTAGGAATTTTTTAGACTTTTGATTTTCTCCTTCACTTCATGGCATTTCATGCGTGTACAAATCTGTAGTCATTAATGATTCAGTGAACCTCTTTGCAGATCTCTGGAGCCTTCTGTGCAGCTCCCTTCTCTCTTGCACTCAGCCCCACACATTATAGCTGTCTGTTTCCTCCACTTTTTCTGCTTTGGATTCTCTCTTGGCATACTATGGCTTGAGACTACCTCCAGAGAGTGAGGTGGGGCAGTTTTAGGGCTGAACTTACTTTTCCCTCTTCACTCAGTGGTCACTTCTTATTTTCCACCATCTGAAAAACATTACTTCGTAAATTTTGTCTAGTTTACAACAGAAAGGAAATTCCTATAGTAGTTAATACTTTGAGTGGAAGCAGAAATTTAAAAATTTTATATAATTGGGTTCATTTTATAAATGCATATTTCATTTAATATTATATCATAAAAATTTCCACCATGTCATTAGGTATAATGTCTTATGATTCCATCCTGAGAATGATCCATAATTTATTGAATTCTTCCCTTATTTTTAGGATATTACACTTGTTTTCAGTTTTCTACTATTTCATAGAATGTTATGTTAATCAACCTTAGATATGAATCTTTGTTTTGTACATCCAGTTATATCTTTGTGATATGTTTCTTGAAGTGGAATTATTGGGTTGAAGGATTTGAGAATGTTCCCACCCTCCAAATGTGTTGCTAAATACTTTCTGGAAAGGTTGTACCAATTTCCCATTGTATGAGAGTGCTCATTTTGCTACACCCTCAATAACACTATCTACTTTATTCTTTGCGTGAACATATATTGATTGTAACTGCGGTGTGAAGTTCATTGCCAGGCAGAATAAAGCTTCTTTCTGCAAAGGGCTCATAGGTGGGTGATAGAGGTAGTACCACTCACCAGGATATGAAAATTTTGGAAAGGGTGATCAAATTCTGTCTAGGAAGACCCCCAAAAGGTGAAGTTTTCATTAAATATTTGAGGATAAACCATTTGTAATAAGGTCAAAGAAAGAGAAAAATGTTAGAAGGATTAATGGGATATTTAAGGTGACTGAAGTGTGAAACAGCATGGTGTATTCACTGAATGGTTTGGCTGGTACCAAAGGCATGTTTGGAGTGAGAATGAAGTAGGAAATAAAGAGGATTTGAAGGCAGAAAGCAGATAGTGAAGGGCTCTGTATAGTCTTGAGCAAGTGAAACACACACTCCAATCTTCTCCATTTCATGGGTATACTGAAGCCTTATATGTAATAAAATTCAAGTTCTTACCATCGCCTTTTTTTTCTTACTCCTTACAAAGGTTTCCACAATCTTTTTATACCATGGATTTCATCTGAGAGTTAACGCTCAGCATCTACATACTGCAGCAACCCTTTTTTGCTGTTTGTTTTGAGAGCAGGTTGAGGCCTTGTCTCCTCTTGTAAATTCAATGTGTTTGATCTTTTCTTGTCTTCTAAACAGCATACATTGCACTCTGTGCAGGCTCAGCCCTGCCTGGAGCAGTTTTCCTTGAGCTGGGCACAAGATCTGCTCTTTCTCCTGGAAGGGTGTTCTCTCTGGGCCTGCTCTTACTAATTCAGCCTCTCTTAGGGTGAAGGTCTTATCTTGGCTGTGTGCCTCATTAGAAAAAAAGCAAACCATAGGTATTTTGTACAGAAAAGCCAAATGTGCTTTAATCAAAATTTAACCGTCACACAAAAAGGAGGAAATAGAAAAATGACAAGAACAGAGTTGAACGGGGACATTGGAGATAGGCCTAGTTTCCAGCCTGCTGGGTGATTAGTAGGTTGACTGATCTTGGTCAGGTCACTTAGCTCTTTGGCCCTCTGCTTCTTGATTCATGAAATGATCTTCACATTCTCAACTAGTTCTAAACTTTGAGTGTATAAGCAAGGGTTAAAAAAAAAGTTAAAAAAGTATAAACCAAATTCCTTCATTTTAGATATAAAAATTGTTTGTGTTTCCTATTAAAAGGAACATTTAGCTATATCCTCTAATGATCCAAGCACTCAATTTTAACTATATTCCTAGTAAAACATCTCAATTTTAAATATCTGCTACGCATCTAAGATAAATGAAAAGTAACCCAATACATTTTGCTCAGAAATTAAGTTGACATAGTGAGAAGATGATTAGTTAAAAAATTGGAATTTTATTTATTTATACCCATTATATGAGTTTACATGCTTTGAATTTATCTAGTGCTAGTGTTTTCTTTGCATTAATGTTTTTTTATTTTTAATTTATTATATAATGATTTATTGTTTGCCTAAAAAAAACCAAAACAAAACTCCAGCAATCTATCATTAGAAAAGAAATTATTCCTAGCCATAGAGTAGTACTTAAAAATAACCTTAAAGGAGTCTTTGTGACTTACGTTTTCTTCAGCCTGGGAGAGAATATGTTCAGCGTTTGTTTAGTGTGCGGTTCTTGCATGAAAGGAAATAGCTTAAGCTTTGCTGTGTTTTGTTCTTTCACTAGTCATGCTAATGATCATTTTTAAACAGTATTGTGATGACTGCGTTGTTTTGCATACTTGCCAAAATTGAATTTAATCTAGGTGGAAATTCCATTTGATTTGTTGTTGTTGTTGTTAAACCGATGTGAATAATATTAAACTTATAAATATAATTTTTATTTGAATTTATTAAATTTTGGCTTAATGTAGAATCTATATACACTGTTCTATCTGGAAATAACTAAGAGATGATAACCCCAAAATAAACTATTAAAAATTCCCATAGCTTTAATTTTATATGATAAAAATTGACCACCAAAGCAACATCATATAGTCTTAAACTAAAATAAACTGTCTTAAATGTTATACTTTTCTAAGCCGTTTATTATCTTTTCCTTTTGTTAACAGTAGAGGTTTTTAGAAAGCAAAATGTTTTGAACTCTACTGAACTGTGGTATAGAATTTTAAATACTATATGTAAGTGTTGTCTTATAAATAAGTTAGAAGAGATTGAAACCTAATTGAAGGGTCAGTGTCTTGCTGGTTGTAGGAAGTTTGTCTTTCGTCTAAATGAATATGTAGTGTATGAATTACAAAAGAATATCACACTAAGTTTAAATGGTGTTTTAAAAAAGAAAGCTCATCTTATTTGAGCTGAGTGTCTAATTTGGTAGATACAGGATTTGAAGGTGGCCATTGGTGGCCGGGAACTGGTTGTAGGGAAGACTGACATCACAAAAGGTTGGCCCAACGCTCCCCCAGGATCTGTTCCATCCGTATGTCTGGAGTTAGATTCATGGCCAAGACTAGACTCTGAAGCACTTGATAATATCTAGGCATGAGGGTGTATTCCCCTGTTAATTTAAACAGTTTTGAAATGTAAATTTTAATTTCCCATAGCTTTCCCAAAACTAATTAAACACACAAAGATAAAAAAAATTAGACTTACAGTCAGCAAAATTTTAGCAGGATTTATCTCTGGATGATAGGATTAGAGGTAATTATTATTTTCTCTAAACTTTTCCATATTTTCTAAAATTTCTACAATGAATCTGTATTAGTTTTATCATAGAAAAGAGAGTTACTTCAAAATGTATCTATTCAGATATATATTCTTCCCTATGTTCTTTCGTTATCACACAGGTACACTTAGTCTAAATCTGCTTTTACAATTTGGGTATATATGATGATTTTACAATTTTTTGCATACTTTTGATGCATGTTTTGAAAGAAGAGCCTATGTTTTGATTTTTATAAGCTTTATTCATAGGCACCAGTTAATGAAATAGTATTAAGTATTTATAAGGAAATCTATGACTGTGGACTGGGAAAATGTTTAATAGGCAAATCAGTACAAAACAGAGCCCTGATTCCTGTCCATCCCTTCCTGCCATCCCAAACCTGTTCACCCCCTCGCATTTCCCATAGTAGATGATGGTATCATTAGCCACCCGGTGTTTGTGTCAGAAACCTGGGAGTCACAACTGATTCCCTCTCACCCTTAGCTCCTGTGCCCAAATCCATCCGCAAATCCTGTGTTCTCTACCTCCAAAATTTATCTCATACATGCCCATTTGTTGATGTAACCATTGCCACTTCCCTAATACAAGTTGTACCATCCTGTCTCACCTAGACAGTGTTGGCAGCCTCCTGTCTGGTTTCCCTGTCCAATCCATTATCCACACGGTCATAAAAGCATGTCTCTCCGTTGGAAAAACCCATTGTACTAGGAACAACATTTACATTCTTACTAGGGCCTCCCTTTCGTCCTGCCTCCCTTTTGGTTTTCGTATCATTTGTTTTGTCCCCATTCTCTGCTCTTCAGCCCCATTGACCTCTGTGCTGTTTTGTTAGCACATTAACCACTTTCCTACTTTAAGATTTTATGATGACTGTCTCCTCTATTTGACTGCCCTTCTCTTCACAGGGCTGGCTCCTTCTCATCCTGGAAGAGTCACTTCATATTCCCTTCTTCCTTCCCTTCTGGGGACTGACCTACAACCTGACCTAACCTAGCCCATCTCTTCTCACAGATCCTTTGTAATCACTTCACTCTGATTATTTCCTCTGTAGCACTTTCACAACCCTTAGTCATCTTCGTTTACTTATTTTCTGATGTTTTCTGCAAGAACAAAAGCTTTGTGAATGCTTTGTGAACAGACCTACTTATCTGTCTCGTTCTTTGCTCTAACACCAACAACTGGCAGCACAGTAGGTGCTCAATGAATAATTGTCCTTCAAAATAGTTTGTAATGTGCATGGATTTTTATATAGATCTTTATAAATTAACTCCAGTGTTTTAAAAATATATATAAAGAGGAACTTTTTGTTCTTTTTCTTTAGCTGAGACAATAAATTTAATGTTTTTCCCAGAGGGCTCATATATATCTAGCACATTTGGCAGCAAATTGGTAGTGAGGAGGAGGCAGATATCATGCCCTTTGACAGATAAGAAACTGACACTTGGCTTAAATGACTTGTGCACATTCGTATGCTGGTAAACGATAGACTAGGTATCACAGAGGCGTTAGTGTCCTTTAAATATAACATCCATTTGCAAAAGAGAACCCAAGGCTTTTAGAGGGTAAGTGATCAAGATTACACTGCTGGAACTCTTGAAAAAAAAATAAGAACTAGGAAAAGAGTAAGATCTAAGCAAAGTGCCCCTCAGTTGCTTCTAGGGTTCACCCCGCATTTTAGCATGTAAGTCGTCTGCAACTGGGAAAATACCTATCTGTTTTTATAAAAAATTATGATTCTGTCTTTTTAAAATCTGAATTACGTATTTTCGCATTTAATAGTGCATGGGTGTGAGTTCTTTAAGTACCATAGGCATTAGGGTTTTTTTTATCAGAAAATATTTCAAATAAGCCTTTTGTATTTTCTAGTTAATATGTCTTTGAACACTGATACTGTTTGTTCAATATACAAAGGCATCCATAGCATTTGTAATAAATGTTACATGAGCTTTTTGGTTTCAAGACATCACCTCTTTAACTCTCTGTTGCTATGGATTTTCATTAGTATTCTGTGGAGCCTGGTTGCCATAGAAAATGTGTAGTTGTAGAGGAGTTACCATGGCAACAGTCTGCCATTATGTATTTCTCAGTATCTGCTAGCTAGATATGATAGTGAATCTGAATGATATTTGTTTAGGAGTCCAATAATGAAAAATAAGACAAACAGAATATTTTATTATCCTAGTTATCTCCAACAGATATTTTAAATATGATGCCTGTTACCCTTTGTTTAAATAAGTAGAAATGAAAGCTGCTTTAAAAGCTAGGTTTCAGTAGCCATTTAACTTGATCTCTGGAGATACTAAAAATTTAAATTGCCTTAAATGTTTGACATGCACGTAAACTCCCAGTAATAAATCTCCTTGTAGAATAAGCATAAGTTTTTGTTTAATCTGCTCCGTCACGACTCTGAACAGTAGCAGCTCAGGTACATGTAAGAGGACAAAGGAGGAAGAGTAGTTTTTGTCTTTGAAATGGAACTCAGGAATAAAGAAAGGAAATCACCTGGTGACTCATTGTTCAATGTAGCTTTTCAAAAGGAAGAAAAGGCAGGGAAATTATTTTCAGTAAAATGGCAAATCCCTTGGTTGAAGAGAAGTTTTAAACATACTATTCGAAAACATTTTGATATATCCAGCCCCTTGGCAATCATTTTGAAATTGCTAACCTATTAGAAATGTAATGCATATGATGTCAGTTGTCTACAAATAACTTTCCTTATTTTTACCTTGATAGAGCGATACCATTATTTTGTCACAGGAGCAAGTAGATAAAGTGTTATGATAATTCAGCAAATTAGATCTATGTATATTAGAGATTAAAAAAAGATGAGTGAATTTCAAGTTTTATAATTTTAGTTTTGTGATCTGGCTCAATGTTTTTTTCTTAAATTGCCACTATGGACTCAATGTCCGTGCCCCCTCCAAATTCATATGTTGAAACCTAATGCCCAATGTGATGGAAAGAGGAGGTGGGACCTGTAGGAGGTGTTTAGGTCCCTTGTAAAAGAATGAGATTAATGCCCTTATAAAAGAGACCCCAGAGAGCTCCTTTGCCCCTTCTGTCATGTGAGGACACAACGAAAAGACTGCCGTCTGTGAGCTAGGAAGTGTTCTCTCACCAGACACCGAATCTGCCAGCACCATGATCTTGACTTCCTAGCCTCCAGAACTGCGAGAGAGAAATGTTTGTGGTTTATAAGCCATCCAGTCTGTGATATTCTCTTATAGCAGCCCAAATGGACTAAGACAATTGCCAAGCCTTACTCTGAAATTGTGGGAAAATGTGATGTTGGGACTCCTTGCTTTGTTTTCTTGAAGCCTTCTAGTGTGAGAGGAAGCTTTTTCTCATGGGATATGTGGGGATAGCCCCTTCTACAGAAGAATCATGGAGTCATAATTCAGTTCTACAGAGAATCGGCAAACATTTGACTTGCTCTTCGATAACCATGGGACATCTAAGAGAAAAATGTAAAATTAAACAGCGTTTTATTAGGTGTAGCTTGCATAGAGGAAGTATTTAGAGTTTGATAGAAAACATTTAAAAAGCTGATCTTCTAATCCATGATGTTACTGTATCAAGTAACCCTCTTGCAAGAAGTAGCTTCAAGTAAAATTGAGAGTAAAATACTCTGAATTGCCTAGCAATGGAATTCTCGATGATGTTCATCTATAAATGGCATTTGGCACAGAGTCCTTCTAGTTTTATGGATGAGAGAATTAGTAACTTAATGAATATTATCAATCTAGGATGTAAGTATTGAGTTTAGGAAAAGAATAAAATGAAATACTTGGCATTTAGTGAATTAAGAGTTTATTGTTGAGAATATATTCAAAATATTGTTGAGTGCATTCATTTTCTCGGCCACAGGATATCTCAGACCAGTGGGTAACAGAGCGCCATGCTTAAAAGCACGGACTTTGGAGTTAGACTGCCTGACTATGATTCCTGGCTTGATCAGTTACTAGTCCTGGTATGCTGGACAAGTTAATTAACCTCCACTGGCCTCAGTTTCCTCGTTTATATAATGAGCATTATAACAGTAACTGTGTTATAGGTTGTTATGATGATAACGTGGGTTTACGTTTTTAAAGTGATCAGAACAGGACCTGGTACACAGAAAGTGCTACATAGGTGTATATTAATTAAAGTGGAGCAAAGTGGGCAGTTTAAAAGTCAGAGTCACCCAGCTGATGACAGCTGATCAGAGAACTCAGATTGAATCAAACGTTAATTCATGTCAGAGAAGTCAGATAAACAATACTGTAAATAATGAACTTACTTCATTTCTTTTCAGATTTAAAATTGCATGCAAGACATTGACCTAACTTTGGTGGCCTTTTACACTGGGTACCAAGGTTCCGTTTGCTAGCCAGCCCACTCAAAAAGGATTTACTAACCTTCATCTTTATCATTTTTAGTCCCTGTTTGGAGATTTTTGGCAAGCAGGATACAGGTGCCCTTTTTTTTTTAAGTGGCAGAAGACAATGAGGTCAAATAGAACTTGTTATCCTGATAGATTATCCTTTCTTACCTGCCATTTTTCCCTTTGATGGGTTTTGAGTCAATATTTAAGAGAAAAATTAATCAGAAAATAAATACAGTTCTTTCTAGAAATTGCAGTTTGATTTGATAATTTCTTGCTATAGATAATTTCTTTCATGGTAATGGATCAGGTTTTCTGTTGAAATCAGAAATCATAGCTAATCCACAGCCCTGATTCAGACTCTCGTTTCTTGTCTGGTGTGGCCCTGGACTGAATGAACTGTTCACTCTTTCTCGTCTACTGCTTTCAAACTTTTCTGTCTTCAATCCTTTGCCTTTCCCTCAAATTTGGTAAATTTCAAGTCTCTGATCTCCTCTGTCCTGTCTGTCCTAGGTTTTTAATTTCCCTCATCCAGTCTTATGGCCCCACTTTTCCCTCTATGTGGATATCTTGGCAACCGTCCTGTCATCCTCCCGGTCTCTTTCTAGTCAGTTTGACTAGACTGTATGCTATGTTTACTCTTGAGTACCCTGCTATAACTTCGCATAGTCATGTTGACCCCAAGCCCTTTGCACTTCTTAACTCTGCCCAACTCTACCTCTTAACTCCATTCCCACTCTCTTTTAAAAACCAGTGACGACTCTTACCTTTGAAATTCAGTCAGGTTACTAGCATCTCCCAGGCACCAAGGCTCAGTGTTTTGGAAGATCTGTGAATCAGTATAACTAACAATAGGCCTGTTCAAGGCTTTACTGCAGGGGGTTTTAGCCAGCTGGCTGTGAGTAGAATTTTCAAGGCCCCTGCATTTGGATGGGAAAGAAATTACTTCATTTCAGTAATCTCTAAGTCAAAATTTAGCTTTTCCCACAATTATGAATATAAGTAAGGAACCACAGTCATATTAGTAGTACCTGTGACTTTGCCACCAGTAGTAGTAATGAATATTTTCATGTTATATTCTGGTTGTCGAGGATATCTTGAAATATCTTTTATGTTCGTAACTTGTTTGAAATTACAATTGTTATTAGATCTGTCACTAGATTGTACAATTTAATGCATTAATAAAGAAACATTATTTTATCATAAATTTGGGGTTTTTTTAAAGATTTTATTTTTTATTTTTCCTTCTGCCCAAAGCCCCCCAGAGCATAGTGTATATTTTAGTTGTGGGTCGTTCTAGTTGTGGCGTGTGGGATGCTGCCTCACCATGGCCTGATGAGGGGTGCTGGGTCCGTGCCCAGGATGCGAACCAGCGAAACCCTGGGCCGCTGAAGGGGAGTGCACAAACCTAACCACTTGGCCATGGAGCCAGCTCCCATAAATTTGTTTTTAAGAACATTTTGATAACTGTATTTCGGTATGTTTGGTTTCCTTTGCAATCTTGTTTTATTTTATGCCCTTGAAAGCATTATTTTGAGAAGGGTTCAAGAGGCTTCATCAGTCTGCCAAAAGGGTCCAAGGTCCAAAAGATGGTTCAGAACCCCTATTTTCCTGTAAAATGTGCTCATACGAAATTTGACAGCCATTATAAGCTTTGAATGGTACTGCTTGTTTATTTATTCATTCAGCATTTAAGAAATCCCTACTTATATCTCAGGCATTATTTTAACCAATACTTCATCTCAGTTTTCAGAACCAAAATGCCATAATTTTACGAGAACCATGGATTCTTTTGAAAGATTTTAAATATAGCAAAATAAAGATTAAGAAAAAGATTAATTTGTGCATGCTCGTGTGTGCGTGCATGTTACCTTCTAGTGTGATTGCAAATAACACCGAACTAAGCAAGCAACCAGGATTAGATTGAAGATATTAATAAACTGGAAGAGTAGAGAGAGGAGGTGGGGGGGAGGATGAGCCAGGTGTAATCAAAGACTTGATTGAGCATATTATCCTTAGCGGCTCCTCACATATAAATTAAGGACTTTGGAAAATAAAGTGATTTTAATTACCTGTAGCCATATAGCAAAATGTTCTTAAGCTCTTTGGGTCATCTGGGGATTTTAATTAGTTATACTTCTTACTCCTGACCTCCATTATCTTGGAAGATCATATTCTTGCTAAATAAAGAAGTTAGCTAGGGAAAATAATTTAGTTGAATTATATTTACTTGCAATTCAATTATCTATTACTTCATAACAAACCACCCCTAAGTGTAGAGGCTTAGACGACGTTGTTTTATTGTCTTTCGTGACTCCAAGGGGTTCTTGCCTGGGGTCTCTCGTGCAGTTTGCCGTTATCTAAAGGTCCCCCTGCTCTGCATGCTCAAGATGGCTTCTCCATTCAGTACTTCACCTTGTGGCCTCTCTCTCAGCAGAGTGGCCGGGATTGTTTTATATGGTAGTTCAGGTGCCGAAAGGCAGGAAGCGGGGCCTGCCTGTCCTCTTCAAAGCCAGGACTACAGTGGACACAGCATCACTTACACCATCTTCTCTTGACCAGACAAGATCCAAGGGGCGAAGGAACAGACTCCACCTCTTGATGGGGGCATTGGCACGTGTGCACAGGGGAGGCCGAAATTGAAAGCACAAACACTTCTCATTTCCCCTACTTCACTTTGCTTTCCTTCTCAAACCAGCTCTTCCTTCTAATTTCTCAATTTTCATTTATTAATAGTTGAATTGAGTACTTTCAGGCTAACTCTTGTTAGTTTCTTATATCTAATCAGGTCTTCATCCATTTTTGTTTCTTTCTCTGTAGAGCTCTAGCATCCCTTCCTTTTCAATTTCAATACTGCTTTTTAGGCCTCTGTGACTTTCCCCTGCACTGTTATGGAGGGTTTTCTTATTTGTTGTTTTAGAGTTTGGAATTTCCCAAGACTACCCTCACTTCTGAAACCAGCTGCAGGTTTGGGTTCCCAAGGTCACCCTCAGGTTTGATAATCCACTAGAAAGACTCCCAGAACTCTGAAAGCTGTTAGATACGCAATTAGCGTTTACTACAGCAGAAGGACACAGATTCAAATCAGCCAAGGGAAGAGGCACATAGATTAGAGTCCAGAAGAGCTCCGAGTGCTGAGCTTCCATTGTCCTCTCCCAGTGGAGTCATGCAGACAGTATTACTTCTCCCAGTAACGATGTATGATAACACGCATGGAATACTGCCAACCAGAGAACTCACTCAAGCCTCGATGTCCAGAGTTTTCACTGAGCCTCGGTCACATTGACTTGGTTGGTCACACTGACATTGTTGACTGCTCATGTGGTTAACCTTAGTCTCCAGTCCCTCCTGAGAGTGAGCTGATACCACGTGGCCACAAGCACCTCACCATAAATCACGTTGTTAGTATAGCCCATGTGGTGTGGCCAAAAGCCCCAAGGTAAATACAGCCACTTTCATCAGGCAGGATATTCCATGGGTTTAAAGGTCGCTTCCTAGGAACGGAGGGAACAGTCTAGACCTCTCTTCGGGCGAGGTTAATCCTTTACTGTAGAGTTACTTTCTCTCTTTTCCTCTCCGTTCCATCTGACATGCTCTTGCCAGAGAAATCTTTCTCATAAATAATCTTAGTCATGTCACTTTCCTGCTCAACAACCTATGACGTCTTCTTCATACCCTTTTGTCCCTATGTTCCAGATTTTACAGGTGGTTTTGGTTATAAATATTCTCCTTTCTTGGCCCCATAAACTAGTAAAATATCAGCTTGGTCCCAAATTACTTAATCACCATGTGTTTTCCTAACTGATCTTCATCTTTGCTGTCTTTCAGCCTGCAGTGCCCTTGCCCATTCAAAATCCTTATGGTCTCATCCATGTGCTCCACTATCATAAAGCCTTAACTGCTTAAAATAGATTTATTTGATTCCTCTTTGGATCCCTTTCCTTGTTCCTCTCCGTAACACTTGCTATGATCTGCCTTGCATTGAAGTTATTTTTGTTTGTATCTTATTCTCTTTATTAGACAGCAACCAACTTAAGAGTAAGGATTGTGCCTTTTTCCTCTTCGTATTCCCTGTTGAGGCCGGATAATGCCTGCAACCTGGCAGGGACAGAATATGTGCAGAATTTAATTCCTGTCTTTTGGGGAAGATTCAACAAACATTTAACGTCACGAGAACAATCTCCTTAAAATGGTGGCTTCTCTGTTGCGCTTAAGTGCCAAATGAACGTTGTAGATAATAGGCCTTCTTTAGTTTCGTTAACTTCCAACTCAGTTTCCCTTACAGGTCTGTGAAACAGGAGAGCTAAATGGATAATATCCGCAGTAGCCAATCGGTCTTATTGAGCACTTACTATGTGCTAAGCATTCTATATCCATCACCTCATTGATCCTAACAATTCTTTGGGTAGCAACATAGTCATCATTGCATTATAGATGCGGAAACTGAGGCTACGTTTCAGGTTTGCTTACTCTAGAACTTATAATTTTCACTATTGTGTAATGGATTACTACCAGATTGAGTAAGCTTTGCCTCCTTTTGCTACAGTTGATCTTGATCTTGCCTTTTATTTTTACCTAGTGATCAAACATAGCTCTTGCCTGACTGTGTTAAAATTCACACTTTGAGTTGCTGCCACAGTATCAGCATCAGTGGAATGAATGGATCAAATCTGTTACCTGCCCATAGCAGTAGTACTTATCTTTATTCTTTACAGAGCCTTATTATATTGCTTGAATATCATCTTGGGATAAAAAAAGAACAGATGATATTAGAAACTTTTTTTTAAGTAGCTCCAAGTTGCTAACAATAATTGTGCCACTTGTAATTTTCTAGTAGTTCTTTCTAAGTATATTAGTTGGTCTGAGTTCAACAAGTAAATTGTGAGTCTTCTCAACAAGTTGGTCTACATTGTGCTTCTGAAACCTGTAACAAATCACGTGACTCCAGGAAGGTCAGGAGTGTTGGTTTGTCAGTGATAGATTGTTTCACTGCTCGCTGATGCAAGAATATTGCCAATGTTGAATGTCTCAGTTTATTTATTCAAGTATATTGGAAACGATAGGAGATCTGTCCTTCCTGAGGTTTATAACAGGCTTATTTCCTGAAGGGAAGAGAAATAAAATGTCAAATTCAGGGCAAAACAACCTCGAATTTTAATAATCTAAATGAGTAAGGGAGGTGGTGTTGCTTATTAAAAATGTCTTAACTGTTCTGGCACCCTCTTTTGTAAAGGTCTTTAGAGTGCTTCATTCTGCTGGGTGCTTCTCTTGAACATATTGGTGGGTGCATTTGTGGGTGTGAGTGAGCACATTGCATTGTGTTGCCTTGTGCAGTTGCAGTGGAGAAATGTTTGCTCAAATAGTTTATCTGTAATTTAACCAGTGTCATTTCTGTAGAATAGATTGAGGGCAAGTTAATACAATATCTAAGAGTAGGGATCTGGAGACAGAATTGGGTTTGAATGTTGCCTTTGCTGTAAATAAGCTGTATAACTTTGGGCAATTTAATCTAGGTGTCAGATTCTTCATTCATAACATGGGAATAGCAATAATTCCTACCTCATATTGTTTAAAGGATTAAACATATTTTGTGCTCGGCATGTATTAAATGCCCAGTGGCTCCAAGGGGCTAGTTGTGGTTTTCGTTATTTTTATTGGAGAAGGTATCAGTGTTCTTTCTTTTTATTTATTAAGAAAATCACCACTTTAAAACAATAAGTGGTCTCAGTGATTAGCATTATTGCTAAATACAAAACAGCCATTACAAGGAGGAACAAAAAGCAACAACACAAATAATGGTCTTTTGACAGGGTTATTTTCAAGATGCCATGCTTGATTCTAGTGGGCAATATATAAGAGTTTTGAATTTGTACCTAATTCTTGGTAGCGAATGAAAATCTTTTGGAAACTACAAGTATTTGAAATTCTTCGGACTAAGGAACCACGCAACCTGGGTTCAAATCTAAGCTATGCTGCTTATTTACTGTGTAACTTTGAGCAAGCTACCTAATCTCTCTGTGCCTCAGTTTCTTTGTATGTAAAATGGAGATAATAAAAGTACGTATCTCATAGGGTAGTTAGGTGAGGATCAAATTAGATAATACTTGTAAAGCCTTCAGAACAGTACCTGGCATGTAGTAAGCACTATACAAAGATTATTATTATTATATTATATTGATGGCACTAACACAGCTAAACTTGATTTTTTACACAACCATAATGATGGATATGCATTTTGAATCATGGATGGACTAATTCTTTATTATCGTAGACATTGACTAGCTAAATATGTACATAAGAAATATCTCAGACATGGAAAAGTCACAGATTCAAGATTTCCTTGGAAATAGAGTCATTATTTAAAAGAAACCATTCATAAAATTGTATATAGTTATTATAAATGATGTTCAACCTATTTTATTTAGCATTTGAGCAACATAATAACCTCCAATTCTGCTTTATAAACTCAGACATGATTTGACCTATATTTCCCTGCTTGTTACCTTAAGAGATTATTCAGTCAAGGAAACACGAATTATGTAGGACTGTCTTGAAGTAATTATCTTGGACTTTAGAATAGTCTTGGAGAACAGTCTCTGAGAAATGATTGCCTCTGTGGCTCTAATAGAAATTATGAAAGTTTAGTAACAAATGATTCTAGAGACTGTGGGAGCCAATTTCAGGAAACAGCAATTTTGGATTTGACAGCAGAAGTCCTGGGGTTCGAGTCCTGTTGCTGCCACTTATTGAGCATACAATGCCAGGTAATTTGCTTATTTCTTTGCTCGTCAGCTTCCTCTCTTTTAGATAACAATGATAATGTCTACCCTGCTGTTCTCACAGGATTGTTTGTCGACTTAGTAATGTAACATGCAAAATCCCTGGACATGTGATTGTCCTTTCCATTTTTATTAATGTCAAGACAGGGTGCAGAACGAAGCATTTTTGTTTCTTAGTGGAACCATGGATACATGAGTTGGGCTATGCAAAGAGAAAAGCAGAAGGAATGTTTTCTATTTAAATTCTATTCTACTAAATTTAATTATAATTAATTTAATTCTATTTAATTTATTCTAATTCTATTTAAACACATCACTTTTCCTCACAGCATATGATTTTGGCCTCTTTGGCAGAATGAGAACAGGGGAGGAGGAGCTTGGGTTGGGGTCTGGGTTAAAAGGGTCTTGTTATCAGAAAATGAGTTTTGTCAAGCCTTTGTCTTCCAGAGGAGATCTTAGCAAGACTGTCAGATCTCCCCTGGAGGGACTTAGGAAAAAAGATGGTAGGACCAGTATATTCTCCAGTACAGAGAGGTTTGGGAGGGGCAACACCATGGGCTCCTGTTAGGGAGAAGGGAGAAACCTGGCTGATAGAAGAACTCTCCCAGAAGAGGGCAGACTGACCTGGAGAAAGAGTGTGGGCTGGATAATGATCTTCTAGGAAACACTAGGGTCAGCTTTGACTGAGGTCACTAGAAACTTCAACTTTCTTCTCTTCTTCAGTTTTTATTTCCTGTCGATCTTTCAACAATTGTTAAAGTTAAATTATTGTAGAGCAGTGCAGAATGACTTGTATTTATTTAGGATCAGGCCAAAAGAAGGAAAGCTTGCCTTTCCAAAATGCAGTGGGTCAGAGAAAGGGAAAACTTCAGATCAGAGCTTGACTGGTGGCCATGAAAAGGAAAGCAGTTGGGTAAATCTTATTTGTATTTGGTATTTCCTCTAACAACCCTAATGGGTCCATGAAGAAGAACGAGGTCAGAAGGTGCCACTTAAACTGTCTACTCTGGCTTTCGCCTTCTACCCTACTTTTTACCACCATCTCCATCTCATCTGCTAACTCTCAATCCTCTTCCTTCAAGGGTTTCCATTTTGCTTCAGAGTCCTACCCTTTTCGACCTTACTCTTTGTGCCCTCAGTGGCCCAAAGCTATGGAAGTTCTTTGCTCTCCCTCCCTAGGGGATGACTAGGTGGAGTCCCAGCAATGTCCCTGGTATCTCCTACCTAATCCTCTTTCCCATACAAACATTGATGAATATTGAAAATTTCTGCAGGTAATAATGGATGATCTATATTTCTTAAGATCACTGAGAAATTAGCCCTTCTTTATTACATTACTTTTAGAAGAAGATATCTTAGAAGGTCTCGATGAATTTATATGGCCAAGTTTGGGACAAAACATATTGCTAAGTTGGAGACTGACTTTATTACAGGGTAGTAGCGTAGTTGCAATGGAAAATAAAAATGCATTGAAACCAGACAACTTGGGTGTGCGTTCAAGCTCCACTTTGTACTGGCTTTATGACATAGGCAACTCATGTTACCTCTTTAAAATTCAGTTTCCTCTGTGGGATGGAGAAAAAGATACTTAATCTCAAAAAACTAAGAATATAAGGATGCTTCTTCAGTATTATAAAGACAACTTGCTTTAAACCCAGAGCCAGTATCAAACTCAATGATGAGATCTTAGAATCTTTAATATTTTAATCAGTTGAAAGATAAGGATTACTTTTAAACATTGTTTTGGAAGGTTTGGCCTATGTAATAAGGCATGCCAGAGAGAGAGAGAGAGAATTATGGGAAGAAAAGAGCATCCTAAGAATAACTGAAATGAAAAGTGAGTTGGGTCTATGTAAATAACAAACAGGTGAGAATAGCCAAGAAAATTTTGAAAAATTGGTTGGAGATATTTCTGCTGCCAAATACTGTATGTTCTATCAAGTTTACACTGTGTGCACAAGAATGGACAGATGGATCAGAGGAAGAGACAGAGAGAGAGCCCTGAATCTGATGTCCAGCCCTTGACTTACTGAGCACGTGTGCTCTGCTAGGCACAGAAGTCGTGCTTACTGTAAATTACCTAGTTTAATTCTTACAACATAACTATAAGGTAGGTACTGTTATCCCCATTTTACACATAGGGAAACTAAGATTTGGAAAGTTAAAAAACTTAGGTGTCAAAACTGACGTTAGAGCTCAGATTGAACCTCAAAGCAACTGCCCTCAAAGACAATCTTACACAAATGAACTGTGAAGGAATGAGTGATCTTACCAGTGTTGTTGGCAAAAAGGCTGAGAGAGGGTTGTCAGAAATCACATTAAGTACTCACTTCACACCATATCTATAGTAATTCTATACAGAGTGGAAAAAAAGGGACTGAGGGTAAAAGGTGGTGGCTGGGGTTGTAGGGCAAGTAAAAGAAAATATAAGTAGCTATTTAATTGAAATTGGACTGAGGAAGAACTTTCTAAGCATAGAAATCATGGTAGAAACCACAAAGGAAATGATTGATAGGTTTGCTTACATAAAATTTAAACTTCTGTGCATTGAAAACCATTATAAACCAAACCTAAATGTAAATAACAGACTGGAAGGCAAATGAAAATATTTGTACAGTTACGATACACAAATGACTGATATCTTTATTGTATAAAGAGCTCTTAGAAATCAATAAGAAAACCACAGATTTCCTAAGTAAAAATGGTCAAAGGCAATAAACAGGAGAATTACCATAAATTTTTAAAATTGTTCAGATATAACAAGAAAAAAATAACTAAAAAGTAGATACCATTTTCATTATGAAATGAAAAGTACTTTATGAAAATGTTAGGATACATTTGTGAATATCTTGAGAAATAGGAACTGAGCTATACTGCTAGTTGTCCCTTCGGTGAGCAATCTGTAGATTTTTGTCCTTTTGGAGTGCCATGGAAAAAGTTTATGCCTTTTCTTCAGAAATTCTCTTTTGGCCAATTTTGCTTAAGGTAATTAGCAGATATAAAGTCAAAATTTTTATGTAAGAATGTTATTGCATTGTTACATGTACTAGACAAAAAGAAAAAACAACTTAATAAATATTAGGAAATGTTTAAACAAATTTTGCCAGTGAATATGAAGATTAGGATGCAACTATTAAGATTGTGTTTTCAAAGACAATTATATGTAAAAATGATTCAATGTTAGGGGAAAAGGGTGAGATATACTGTATATGTGGTATAATCCTAATGTTTTTAAAAATGCCCTGTGTGTGTGACTATGTATATTGAAGAGAACAACAGAAGATAGTAACTGTTTTCTAAGTGGCGAGATCATGATTGGTTTTTATTTTCTGTAGTTTGCATATTTTCTACAATGAATGAATATTGCTTTTCTGATTATAAAGTTATTAAAGTTACTGTTTTAGAAGTTGTTGCAAAGGTGAAATAAGAAAATATGGCTGAGATATCAAGAATAAAGTAAGGTTTTAGAAAAGTGAATGTTCTTCTATTTTCCTTTATTGGAACCTCAGATAGAAACTTCAGATTTCAGATTTAGTTCTTTATGATTTGATAGTGGATTTTTAAAAGCTGATAGGATCAAATAGTTTTTGTGGCATCACTTTGTATAGCTTTTGGTGGAGTTGAATTAACTAATGCAAGTGTAGTTAGAGCTAAAGGTACAAAATATGTCTGTTTCTTCACTTTCTACATATTTCTTTACATTCCAGTTGGAATAATTTGCATCTTGCACGTATTACTATATCCTAATAGGAAATGAGCTAAATCCATTTTTTTCCTGATGGAATGAAGGTAGCATTTTGTAAAAGCAGAATGTCAGCTCTAACCTTCACCTTGGAATGCCGGTGCTTAGAGTGGGTCCTTAGTTTTCTGTTTTGAGGTTGTAATAATATTATAGACATCACATCATCTCTTGCATAATCAGGCTTTTGGCTTTTACATGCCTTGTTATTCTGGCCCTTGGTAAGCAATATTTGGTGTAATGAAGTTTGAGAGAGAAAATCGTTTCTCATAATAGCTGTGAAGGAAATGTTATGGGAAAATGTTTTATTATCCCAGCATTTTCACACAAGGAAAATTTTTTGCATTGCCTTTAATATAACTGTTAAAGTTGTATCTCATGGGTGTATTCATTTCAAGTTGAAGGTCAAACTTTTGTGTATTTGGTACAACTTCTTTTTTAGAAATTCTATTCAGATTATTGATGCCATTGATTTGGTGTGCATACTTCAGAGCTTTTCTTTATTGCATAGTTAGCTAAGCATTTTCTGCAGACTTCTTTGACTATAACCCATCATTTTTCCTCTGTTTTTCTTTGCATTCTTTTTAAGGCACTTCCTATGTTTTTGAGTCCATTAATAATAAGCATTTGTGAACTACTGTCATGGTAAATAGATGAAATCCTTTCATGTTTGCTAAATGTTTGTTTCTTTGCTTTTAGGGTTACTATGGATCCTACTATTCACAAATCTCTAGAAAGTTAAAGAAAATTAACACCGAACTCAACTAATATAGTACTTTTGCTTTCCCATCTTTGTTGTAATCATAAACATGAACTCAAATGAATTTTTTTGAGATGCTACTTTTTAACCAGTTTGTTATTATTTCTTAAATTAGAGAACAGTTTGAGAACTGTCATAGTTTTGCCTAGTGGGGCTGCCTGGTCACCTGGACAGGTGCTCATGGTAGGATGGTACCTTGAGGATGTTCACTGTGTTCCACATCCGGTCCTCAGCTGTGCAGTTTGAGGTTTGGTTTTATAGCATATGAGTGGAGCCGGGTCCCCTGAAGACGGAGAGCGCATCACTTTCTCCATTTATAATGCCATGAAAACCAAATGCTTGGCCTAGCTTGTTAGTACATTCTCTTTCTCCTGTTTGAAAAGCCTACATGGAAGTCCAATTATGATCAGTCATTTGCTTCTAGATCTAGAATCTCAGAACAAGGAGAGCCAGTGTGATGATTTTAATAGTGAAAGACTTTTAGCCATGAGAACCTGATGTGTCTGTCTTAGCTTGAGGGGTATTCTGCTCAGTTACTGAGCATGTACCTTTCCTCTCTACAGGGATGAGTAAATGCTGCAGCTCTCCCTCTCAGCTGCCCATCTTCCTGGAGTCCCCACCACTCATCTTTCCATATGTTCATAACATCCACTGAGCTTTTAACTTTTAGTCTGAGACATATCCATTCTTTTCAACCGGCAGGCTAAGGTAAAGGTTAGGACAGACTGCATTTGCATGTCAACTCTGCTTAGCACCATGCTTTTGGACAGGTACTGAATTGTTCTATGCTTCATTTTCCTCATTCGAAAATAAGTTAGTAATAGGACCGGCCTCATAGGTTTGTTGTGAGATAACATTTAACTCAGTGGGCATAATAAGCTCAATAAATATTACATAATATAATTTATGCTCTTATGGCTTAATGTTTTTTCTACAGTGACTTCTGCACTCATATTATAGATTTTATTAGGTTGAATTATATGAAATTGACATTTAGGGATGTCAAAAATAGTCGAACACCCACTATTTTATATGGCTAAACCCAATAACAACTTATAGTTCTACTTCCTATCTCTGGAACCTTTTGTTATTTTGGTTCTTTAACACACATCACTACCCTAATCCTTTGAAATACAGATGTACTTGAATTATTTTCCTTAAATGATGTTATTTTGTTGTTGTTGTTCAGTGAAATGGTGGAATAATACTGATTTTTTGTCAGGAACTACTCATAAAAGTGTCAATATAATCTACTGAGATTTTTACATTGGTTTAGTAGGCATTTCTCATGATATCACCAACAGGGCCCAATTCTGCAGGTTGTTGTAATGTTGCTGGTCAGTGTTATTTGTGTCATGAGTGATAAGCTGAAACCAGATTCATCTAAGTCCTACACTTAATTTCGTCTTAGTCATGTGTAATATGTCTGACCTCTTGGAGAACTTTGGCATTTTTAGGGTATTTTATTTTCCAATAATTTTAAGGACAAAAGTATAACTATCTCCATTTTCTAAAGTCAAAAAATTGAATCATATGTTAAATAATTGGACCCAGAGCATGGATCCAGTTATTGGTTATACAGGAGAGTCGAACAAAGAACTTTATAACTTCAAGGCTAAGATGGGCTCTGATAGGTATCATTCAAAATTCTTGTTTTATATAGTTGGATAAATAAAAATCTTAAGAGGTTTATAATGACAGGATCAAAACAGGAATGGGTGTCTCCCAGCTTCCCCCATTTCTACTCTATTTCTAGGATTCTGTGGTTGCTCAAAAGCGTTCTCTGACCATGTTTTAGAATTTCAAATCTAATATAGTTAATAATACCATTTTTAGAATGAATGAAACATGAATTTCACCACTACTCTGACGAAGAACAAAAATATATGTTGTCACATCTCAAGATTGAAATATTTTTGTTTATCTTAAATCTTATCTGGCAACGAAACAACTATTCATTTATGGATTTAGGACTTTCTTGTTCTGTTCTGCTCATGGACTTGTGTACACACTGACCGCCGTTAGCCGTTCAAACAGCTTCTGGAATGAATGTGTGGTTGTGCTATCTTCTGTGGCTATCTTTTGTACATGGTTTAAATCCTGTCTTTGCTGAAGTACTGACTTTGTACCCGTGATGTCAGAAGACGTGATGTCCAAAGACATGAGGCAGCGATTGGGAATGCCAGGCTGAAATGATTTCTCTAGGGTCTCCAACACCAGCAGGAATTCAGTTAGGTGAGTGATAAGAACTGACTGGGGCAGAAGGAGGCTGGAGTTGATGCCTTTTATCCCCAAAGAGAAGGGTTTCTTCTATGTTACATTTTTGGTATCTTGAGAGTGTCTCTTCTGGCCTCTGTCTGGTTTGGATGTAAGATCAACTTTGGTGCTTTGGACCCCTGACTGGCCTGTCAGCTCAGTTTGCCTTCTTTCTTTCTTGTCACAGTTTCAAGGAAAATACCAGAAGGCAGAGATCTGAACTGTAAAGAGCTCCTTCACTGCTTGGCATCCACTTCAGCTTCTCCATCTCCAGTCACTTAATGGTCCCACCCACTTTGCCAGCCAAATGATGTCTGGGGACTCAGGAGGCAACCCAGAATGCTTTTTTAGGATTCTTGTTATTGAGTCCTCTCCCTCAATTAAAATATGGAAGTCCTTCTGGGATTAGAGAATGAGGAGCTATGACTTCATAGTGCACAAATTGAAGGAGTGGCTTGGATGAATTCTGAATTTAATGAGATGAGAAAAGCGTCAATACAAATTAAAGGAAACCCTTTTATTATGTCTGTTATCTGGTTCTTTGTTTTCCCTCGCTGCTTCTATAATGTGTCTTTATAGAATGTGAAACAAATGGCAGCGTTTAAGAAACCGAGGTCACTTTTTAAATCTTGTATGCCGAAGACTTGCCTGGGCAAAACTTTGATTTAGATGTTTGTAAATGTGACTTGACATCTGTAGATAGGTGTGCTATCAGAACATTGGATTTACTTAATAGAAAGGATGAAGGCAAACATGAGCCTCTGTGATAGAATTCTTTTGTCTTTAAACTGAGGAATATGAGTAATCAGGAACAATGCTGCATCATGTCAGGCAGAGTCTGACTCCTGATGACACAATTCTAAGAACTGTCAGAATTGACTCATGCCCAATTTGAGGTAATGTGTTACAATGAGGCTGACTAAAAATACCTGGATGATCGCTGTTGCGTGCAGAAGTTTGTCTTCATTCTATATTCAGAACAAATCAGAGCTGCCACAATGCAGACACGATGCTGCCCCGAAGGTCTTTACGTGGAGAGACTGGCTGATATCAGGTTCAGATGTGAGAGTGTGCTGGCTGCATCCACTGTCATTTCACTTAGCCTCCAGATGATCTGACAGCTCAGATGTGTCTTTCCTTTTTGCTCCTTCAAGTGGGCCCTTCATGGAGGCGTGTGGTCAGTAGAAGAAAAGATTGCTTTTTCTGTTTGGGAATATCAGTCCCTCAACTCTTTTTTGTGACATGGAAGGAAGACATGTTTGCTTTGATTTCTGTTCTAAAGAGAATAATGTTATTGTAGGCCCTTTAAAAAATGTGTTAGGGGGCCAACCCCGTGGCGTCATGGTTAAGTTTGGCATGCTCCACTTCAACAGCCTGGGTTTGCAGGCTGGGATCTGCGCACAGACCTACACCACTTGACACACATGTCAATCCATGCCGTGGCAGCGACCCATATACAGAGTAGAGGAAGAATGGCACAGATGTTAGCTGAGGGCTAATCTTCCTCAAAAAAAAAAAAAAAAAAAGAGGAAGATTGGAAACAGATGTTAGCTCAAAGCGAATCTTCCTCACCAAAAAACCCAAAAACCAAAACAACACAAAAAATGTTAGGAATGCAAGTGTATGTGTGTCTGTGTGTGTGTGTGTGTGTGAGAGAGAGAGAGAGAGATTTGGAAGATTAAATAATATCACTTACTCAGAATAGTTATAAAGTATACAAATTACATATGCTAGAAATCATCTACTAAATAACAAGTCATCAGTTAACTAACATCTGGTTATCACATACGAGTAACTGACACAAGTGTAGAACCCATAAACTTAGAATCCTGGCTCAGCACACCAAAAGATCTATAACCAAAAATTGTTAATCTCATGCTCTCACAAAATGATAGTATCTAGGATCCTTCTGCCCCATGAGAAAACTAATTTTCAATTAACCCTCTGTTTTCCAGTACCACTTCAAAGTTGCTAAAGATTTCAGAAATGAAGTCTGATATCACAGTGTTTTCTCCTAGGCATCTGATGCTTTCTGTTTACTGTGTCCCTAAAGATGGAGGAATAATCTATTTAATTTTTTTCCTGCAGGTTTATTATGCTTTGTTCAAGTCAGTGGTGAGGATGTTATATTTGCCCCACAGAATGACTTAAAAATGTGATGGTGACACTACTAGTTGGATTGATTACTAGATTCAACATTTTGGCAGTTGATAAAGTTTCATTTCTAAAAATACAGTAGATAGAGACCAACCATGTAAAGTGTGCTCAGTTAAAAGAATCCTTCTATAAAAGGGTCCCATCCTTGCTTTTTCTATCATCACTTATATTTAGCCTTTTTTCATGCTTAGTACACATTTAACATCTTTTGTGAATTGTCCATCTATGTCTTTGGGCATTAATTTATTAATGTTTTTCTTGTCAATTTACACGAGCTTTTTATGTATTAATATTATTAGTCCTTTAGCTCCATTTTGGTGGCAAATATTTTTCTATAATTCCTTTGCCTTTTAATTCTCTTCATTATGTTTAACTTGCAAAGTTTAATTTAAAAATTTAGTAAACAAACACTTATTTCCGACTGTGGTGGAACTCTTAACTCTAGAATTGGTTTAAATATGTTAATTTTTAGAAAATATGTTTGGGAACAGTTCACATCATATCTTTGATCCAGAAATAAAAAGGTGGTAAATATGATTGAGAAATATAGTAAATATGGGTGAAAAGGTAGGCTACAGACATGTTGGGGCTTTGACTTCTCAGCTATGGAGATAATTCTGGTATAGATGGGCTTCGTATCAAGTTGGATTCAGTTGTGGGTCATAACGTAGTAAGCTATCAGTAGATATTAATCTCTTTGAAGCATGGAGTAGATTCCAAGCTACCTGGATACTGTCCTAGCATTTCACTATTTTTTTTACTCTTGTGAAAGTCCCCCTTTGTGCCAGACCTTTTTATGGGTTTATCCATATTACATCTAACCCCATGATCGCATCTAAAAGGCTTAATAAGTAACCATGTCTTAGTCTCTAGAACTCAAATTAGTAACGTGGAATTCTTTAGTAGCCTGGAATTCTAAGGTGAATTCTTGCCCTGCAGCTCTCATCTTTATGATGAAAACTGTGGTCCTTACTTGGGTAATGATATGCTTTCTGATTACAAACCACATCCTTCCAGTAGGCAGTATAGCCTAGTGGTTGGAGTTCCGTAGACTAGTTACTATTTAGGAATTGTGAACAAGTTGCCTGACCACTTTATTCCCCAATTTTCTCATTTTTAAAGGGGGAGCAATAACAGGTAGTTACCTTGTAGAGGTGTTATGAAAGTGAAATGAGAATGCACCATTCTCAGAAAAGTTCCTGCTTTCTTATGTGTTTGGTAAATGTTAAATAGCACCACCATTAACACGCAGATGCCCTTTCCTTTTTCATTTTCCTCAACTGCTGACATTCTAAGCCCATCTTCCATGTAGTAGACTTTAAGAGAATGGTGGTAAAACCGAGAAAATTATGAGGACTTAAAAATTTTAATAGCGTAGTAATGAATCAGTAGACAAGAAGTTGGTAATGAATCTAGGAAATGATGCTCTAAAATCCAGTCTCAAAATGGTCATTTTGTTCCCACGGATGCTTCTCTGGCCCACATATCACACGCCTCCATATCCATTTGTGATATTAAAAGTTGGATCAAAATAGATGAACAGGATTTGAGGGTGTTAATCTCATTTTGGTCTTTAATGATTATGTTTATCCATCTATCTATCGATCAATCAATTGATCTATCTACCTACCTACCTGCCTCTCTGTGTGTTATCACTATAGGTATAGATAATATAGATATTACTCTATGTAATATATATGTTTGTATGTAGACACGTTTGCCCACACATACAGTGTGTGTTTTTATGATATATAATAAGTTAGAACTCTAAAAAGTCTCCATAATTCCAGACCCCCGCTGAGCCTCTTGATAGGAGTTACTCTGCTAGTCCATCCCAGGGGGAGGACCTGGGGAGGAGCTTCAGTGTCATAAATCCTGGTTACTCTAAGCTACAATGATGGGTTTCTTTCTTCACAATAGAGTACAGTGCATATCATCCACTGCTCAGTCTGTAACTCCCAACTTAAGAGGTTATTGGAATAAAAAGTGATTCTGTCTCAGGCCAGAAAGAAAATAGGACATATATGTATTCTTTCTTAGGTTCATGAAAGAGAAAAAGACTTCCTGATGTAGCTGATTGTAGTTTGTTTTTTGAGCCTATAACCAGGCTGCTGATACTTAATTACTTCAGATGGTGCAGTAAAGGGACTAACATTTATTAAGTGGCCATTATGTGCTCCGCAATGTTAGTGCCTTTGATTTGCCATTGACTCCGTGAGGCTGGTTTAATTATCCCCAATCTATAGATGGGGGAACCGAGGCTTGAAGTAGTTGGTAAATAGCAGAGCTCTGATTTGAACCCAGATCTGACTGATCTCCCAAATCACGCTCTTTCCAGGGCTGTGCTGTCTGCTGATATATTAGATTCTGAAAAGGAAGACCAGGAAAATTGTTCAGTTTTCCAGATGTGACATTTGAAGTCCTGGCCCTGGCTGGCCACAGGCAGCGGAGTCAGCTGGTCGCTGCTGCTGACGGTAACTGTGGGAGGCGGGTTTTCCCTCAGCCGTGGGTTCCTTGTCTCTCTGTTCTCTCCAGATGTTCTCTGGTTTTGAGGTACTGCCTCGCTCTTCACCACTCACCTTGCTCTCTGCTTCTAACCTGCCTCCTACGTCCCAGCGCAGTTTTCACCTCCCCTGGATTTGCTTTGTAACTAGTAAAGCCATAGTGGAGACAGTTATTTACTTCACTTATTTATTTCACCTTTGATCCAGTGTTTTGAATATCCAGCTATAATTTGAGGCATGTATAACCTTCTGAGAAAAGAGTCAGCAATTAAGATGTCAGCCTTGTCAGGATTCCTGAGCACTGTGCTGATAGGTACTTGGAAATGATATAGATAGAACATATGCTAAAACCTTCCGGCATGTAAATATGTTGCTCTTTAACAGAAAGTTTCTAGATTCAGTAGGCAGCCTTTTGCAATGATTTTGGTATTCTCGGTTGGATTCAGCCTTTCTTAGTAAGATTTTTTGGGTTTCTTTTGTATTAGAAATGGAGGAAGCGTATGGTGTAATGGAAAGTGGTTGGGCTTGAGAGTCAGATTGATTGCAGGCTCAAATTTGAGTCCCAACCCTCATTGGCTGAGTGCCCTGAGGCAAGTCATTTCACTTCTTGGAGCTCTGGTTACCCATCTGTAAAAGAGATGTGGGGCCTACCTTGTGGGATTTTTTAGAAGACCTGGTTGTATGGTCAAGAGCGGCACTGAGCAGATGTTAGTTCTCTGCATCTTGACCTGGAAGGTGATGCTTTTTATAAGTTCTCACCTTCAATGAATGCATGTGTTTGGGGGAAGGACTGATTAAATAAGCCCTTCCTCACGTAAAGGCTGTATTTCCTTTACAGTTCTGTATCTGTTCCATTTCAAGTAAAGGTTTAAGCGCTCTCATTTCCCTGAGACTTCTGCGTGAGATAAGACTTGAACTCAATATACAACAGCTTGTTGGGTGTATTTCATACATCTGTTGTGTGCAAGTGTTCTTCCTGCCGGATCTGGGGTACACGAGTTGAGAGTTACATTTTGCTGGTAGACATAGCTATTGATGATTCCAGCACATTTATCATGACGTAGGTGATGCTTTTGAAATTGTGCAGGAAACTGAAATGACTAATGTGGCCAGTCAAGGCTTATAGCCATAGGAGAAAACACTTTTTCGCTGAGTAGGGACTGTGTTCCTCAGATTTCTCTTCTCTCCTCTGTCAATTCTGTGCTCCCTGATAAAGACAGGCTTTTCCCACCTGCCTTATGAAGTAAACTCGGCAGTTTCTGTGAATGATGTTAGATGTGCCCAAAGAAAGATTAACAGTTCATGAGTACAAGTTTAGCAAGATTTCCACTTTAAATTAATCAGCTATTAGACATACTCTCCAGTATCTAAAATTAAAATCGACAACTCTTCTTTCACTTTTAATTCAACAGATATATGAGTGACCTTTTACATACAAGGCATACTTTTTAATGAAAAAATAAATATTTTAATCACCAAATGAGGGAAGACTTCTCTCTCTACAGAAATATATGTTTTAGAAGGAATTATGTGTACTTTTCCTAAATCATCTGATGAGACCAATTAATTTGATTAATCAAAAGCTTTTAAATTACTTTTAGTGTTTTAGTGTACTGTTATTAGTGTTCCAAAAGAAAATGTTCCCCAGCCCAACTTACAATTGTGTTTCTTTTTGTCCTAATTCAACCACTGAAAAATCTAAGAAATGCGTTATTTTTTAAAATCAGGAAATATAGGGAAGTGAAGAATGACTACCTTTCATTTTATGTTCCTTTTCTAATTGTCAGTACTGCTGCCCATCAACAGCTAGCACTAAATTTTCTGCTGCTTTACAGTCTAATGACAAAGCTGCATTTTTATTTGCCCAAGCACTTTTTTATAGACAGAAATATGCTGAAATACGTTACTCTCTAGTAATAATTTGGAGTTCTGGAGATCATCAGAACCAGTATGACACCCCACAACATGACTTGAGGAAGCAGAAAGTGTTGCGTAAAGTCAGAAAGTATTTAGAAGTTCCTATATGCTTTCTGTTGCTTTGTTTGACATTGTTTGATTTTTACAGCATCCTTATGAAATGGACAGAGAAGCTCTTCTTAATGTAACTTTACAGACAAGCAGAAGCTCAGCTGACAGGACTTACACAAAATCCCATAAGTGACCTACCTGTGACTAGAGCCCGGACCTTGGTCGAGCGCTTTGTCCCTTGTCCCATTATCAGTGTCACTCATTTCAGAGATCACATTGCCCCGTTCACGTGATTTGCCTGTAAGAAGCAGGCAAGCCCTGTTCCTTGGTGGCCTGGACATTGAACATTAATGGATGGAATCTGTAACTAAGTATGGAGAAACCAACACCAGTGCACCAATGCATAGGAATCATTCTGTGTATGTCTCCGCATTTGCCTTCTATTTTTTTTTTTCTTAAAGATTTTATTTTTCCTTTTTCTCCCCAAAGCCCCCTGGTACATAGTTGTGTATTTTTAGTTGTGGGTCCTTCCAGTTGTGGCATGTGGGATGCTGCCTCAGCATGGCTTGATGAGTGGTGCCATGTCTGCACCCAGGATTCGGACTGGCGAAACCCTGGGCCGCCGAAGCAGAGCACGAGAACTTAACCACTCAGCCACAGGGTCAGCCCCTACATTTCCCTTCTTCAAGAGCATTTGGGTCTGGACTCTTCACACCTGGTAATGTATGTTGTTTTTTTTTTCTCTGCGGAAACTAGACAAAGACAGACTGAAAGCTGGTCCATGCCTATCAGTTGTGCTGATGCCAGTAAGTTTACTGATTATATTTACCAGGCTCAAGCTTTTAAGATGAGTCTCTGTGGAAATGAGTTGCTCATTTTAGGGACTTATCCAGTGCTGTGATCAGCCATATTCAAGGATGGTAGAAGATACAAAAAGAATAAGTTATAATAATGTGTTTTTTGGAAAACGAAGACAGCAACACCTGAAATAAATCTGGTTCTGTATTCAGTAGCAATCTTGGGAACAGCACAGAGAGTGGACTACAAATAGCGGTGCTTATGAAGAAAAGGTCCACTGTCTACCTTCTAACTCTTGAACTCAGTGATTTGGTTTTGTGGAGCTTGGTTATTTTGTTTCAGTGATAAGGCACCCTTCCTATAGGTGTGGGAGCCTTTCTTTCCCATACTGGAGTTGTCTATTTAGAGCATAGGTGGTGAGGAATTATTAGAGGGGCTCAAAGCGTTAGAGAACTTCCTTCCAGGTCTTTGGTTCTAGAAACCCCAAGGTCGTTATTCTATCTTCCTTTTTTTCTTTTGAAAAATATACTGAGTAGTTAGCTTCTATTTCTACAGCTCTGGCATGGAAATTTCTTTCAGACTAGAACTGCTGCTTAGACTGGTTGCTATGCAACCAGGAGAAGAGTTCACAAGCTTTGTCACAAGCCAGCAGTCAAATGAGAGACAATATTTTCCTTTGATTATGTATTTTTTGTTTTTTGTCAACTCTTGTTTTTGGTATTGTGTATTTACATCCCTTGGGGAGTTTTTATTTGTAGAAATGCCTCTTCCAGAGCAACTTTATTTGTTGAAGGCATTTTGGTTTGCTCTTGCTAGAAGATTGAAAAAAAAGGTGAGCCCCATCTCACAGGCAGTAGGTGTTGAAATTAGGCCTTGAAGCAGATAAAATAGTTCTTATAAAAACCTGATGGAGTCAATACTGCTTTAGCCACTCTTTTATTAAGAAAACATACATGTAGCTTTGCCGTCTTCTGCGTTGGGTCTTTATTTATTGTGCACTTCTCTGACATAAATCAGTGGCTTTGAACCTTTAGTACCTTCAGCTCTCTTGTCCTTGAAAGTCATCTCTGAATAGAAGACCATTTCAACCTTTATAATCAGGATTTATTCTGGCGGAATTCTTTGGAGCCATGTTTTCTTGACCTTTACACATTGTGTTTTTCAAATACGAACAAACCAGCTTGAATAAATGCTTGTAACCAACATTTATATTTTGGGTTATCCATTTTTAATTATACATTGATGTTTGCTGAGTGAGGCTGAGGGCTGTGCCTCAGAACTGTTCACAGTACTCTTCCAGGTAGAGAAGAGGAAACGGGAAGATAAAATGATACAGATCTCCTGCCAGTGTCCCAAGGGAGGAGACGATGGATTGTAAAAACTGCATATCAATGAGCAAGATATTGATAGCTGGCAAAATTGCAGGCTGGGTTACTGAATTGATAGATCATGATGACTAAGAAGAAATAGCAATAATTAGGAGCCAACATGATTTCAGTAGGAAAAACTCCAGTGAAATTAAACCTATTTGGTTTTTTTTCTAGTGATTTTACTATGGTGATGATTCATGCAATTCTATAGCCACTGGATGTGGATTTTAGTAACACATTTGATGAAATTTCTTATGATAATCAACATTTCGTTACTACAGTCCATAACTTTTATGCTTTAAAATAGCACTTAGCATTTTTTATGCAAATGGCTATATATGTTATTTGAAGAAATGAAACAGAACATTAAAACTGATATGTTTTTGAAATTCAGGGATGTAACATTTGCATATAAACATTGCCATTTGCATTTTCCCCTCATAATTTGGCCTGCTGTGGGAAAAGCATTTTGCATTTTATCTTTTAAAGTCAATATTTAGTGTTGTTTTATTGTATGAGGTCATGCTCATATTTTAAGTCAGGGCGACTCAAAGCATTCAGGATGAGCTTATCTTTATCAGTTGTGCCCTCCCGAAGCAAGTGGGGTTCCTGTTTGGGCCTTTGTTACTGCTGGGGTTTTGTGTATGACGTGTCAATGCATTAGTGACTATTGAAACAAAGCCTGATACCTTGTATTAGTTTCCACACTCTCTTTGAGTTCTTTGTGGAAAAGTAGGAAGTGAACTATTTTAAATCAAACCATAAAACAGTAGTTAGGAATGCTGATTTCTTTTGTTTCTTCAGTCTACAAACATTGGCTGAGTAGGGTCCTTCATTGGTTTGAAAATGAGTGAGGCAGATACATTCGTGTCTCATGCTCATTCTCACACTGACCTTTTTATAGACCCTTTTGGAGAACTCATGAAGCTATGAACCCCTGTTTAGAAGAAAAATTTTAAATACATAAAATAAAATATGAGAAATTAATTATATCAAAATGGTTATTGAAAGATTTAAAAATTGTGACAAAGTGATAGGTAAGTAATAAATACACTTGGTTAAAGCATTAAGTAGTAAAGTCTAGTAGAAGGTTTAATATCAGCTGTATTTTTGAAATCGTGGTGAATTTATGCAATATCACAAGATGTCTGCTGGCGATAGAAAAGTAATTGTTACTTCTGTTGATGACAAGTCACAAGTACTCTAATACTCTGGCCTGTATTGTGCCTATATATATGAGAGAAGAAGATGCTAGATTTTGGTTAGATGTTAGTGAAAATAAAGATGGACTTTCCCCCATCTAAGGTCTATCCACACACACATTAAGGGGATCCATGTATCCCAATTAAAAAAACCCTTTTTTACAGGGCTGGCCCCATGGCCTAGTGGTTAAGTTTGGTGTGTGCCACTTCAGTGGCCTGGGTTAGGTTCCTAGGCATGGACCTACACCACTCGTTGGCAGCCATGCTGAGGTGGTGACCCACATACAAAATAGAAGAAGATAGGCACAGATAATAGCTCAGGACAAATCTTCCTCAAAGCAAAAAGAGGAAGATTGGCAACAGATGTTAGCTCAGGGTGAATCTTCCTTAACAAAAGAAACCCAAAAACCCAAAAAACAAAACAACCCTGTTTATGTGTTCATCATTGTCACAAAAGTCATTGTCTGAACAACAAAAAGTAAAATATAATATTAATAAAGATTGTGATATATCCTTTCCAGATGGTAAACTCTCTGGGATTAGAATCCTTGGGGATATTCTGATTGATATATGTAGTCAAACTATATTAAGCATGTATAATAGCAAAGACAAATGAGTTTCAAACATATATATTGTCTATGTGGCCTACTTATCACAGAACAGAATGGTAAATCTTTACAGAAGATGCCAATGGCCGGGCCCTTTGCCAGTCTTCCATTATATTGTTGAAGAAGCACGAGAAATAAAGCCATAGTTTAAATGGAGAAATTTCATCTAAACAGCCTGTAAGAAGCCAAGGAAAAATGCTCAGCTCATTAGTGAATAATGTCAGTAGTCATACTGAAAATCTTCTGTATAAATAATAGCACTGATTTCATAGGTATTTGTGAGTTAACACATATTTAACACTTAAGAGTCATGCTTGACACATAGTAAGCCCTGGATTAGTGCGATTATTACTATTCCAGCATAAATTATTACTACTAAGTTCCACAAATTTGTTGCGGAGGCCATAAAGCTGCGTTTCTTATTTCCAAGAACCATTTTTACATGTAAAACAGTAATGATTTAGGGCCTTATCAACCCATGATTATGGGATGACATCAGGGTTGTGTTTCACTTTTTTTCCTCGTAGGTAATATGTAAACATTATATAAATTCTTAAAGATATAAAAGTGTATATATAGTGAAAAGTAAATCCTTTTTGCTTCCTTTTACCCCAGTCACCCAGTTCCCCTCCCCAGAGGCAATGTTTTTACACATAAAGCATTAGATTCATCTTTAAAGGGAGATTTTTATGCATATACAGTTTGTGCATACACACGTGTAGTCTTTTTAGTACAGAAATGATTGCATTCTATACATGGTACTTCACCCTGAGTGTATCAATAAATAATATATCTTTTAGATCATTCCATACAGAGTTGCATTGTTTTTTAAATAGACTTTTTATTTTATAATAATTTTAAATTTACTGAAAAGTTGCAAAGAAAGTACGGAGTTCCTGTGTACTCCACTCCCAGCTTCCCCTCCTGTAAGCATCTTCCATTACTGTGGTGCATCTGTCAAAACTAAGGAACCAGCGTCAGTGCATTGCTATTAACTAAACTTCACACTCTATTCGGATTTCACTAGTTTTTCCCTGATGTCCTGTTTTCTGTTCCAGGATCCATATTACATTTAGTCATCTGTACCCTATAGCCTCCTCTATTCTGATAGTCCCTCAGATTTTCCTTGTTTTTCATGACCTTGACCGTTCTGAGGAATGCTGGTTAGATATTTTGTAAAATGTCCCTCCATTTCAACTTGTCTGATGTTTTCCTCCTGGTTAGACTGGGGTTATGGGTTTTGGGGAGCATAACCACAGAGGTGAAATGCCCTCTCGTCGCCAATGTCAAGAGTACATGCTATTAACCTGGTTTATCACCGGTGATGCTAACCTGGATCTCCTGAACGAGGAAGTGCTTGCCAGGTTTTGCACTATAAAGTTACTTTTTCTTCTCTTCCCATACTCTGTTTTTTGGGAAAGAAGTCACCTGGTACAGCCCTCACTTAACGGGTTGGGACTGAAGTTCCACTTCCTTGAGGGGAGGATGCCTTGTGTGTGTGTGTGTGTGGGTTGAATGACTTTGTAATAGTCCATTGGACTTTACATAACATGTGAAAGTCTGTTTTTGACTTCTGTTAATTCTCCCCACAATAAAAATCAGATCTAGAGTTCTAAAAGATGCCTCCACAAATTTAACCTCTCCCCCCATGTATATTTCTTATTTGGGGAAACCTGTCTTTTGCTGCCCAGAGGTCTCTTTTTGTTTGTTTGTTTATAATTTTCTAATGTTTTAAGTCATGCTTATGCAGAAAGCTGTTTAAAAAAAAATGTGCTGCTTTATTGGCTTTGCTGATATTCGTAGATGATAATTTCTAAGCTACCCAGCTGACAGTAAATTATTTGCTCCAGGTAACCAAATAAGCAGTTCTTCGTAGAGCCATATTTTTTTGAAATTAATATCTAGGGGTGCTGCTGTCTTATCAAATGTTATATATAACTTTATAACATAAAACTGCTGTATATACTCACATATTTGGGGGCTCTTTATTCAGTTTGGTATTTATTGAGCTGCTATGTTCTAGCCGTGGTTTAGTCATGAGTAAGACACACCAGCTATCTGATGTGAAGCGGATCACCTTTCCAGTGGGAGACACAGACAATAAACACATTAAAAATTAATAGAAGTGATCATTTTGGAGAGTGCTTTGAAGAAAATAACCAGGGTGAATTGCTAGTGAATTCCTTGGTCGTGATGGTTATGTAGGGGCTGCTTTTGGTTTTGTGGCCAGTGAAGTTCTCAGAAGATGGTGGTTGAACTGAAATCCGAATATGAAGGAGGACCAGACATCTGAAAATCTGGAAAAAGAGCATTACAGCAAAATCTAGAGTTGGGAGTAGGCTTGGTGAGTTCCAGGAATCAAGAGAAGACCAGAGTGATGTAAGTGAGGACAGAATAGTTGGGAAGGGCTGTGGATGTAGCCAGGGCCTGGTCCACGCAGGGCTTCACAGGCAGAGTTACCTTTTATAGGAAATCTCTGCCTGGTTTTAGGCAGGGGAGTGACATGATCTGATATATGTGTTTCTAAAAAGCGTCTGGTTGCTGGGTAGAAGACAGATTGCAGGGAAGAGAAGAGGAAGCAAGAATACCAGTTAGGAGACCGTCCTAAGAGTCCATGTGAGAGGTGGGTGATGGCTTAGACTAGTGGAGTAGCAGTGAGATGGACAAAAGTAGACAGATTGGGATATATTTTGGGGATAGAACTGCCAGAATTTGTAGATTAATTGATTAATTTATTACAGCGGAGGGGAATCAACAAGAAAGATAAGGTGATGATGCCATATAAACTGGCTCAAATATAGATCATATTTCCTGCGAGTCTAATGCTAGAAAAATTTAGCATAAGAAAAGTGTCATCAGCCTTCTGTTTTCAATTAACACTTTAAAAGAAGAGTGGTATTTGATACCCACATTAACACACCAAGGCTCAGTTAGGGAGCCATGTCCACTGTAACTTAGTTCACACATCAGGGATGGAGGAGGAAACTTGATTATCAGATTAATGAGCTCTTAATTTTTATTATCTAATAAGCCTGCCATAACTGCCAAGCCACAAGAGTCAGAATTTGTCTTTAGGGGTTAATAACAAACTGGGGGAGTTAATCATCCCATTTATTTGATCATTACTCCTCAGGAACTTCTCATCTTAGTAGTAATGTTTTTGATGTAATGGTCACTGTGAATTGCTTTTATGTCATAATGATTGTAATATTCGGCAAAGCAGAACAAGTTCAATCATATATTGATATTTAACTTTGAAATCACTGAGAAAACATTTCTTTTTTGTAGCTGTTACTTTCATGCAAAGTGCCTTCTGATAAGGGGTTTTACAAAGCTTTCTTTGGAATGAATAACTAAATGTAGTCAGTTTTGACATTTTGACTTTTATGTAAAATACTGCAATTTATTTTATGAGGACTTGGAATTTAATGCTATAACAATTGGTTTGTTTTAAATTTTCTAAGTAATATTTTCTTAGCTGTGTGAAGAAACATTGTTCATATAACAAAAACCTCATTAGTTGGGCTCAATTTAATATTTTTGGGTAAAGTAGGCAAGATAGAGACAATTTGTTTTTGTAATCTAGAAATAAGGGCTTGCTGAGGAACTGATGAGGTAAAGAGAAAGGAAATAGTTGCCTATTTAGTAAACTTTTTTAAAGTACCACATAAGAAGATGAGTATCACCAAAATTAAAGTTAAACAAATAAGTTTTGTTGATATGTTGACTATCTATGGTTCTGGTCTGTTTATTAGAGCAGGTGTAGCTGTGCCTTAATTTGATAACGTTTAGTTAACTGGGGTAACAGTGGACCAGATGTTTCTGCATCACTGGGTGTTTGGGGTTTTTTTTAGGAATAATATGCTATAAGTTAAAATGGGTTTCCCAATCAGAATGTAACTTAGTTTGAAACAAATAATTCTCCCCACGTGTGTTATTTGAAATATAATGAACTCTTGTATGTTGGACATTCTTTAGTATCATCTCACCCAAAGTTTTGGGAGTGTTTCAGTAGTGAAGTCCAGGGATAGGAACCAAGCTTCGTCAACCACTTCAAAAAATACACTCTAAGAATTATGAAAAAAAAGAAATATTAAAATTGCTTTAGTCCTTCTAAGGAAAAAGTGTATTGATATTTTGTCTTGTCATTCTTAAGAATGAATGGTGGTTCTTACAGCCCAAGGAGATTTTGTTCTCAATGCTGTATAGAGTAAACAGCAACCCAAAAGTTGCCATTATGAATTATGTTGATCCTTTGATTACACTTACTTGAACAAAGAGGAAAGCTCTGTAGAAAGTGACATGATAGATACAAGCATGATAGTGAAGCAATCCTTTCCTAAAGATTTTAAATCTAGTTGTGGACTGAGCGGCCGGCTCATGTTCTGTCTTGAACTGTTCCTGCGCATGCTCAGAAGAGTGAATGCAACATTCTGGGAGAGCGTATAGTAGGACAGACTAAGTCCAGCCATGGGAAATTCCATGGAGTTTGATATTTGAACTGATTCTTAAGGGATGTGTAGAATGTGAACAGATGGAAATGACAGGGAGCACAAGCAATGGAGGTGCGAAATGACAGCACTTATTCTGGCTCTTCTGTTATAGCCAGGGATTGTGCTTGTGTCTTTACTGGTCACTGGGCAGCTCACGGAGTGTCCTGAACAGAGAGGCTGCTGAATAAATGCAATCTCACGGATGGACAATGTATTTGTGCACTGACAGGATAGAGATTACTAATGTGTGTTTAAATCAGTTAAACAAGGTAACATCATCACGTGAACTGCATTCACATCATGGTGTCTTGGCACTCTGTTTTATTCACTTCACATCTCATTTGCACTTCCTGATTTGATTGCTACAAATCAGAAGAAAGAAAATCTTTGATAGGAGAAAGAATTCATCAGCATTTCTAGGGATAAATATTGATAGACAGCTCTGAGATGACTTTTTGGTTTCTAGGCTCATGGTCTAGGAGTCTGTAAAAGGACGGTTAACTTAATGTTTCTATTTTCCTACATTTGGGGGCTCACCTTAATGGAGGAGAATGCTAAGGATTTTAAAAGAATACATTTAAATAGCTGTATTTTTTTAATCATGAAAATTCCATATTCAGAGTGAATCCTTTTATGTGATATGGAGTCAATTTTTTTTATGTAAATAGTCTTTTGGTTTTTTTTTTTTTCCCCTACAATTTCCTGGTTTAAAAAAGTCAGTTTCTTATGTATCTGTGTTTTGGGTTTCTAGGCTTCTGGTCTACTAGGAGTCTGTAAATGAACAGTTGACTTAATGATTCTATTTTCTTGTATTTGGGGGTTCACCTTAGTGGTGGGAATCCTAATAAGAGTTTTAAATAATACATTTAAATAGGTTAATTTTTTTAGTCAGAAGAATTCCATATTCAGAGTGAATCCTTTCATATGATATTCTTTTTTTTTTTTTTTTGAGGAAGATTAGCCCTGAGCTAACATCTGTCGCCAATCTTCCTCTTTTTTGGCTGATGAATATTGGCCCTGAGCTAACATCTGTGCCCATCTTCCTCTACTTTATATGTGGGATGCCTGCGGCAGCGTGACTTGATAAGCGGTACACAGGTCTGCACCTGGGATCCGAACTGGCGAACCTCAGGCCGCTGAAGGGGAGCATGTGAGCCCAACCACTGCGCCACTGGGCAAGCCCATGGATTCTTTCTTTTAACTTAGTCTTCCTATAAGTTATTGGTTTCAAAAATGTTGTACTTTTGTGTATTGGATTTGCTTAAAGTGAAACATGTTCAATATCCTGTTGACTTTGTATTAAGACCATCAGAGCATCCAATGGAGGAATCTGTGGGTACCACTCATCATTTTGTTCTAAAATCCCATCAGGTTTAGAGGTTAGATAATCTGGAAAATTATTTTTGACCCAATATAAAGATATGGGTTTGTTCAAATGGAGCCCACCTTAAGCTAACAACTGACACGGTATAGGACTGTTTCCACGTTTGATTAGAACAAGCATTTTTGACATTTAAAATATTGCTTTTATTAATAATCATAACAATGGATTTTGGGTGGCAGATTTTAATTTCATTGTTGGCATTTCATTATGCTTGAGTGTTTAGCCATTTCACAGCTTGTTAAAGATCTATTTCAAGCATTTGTTTTTCCTTCTGAGCAGTTTCCCAGTATCTAATTATTAAGAGAATACAGAGTGTGTAGAACAAATTCACATGTGCAAAACTGACTATCCCAGAAGGGTTATATTCTTATTTGCATTATAATCTTATTCACATTGGGTAAAATCCATGTATTTCTCTCAAGTTTCTCTTCTTTTCTTCACTGAGCTTCTCAGCAGAAATGCTGTACATGATATTGCAGGCATGCTGTTAGGAATATTAAAAAGGCTAAGAACTTCACGCTGAAGCATTACATGGAAAGAAAAGATTCAGCATGAACTGTCAATCCGTTCTCTCTCACCTTCTAGGTTCTTTGACTCTCTTGTTGGCAATATCTTGGAGAAAATGTGGAGCTTTTTTACCTGCCATTTAAAAAAAATTGATCTTCCAAGGATTTGTTTGAGTTGACAGGCCCTATGCTTAATATCAAGGTCTGAACATTTTCTTTCTTTCTCTAGAATGTTCCAGTTCCTCAGGCACCAGAGATTGCAGTGGGTCCTTACCTTGTTGGAAGTAGTAACAATTTAAAGGATGCCATTAAGGCAGAATCAGCCTGCAATTGCTAATGATCACTGAAAGGAACAATTACCATTCCGCACAAGGTGATTGCAGAGAAACCAGAGAGCATGCATTTCCCAGGCAAAATCAAGGATTAACCCTGTAAGCTTCAAAGACCTCATCATTGTGAGGCTATTGCAATGTCATCCTAGTCCAAACAAAAGTATGCTTGGAAGAAAAGTAGCTTGCTATGAATGTAAATTTTCTGCAGATAAAATGCAGGCCACAAAATGGCAAAGATCTGTAAAAAGTTCTCCATGTTTGCATTTTACTTTTATAGGTATATTTCTGTGTCAGAAGAGGCTTATATCCTTATCCTTATAGGTGAAATGCAGAAAGTATAATAATGAATAAATTAATAACATTGTTTTGCAAAATGCATGATATTGAATGACTTAGTAACATCTTTTTGAAAGAATGAGACTAAAAACATCAGGTCCATGTTGTGATCTCTTCTCTTAGAAGTAGTTAATAAAGTCTTTAACTGAAAAATGGATTTGTTATTAAAGAAAGCACCTGAAGGACCAAGCAGCATGCATTGGATCATTAAATGTTGCCTAGCCTGATAGAAGTGAAAGCTGTACCCAGGGATTAGCTTTAGATTGTATGACTCTGTCCGTGGCGATAGCCCCTGCTCTAACTATCCTCAGATAGAAAGATTGAGAGAAAGGTAGGTAGAAAGATTTATATAGGTAGATGGACAGGTTGGGAGGGACAGAGAGAGAGAGGGAGACAACTAGCTGATTATTTTAGGTTATTCTCATTTTCCATTTAAAAATTAAAATAGATAATTCCTTGATAAACTTTAGTTATATAAATCTCCTCTATGGATATTGGTGTTTGACCTAATGCCAGGCTGTAGGGAAGAAAGCCTCAGTGGGACTATATCAACATGTGACTTATCCAAATTTGTATTTTAGGACACATGGAAAATAGATATCGGTTCCAGGTCATCTATCTTTAATGCATAATATAAAGCTCTAAGTAAGTGCTTTCACTGTAATCGCTTTTGAGTCAAAGGTTATAGGCATTTCACTCACGGAAACCTATGCAGATGCCTTCATTTTTTTTTTTTTTTCAGTGTCTAGGATTTTTGTCAGCAGAAAAATAAAGGGATTATAACTTGAGTGAGGAAAACCTGCAGTTCGCCACAGTTCCCTTGAACAAGAGTGGTTTTTTTTAGAATACTTTCATCAAAATTACCTTTAGTACACAATTTTCTTTTTTTAGGTTTATTTTTCATTTTTATTCAAGTAATTTTATTGAGATCATAATGGCTTATAACTGTGTGATTTCTGGTGTACATGATTATTTATCAATTTCTGAATATACTTCGTCATGCTCACCCCCAGTAGTCTAATTTTTATCCATCACCATACATATATGCCCCTTTATCCCTTTTGCCCACCACTGTAGCAAACCCAAATTTGGCCAACCAGCCTTAAAGGTCATAAAGGAAATTAATAAACATTGTTCGTACTTGTGAACATATTGAGAATGCCCAGAAAGCAATAGGAACCTAAAAATCATGATTTTTATATCATTTTCCTGTTTTTGAGTATGGATTAAAGAATTTTATTTGCTACATCAAAAAGATTTGGAGCTGTTTGCCCTACAGGTGCGTTTCACATTTCTACTGCCCCCTCAAGTACTTGATTCTCTTTATGTTGAGTTCTTAGAGATCAAGACAAGACATCCTAGGAAAGAAATTAGGAATAACATTTTACATAAGGCAATAATTCATATGTTTTCATTAAAACATGTTTCTTCACTTCCTGCCTGCAGGACAGGCACAAAATGTTTTAAAAGGATAGGAAAAAAAATAGTCATCAATTCCTTAGATTTGAGGGTACCTACAATAGTGAGAGTTAATTAATAGTGCGTAAAAATCCTTAAGATTAATTGTTGTGTTTACTTAAGTATCAGTTATCTCTCTAGGCACTGCTGTAGCCCTTGGCAACTCTAAAGATTTCTATGTGGTATTGATCTTAGCAACAGCATAGGGGTCATTCATTCTACTTGACTAACAAAAATGTTAAGTAGGTTCCAAAGAGAGAGAAGCAAAGGGAAAAGAGTCCCCCATTTTCTTTCTACCCATTCTCTCCACCAGGATCTTTCTTTGGAAAGAAGATTGGAGGGCATTTTCTCTGGGTTAGTTGTGGGACATCTTCAGCTATAGCTTCTTGTAGCATTTAGCCAGTCAGCAGCCCAGAGAGCCTACCAGAAATGTTGGAAGGAGTGTGTGAGGGGAACACTCTCAAACTCTTGTCTGTCTTGGACAAGTTCAGTCCAAATTTTGAGTAACTCGGCTACTCAGTTATTCCCTTGGCTGCTCTCCAATCTCTCTGTGCCTTGCTTTGCATGTTGACTGAATACAGTGTGCATCAGGCACCAGAAAGCCTGGTGGTCTTTGTGCTTACCTTCTAGTTCATAGCCCCATAAATTCTATAATCTAAAATCTAGTATTTTAGATTGCAAACAACAAACTGATTCTGGCTAACTTAAGCAGGAGAAGAATCTATCGAAGAATATCAGACAGCTTACAGAAATGAATGGCAGCCTGGAGTTACGGCAGAAACTGAGGAATGTGGGCAAGCTGAGCAATATAGCCGAAGTCATGCCATGGAAAATGTTCTGGTTGGGACTTTACTAAAGGAGCTTGCCATGAGCACTGCTGGACACTAAACCCTATCACCACTTCTGTGAATAACCCTGCTACTGCCCCTATGCTTTGTATCTCTTGCTCCCGCACATATGTGTCCTCTGAGGCATCTGGGGTAACTGCTGGGTCTTCAGGAACTCTCAGTATGATGCCATCAATGTCATTAACTGTTGTGATATCCTCTAGCTTGGCAAGATGGTCAAAGTTCTTGTAGACCATGTGGTGGAACACAGCCAGAGTAGATGTGATCCTAAGGCAAGACGCTGAAGGTGTTAGAACTGTCCTTACTAGTAAAGCCAACTGCCTCTGGTATTCCTGCTTTTTAGATTCAGCATTTGCACAGTCAGTGGTTGCATAGTGGGTTCCAGGGCTTCAATCAACTTGTTCTGGTGAGCAGACCATGTCTGGAATGGCAAGTAGGAGTCCTTTCACCGCCTGATTAAACATATAATCTGCTGCTTTTCTTCAAGATCCATTTGTTCTCTGCACAAATTAGGAATCACTGTCTCTGCGTCTCTCAGGTCTTTCATGCTGTCATTAATCTCTGCTATTCCTTCCCGGGTATTGTATTACTTTGATTACGATTTTGATGACAAGGAGAAGTAGCGCAAAGGGCTTCCAACTGGCTGTTCCTACCAAAATAACCTCTGTCTCATAGTTCACTGGGTTTTCTTCTTAGGACTATATCTATTGACTCTGCACTTGAGAACTGAAGAAATAACCACAGCATGGGTTTGAGGTGCCACTGGGCTTAATGTGAAGTAGATTGGGTCAAAACTTCACTTATAGCTTTACCCCTGGAAACCTCCATCCTGATCATTGGACTGCAGTGTTTTGTTCCCAGAATTAGTTTTGCCTCAGAGCCAGTGCCCCAAAATTCCTAAGAGACCTGGATATTTTCCTAACCCCAATGTTCATGTCTGCTAAATGGCCACAAAGTGTTTTGAGGAAAGTTAGACAGAAGATCCATGAATTGTATTTATGATATTACTGAAGAAATATTAACTTTTGTGAATGTTCATCACTTTAAAGTTGATCTTAAAAACGTGGTGAAATAGAGCCATTAAAAACAAATACAGTTCCCAATTGTTTGTGTGAATTGCCTGGCTTTTCCATTTATCTTGGCCAATCTTCTTTTCAAGTTCTGAACATGGGATCTACTTTCACCGTAGCCTAGAAGAGGTTGGAAATTATATACTTAATTCTTCCTTCCCTTCTTCAAGTAGGTTGGTGGCTGTTATCTTCTAGGGAGGTGGTGCTTTCTGTTCCTGGGAAATAAATAAGAAACCAGGAGTAGAGCAGATGGAAAACTGCCATGCTGTTCTATGGTTCATTTTTTGAGTTGCATCTGCACAATGTTGATTGATTATTTCTTTTGACTGATTTATTATCATCATACGCCAAAGCCTTAGATCTGAGAGGCAGTACTGCATGTGGCTAAGAACCAGGCCGACTGCCTGGCTTTGAACACCACTTTTGCTGCTTACTAGCCGTGTGGTCTTAGACAAGTCATTTAATGTCTCTGACCTGCTTCTTCATCTGTAAAATGGAGGAAATAGTGCATGTCTTAGAAGCTTGTTATATAGATATAATCAGGTAGTAATTGTAACACATAGGGAGCATTCAATAATTAGTTAATATATTTTTTAAAACATTGTTTTTCATTATAGAAACAAGGAGTAAGTAATAATAAATGTAAACGCTTTTAACTTCCATTTTGGGTTATCTGTGCTGCTGATTTCCTTAAGAGTTCATTTATCTGGCATGTATTTCTTAAATACCTACTATGAGCAAGACACCATGATTTTTACATGACGTGCTAACCTTGACCTCAGGTTGCTAGTTGGCCATTGTTGGAGGACACAGACTAGTGGTAAGCTTTGTTGGTAAAATGCTGGGCGTATAAAAGTTGTTCCTTTTTCTTTTTTTATAAAAGTGTTCCTTTTTCTGTTTTTATAAAAGTTGTTCCTTTTTCTTTTTTTTTTCTTCCTGTCTGAGTTTCCTCCTATCCTGAATTCCTTGAGGCACTGAAATTTAGCCTATGTGGAATCTTCAAACACTAAATCAATATTGTTCGATAGAAATATAATGTAAGCCATAAATGTCACGTATATAATTTTAAATTTTCTAGTTGCTTCATAAGGAAGTAAAGTGAATGAGATGGAATTAATTTTAATAATGTATATTATTTACTCTAACATATCCAGAATAATAAGATTTCAACATGTAATAAATACGAATAATTATTGATGAGGTAGTTTACATTCTTTCTTTTATCCTAAGTCTTTGGAGCACAGTGTGTATTGTACGTTCACAGCACCTCTCTGTTCACTGTACCACATTGAGTGCTCAGTCACCACATGTGTCCAGTGGCTACTGTAGTGGACGGAGCAGGGCTAACTTATGTTATCAGATTCTAAGAATTAGTCATGAATTCTTCATTAAGCAATTTTGGACTATTCTCAGATCTTTACCTGGAAGGAGAAATAGAGAAAGAATGAACTGACATTATCTAAGGGGCATTTTCAGTATGTGCTTTCGATAAAGTTCATCCAGGGTAAACATAAAAAGAGTTTGTGGATCAAAGACACCATGTCGGCCATTTTCAGAAATCCAAGTGGCGGTTAACGATTGTTAGGGAAGAACTAAATTGTGGAAACAAAGAAAAGTTAGATCTTTAGTTCCTACTGGCTGGGAAGAAAATTGACAGCTGTTTAGTGATGCTGAAAGGACTCTGGTTGAAACAGTAAATTTTTTAAAATGAGTGTGATAAATTACCCATAATAGTCAATGAAATCTTTTTCCGTCAGAGACCTTTTAGTCGGAACATGATCTTTGTGAAAAGGGAGAAACTACAGGATTTTTTTCTTTCTGATTGGGAGTACCAATGGCATTTTTCTCTAAACTGGTTATGTGGTCTACGAAGGAATGAAGTCAGTGGTGTGGAGATTAAGGCACTCTTTCTTCATGCCATCTGTTGACAGAGTTTTATCATGCTTCATGCCACAGTCATCTGTGACTTCAGTTGTCGTCCATACAGTTGATGGTCCAAGTCAACCTGCCACCTGAAACTTTAAAAAAAAAAGTCTCTCAAAAACTTAATTTATTAGAACAGGCGTATAAACCATGCTTATGTGATGTCATTATATATAGAGGAAGCATAAACATTTATTAGGCATTGAATTTTTAGATCAGAGTCACTAGGGATTCACATGAGATTAATGTCATTTTTTTATTTTGCCTAAACTTTTTATTATAGAAAATTTCATATATATGCAAAATTAGAGAAAACAGGCTGATGAACCTTGGTGTAACATTTAGCCCAGCTTCAACAATAGTTGACTACTGGCTAATTTCTTTTTCATCTTTAGTTCTGTCCCCAATTACCTGGAGACATAATTCTAGAATCATTGACAATCCATCAGTAATTGTAGTATTTTCAGTAAAATACCATGTCACACCTAAAATTTAATAGTTTCAATATCATTAAACACTCATTGTTCATATTTCCAGTCATCTTTTCTTATACTAAGCTTGTTTGAATCAGGATAGTCAAGATGTCCATATTGCATTTGGTTGCTAGGCTTAATCCATAGGCTTCCTCCTCTCCTTTCCCCCACTCCCTTGTAATATGTTCGTAATAAAACTAGGTGATTTGTTCTGCAGAGTTTCTCCCAGTCTGGATTTTGCTGATTGTGTTCATGTGATGTTGGTTATCATGTGCCTCTATCCTCTGCATTTTTTGTAAAATGGTAGTTAGATTGAAAGTTTTGACCAGATTTAGGTTTGACTTTTTGGGGGTAAGAATATTTCGTAAGTGCTGTGGTCTACTTTCATGTGGAAGTACCTAATATCTGTTATCTCTCTTTTTGTGATATTAACATTGATGAACATGTTCATGTGTCATCAGCCTGAACCATCCAGCAATTATGAAGTTCTCCATCCACTTTTCAGCAAATAGTTTTAGCAGCCATTGATGCTCATTGCTTTGATCGATCATTTCATTAGAGACTACAAAATAATGCTATTCTAATTCTGTCATTTCTTCTTAATTTATTAGCTGGAATATTCTACTTAGAAACATGTTCCTTTATCAATAATTTGGTTAATTTGAGGTGCAGTTTGTACAAGAAAGACAGGTTTAATATTGAATCCTTTTCCTTTAGTAATTTGCAGAATGAGTTGGTTTCCTAAGGTATCCTCCTAAGGTAAATAAGTTTTTTAGTATCGTAATTCATGGATTTAAACAGATTTGATGTATTTAATCCATTCTATTTATTACTCCTTTTGCTGCCCCACTTCTGGCCACTGGAAGCCTTTTCAAGTTGGCTCTGAGTCCTTTTAAAATGACCCTGGTGGACTTTTATAGCTTCTTTGCTTTCCTGGGATGCCAAGATGTTCCAGGCTCATCTTACATTTCTCTGCCTCAGATCTTGAATCAGCCATTTTTCCAAGGGGTCCTGGTTTTTTTAAGTGAATAAATGGTGTTTAGAGAACACACCTGGGCACCTCAGTTTTAAGCTTAAGGAATTTTCAATTCGGAGTCTGTATTAGTTAGGAAACCTCCAGTGAAAGTAGCCCCAATCTCAGTGGCTTAATGCAATCCAAGTTCATCTCTACCTATTACATTGGCAGGCAGTCCTCCATGCAATGATTTAGGGACCCAGAGTCCTTTTATCTTGTAGCTGCAACAACTCATATTGCCTCAGAATCATCCTCTTTCAGCTGATGCGAAAAGGGAAAGTGGAAAATCACCTACTTTTTAACCACTTTGGCCAGAAAGTTATCCACATCGTTTCTGCTCTCATTATATTAGTGAGAAGTAGTCATATGGCCCTGCATCAGAGCAACGTGGTGGTAAATGTAGCCCCTAGCCAGGGAACTCAGCACTGTAGCAGAGCACACATCTTCCTTGAATATCAAGCTGTCTCTGCCAGAGCCTAACTCTTTTGCTGTCTGACATCATGTGTTCTCCCCAACTTCCTCCAAAGAGACAATCTAGTCTCAGTCAGTTACTGCCTCCAGCTCGAAGTATAGCATCTTCCCCCACCCCAAATCAATATAAAGAGGTGGAACATAGAATAACCTCAATAAACACTCCCATTTAGAAAAAAAGAAGAAGGAGTTGGGGCCCAAGTCTGTAGAGATTTTGGAATACTGTTGGGTATACATTATGAGGTCTTTCTGCTCTGGTATTGGATGAAATTCCTTGATTAGACTTGAATTCTGCTCTCAATTGCTGTAAGCTATTCCCTGTCCATTGCTCTCTATGGCTCTTGCCTCCCCTCTCTAGAAGGTTCATCCTTGTCTATTTTCATACCTATGCACATTTGAAGTGGTTATTGAAGACTGTGCCATCCTTGGGAGCTATACATTTTTTCCAGTCTGCTTCCTATTCTTGCAAATTGGAAGGTAACTTTGGAGATTCAAAGGTTTTTTTGCTTTTTCTTTTTAAGGTTCAAACTCTCTAAGTCTTTTTTTAGAAGTGGCTCTGATTTCTTTAGCCATACAATTCTTTCAAAACCTTGGTAGGGTCATATCCTACCATCTATATCCTTGCAGTTAGTTCCATGTGCCAGTAACCTCATCCAAACATCCAACTATGACTGTCAAATGTTATTTTTTTGCTTCCACCTTCCTTTGGCTATAGCTCTCATTTAGGAGTGGCTGTTGAGAGGCCACCTGCAATAGTAAGGAGAAGGCCAAATTCTTAATCTGATCTTTGCCCCAAAGAGGAGTCTCAGTGGGCCTTTGTCTCAAAGGCTTTCTCAATCTTCTGTCTTGCTGTTTGGGGGCTTGAAGCACTGGGCTCTTCCCTCCTTGCAAGTCCCCAAATTTCTGGACATCCTTTATCCTGTTCTTTTTTTCTCATAGTTTTACCTAAGCTCATCTCTTGTCTTCCAAAGCCTTGCTAAATGCTAGTAATAACAACCAACACGTGCAAAACATACAGGCACAGCCAGCATGCAGTCTGCCTTTCAAGTTACTACAGGCGAGATTTACCAAGCATTTCGCCACTATGTGCACCAAGATCTCCAGGTTTCCAGGCTCCAGCATCAGTTTCCTTGGTGCCTGCTGCCTGACTGCCAGGCCAATTTTAGATATTTGTTATGGCAGCACCTCACTTGAAGGTACTAATTTCTGTATGCGGTAGGGTAATGTTAGCTGCTGTAATAGAGATTGTCACAGAATTGGAGAATTTTAGAACTAAAAAAAGGACTTTAGAGCTCATGTAGTACATCCAACTCCTCTTCATTTTAGGAATCAGGAACCAAGATGAGAAACAGTTGAGGCTCGCCCAGAGCCACTCAGTGACCTTGGAGGCCTCACCATTACCAGCCTGATTGGGCCTTGGCGGTCTTTGCCCCTTCAGCTCCTTGGCTCAGCCTGGCATATGCTAGAGACTTAATGAGTATCTTGAACTGAACTGAGAATGTATAAATCTAACTCTGTTAGGGCATCACTGAGGCTCAGACAAAAAGAGAGGAAGCAAGGAAAATTCAGGAAACAATTAGAACTTCAGTAAAAATGCCTCAAGAAAGATATAGAAGACCTGTATGACTTTGTTATGTATCTTTTGTACATACATTTTCATGCTTTTTGATCATGATTTGCTAAAGACATTTTGATGACATAGTTTTGAGAGAGCTATTTTGATATAGTCTTAATAATAAGCCATTTAATATTTAGCCTAAAAACACTACCAAATAATTGACCCAACATATGTTTGATTAGCCCTGGGCCTCAGTCGTCCTCTCACTGTTTGTGAGCTTCTAGTGAGGACTGAGGGCGTGGGGTGTGCAGGTCGTACTTGGGATGAGATGGGCCAAGGTTAAAGAAAGGGATGGTTTGAGGAAATAAAAACCACCATCTTTATATTTTATGCTGTGTGGGAAGTAGCCTGCTGAGATTTCTGTGTCAACACCCTCTCCTACACCACATCAAAATGTAAAGAGGAGTGCAAATTTTAGACAGCATAACACTTTTAGCATAGGACAGTGTCTGGCATGCCACAGGGCTCCATAGTTCTGTCGTTCGTTAATCCAGGTGGTATTTATGAAGCACCTGTTCTGTATCAGGCCCTGTGCTGTCACTTAGGATATGCACAAAACATGATACAAGCATTGTGTCAGGGGATTACAGGCGACATAATTTATTAAGTTTTAGAATATTGTACTGGACCATAATGTTGGGCGTAACATTCTTGAAGGTGAGAAAAGTTTGCATGAACATAGATGTAACTTGAACACTCTGTCTTTTCCCACGTAGGTAGAGAAGACAAGCTTGGAGTCTGTTTCTTCGGGAACTTTTTCTACCCTTGAAATCTGAAAAACGCCTGGTTAGATGGAGCAGGCCAGATTCCCTGTTCACTTGTTTGGGGACGTTTTCAGTTTCTGGATGAGTTTATCTTTAGTTTTTAGGTCAAAGTTAGTGTAAAAGTTAAATTTGCTTTTATGAAAATTTTTTTACAGCCTATGTTAGAGGAGTTGAGTAATAAAGAATACCTGCACACTGAGGTTAATTGTTTGGAGCGCTTTCTTAATGACTTTGTAGGATGTTGTAGTGAATAATGCGAGAAAATAAAGAAATTCTTACTCAGAACCATACTATAAAGATTAATTATGTCAAACTAACCTTAATTTATATGGAAAAATTCTTATTCTTTAAAAATCTTTTATAGAGGAGGTTAAGGAGAGGAATTTGGACATGTGTATTATTGCGGTCCTGGGTTTGAGTTAATTAAAGATGGCATGCCAAAAAATAGTGTGTGTATGCTAGCTGTCATCTTAATGGGACTTTTTAGAAACTGATTTAGATATCAGTTGTGGTTCCCTAATCACTTATTCATTTCTCATTTTGATTTAGAGTTGAGGCTATGTGTTTTTCAGTCCTCTGATTCTTAGGCCTAGAAATAAATTCATGTTCACTGATTATCCTGATAGACTTGAGTATAGTCACAAAAATAAAATTCACAAAATAAGAAATGAAAGTCATTGGTAAGTGTGAAGAGATTCAATTCTTCTATCAATCAAAGAAATGCAAATTAAAACCCAGCATAATAATATTTTTCTCCTGTCAATTTGGCAAATATTACAAAAGACTGATGCTCCCTTATGTTGGTGAAGGAGTAAGTAAACGCACATCTTTATAACTGTTGAAGAATGTTTAGATTGATAATGAATGATAAACTCCGGAGCAATGTCATTCTTTCTGCTTCTCCTGACATGATTTTCTGAATCATCTTACCATGTCTTAAATGTATAAACCATTTAAAATTAGAGGCGTATTTTTGTGTCAAAAGCATCAGTATTAAAATTAATTCAGGGATGATTATGAAAGGATTGACATTGCCCTGGGATCTCTCACTTCAAGAGGAATATGTGTTCTCACTTATTTGGTTTGAGGAATATGGGTCAGGCACCATGACAGATCCAGAATATTGTGTGGCAGTCAATATAAACTAATTTTAAAATTAAGAATATAGCCTTAACTTTATAATTCTTACTTCCGAGTAATCTGAGGATTAATCATGGCATGTGAAACATCATTCATTGGCTGGAGCCTAGGCCTGACTTTAATTCCAACATCATTTTTGACCATGGGGCTAAATGAGACAACATCCTCATTGCGCAGGTGTTGGCAGAGGTGAGGCAGGAAGCTCCTAGAGCAGCTGTCATGCTCTTCATTCCACCAACCCTCTGCTTCAATAAGCAATTCCTCTTTCATTGTAGTTTCTCCTTTATTTTTACTGCTAGAAAAACCTCTCAAGCCCATTCCTTCTCTGTTCCACAAACAAATGATTTCAGGCATTTGTACCAACAATTATTAAGTAAAACTAAGTAACAGGTAGGATGGTTTTAGTCAAGGTAGCATTAATATTAGTATAAAATTTTAAGATACTATGAGATATGCCTTAAGTTAAAGTTTTTAAAAATCTGGGTTTTTTTCTAATCTCTTTTATTTTAGTAGGTGAAAGAATCAGGGTCTCAATATTACTGTGTTGGTTGGAATGTGGAGCGTTGAGAAGCTACTCTTTTGGGTAGACATTTGCTGAGAAAGGACACCGGTAGACTGTATCTATCTGGCCATCTTTTGCATAGCTTTTCCACAATAAGAAAAGAAAAGCCAGTGGAACTACTGACGTCGTTTGGCTACGGACCCAAAAGTAAGCATCCATAGTTCTTAATCATTTTAATATTAGCATTGCTGCAAATTGTCTTTTACAAAGCAAGGGAATGTCTTTAGATTCTGTCACCATGGTTCTTTTAAAATCATTTAGGATTTCTATTGTTATTAAGTAAAACACATGGATTTAGGGAAGATCAAAGGAAATGACTCATCAGTCCATCACTTCACAAAAGGATGTATTTCTGGCATGTAAACATCATCAGGCATCTAAAGAGAATTGTTAGCCCCAGTGAAAGAAAATAACCCTGCTCGGAAAATCATACCGATGAAAATGCAAAGGTTCAGGGAAGAAAATAAACGAAAAGCAAGCCACCTGTTTACAGGCTATATCTCTTTGAACATTCTGTCTCTCCCTGTTTTACTAATCCACTTTGATTATATCATTAGATTTTAATGGGGACATGGCTGAATAATCAGGAAAGAAAGAACACCCAGAACAAAACAGGAAAATCCTGCTATGGACCTGCCTGAAGGGTTCTGATGCATTGTCAAACATATCGAAACTCTAATTTCAAAGATAGTGTTGCTGAGAGCAAAATAGGTTTAAACAATTTTATTTTAAAAAAGTATTAGTGAGCAGTAAAGACGGCCATTGGATATGGCAAAAATCATCTGAGAATTTAAGAATGGGCTGAAAATTGAGACTCAGTTCATGGTCTCATTATACTTCACCTCAGGCCCACACCTGAATTTTCAGTTGCCCTAAGTGTACAAAGGTCACTGTGTATCGTTTTTCAACGTGAAGACTCAACACCAGGAGCTTGAGTACATAGAGCATGTTTCTTCACATGCTTTGACTCACATTGGAAATATGAAGACATTGTAGAAAACAGAAGGGCTTTGATACATAAAACTACACTATGATGCTTTTCATGTTTATGAATCATCACTAGGGGTGATCCAGAAGTTTAGGGGCTCTGGCACATTCCTCGAGGCAGTGGGCAAGCTGGAGGATGAAGCAGGAGTGGTGGTAACAGTAGAAGCAACCCAAGGACTATCCTTAGTTTAAGGCAACCCCAATCTGTAGATTATTACTCACGTATTTCCTGTCATACTCTTTCTCCTGTTTCCTTCTCTCCCAGCATTCACACAAAATAGGGTGAGATAAATACCAAAACCCCACAGTAAACTTTCCATAAATTACACCCCTGAACCCTAGTTATATATTTTTCTAATTTAAAGTAAATGCATAACCATTGGACACGAGTTTGCTTCCCATTGAGTATTATCTCCTACCTCACTGTGGGTTCCCTTGGCCCTCTCTGGGAGATAGTGGTGTAGTAGAAAGAAAGCCGTTCAGAGGAGGAGTCTGTAGAATGCTTCTGGTCCCAGTTCTGCTATTAATTGGCTGGGTGACCTCAGGGCCACAGGTGGATGAAGAGAGAACAACATCTCAATGTTTCACTCAGCTCTAAAGATTCCAGGGTTTCCTGAAAATAGCTCATTTGCCTGTAGTTTTGTCCTTAACTTTACAAGTATTTTAAACATTGAGGACTAATGGATGGTATCAAGGGAACGCCATTAGTAAGATTTAGCAACTACTTTTGCTTGCCAACCAGCAGTGTAACTTACAGTAAGTAAATGACGTCACAGGCTTAAAAATAAAATGAGTCTATTCACGTAGGTAGTTCTGCTGAACTTAAATGGAAAGTTTTTTTTTTACCTTTAATTTGATGTACTTTAATTTTAGTAAAGAAATTATATTGCGCTAGTGTTTTCCAGTGAATTTTATGCAGAATATTGCTTAAAAAAATTGCTTCCTGATCATCCCTGTCCCGCTATTTCTCTTGTGGTAAGCCACTTTCATTTTAAAAATAGATCTGTTCTACAACACTTAACTTGGCCCCGCATGTTGTCCTCTTATGCGAGTTATTTAATTTAAAAATAGAACTCTCAGTAGATGTGTATCAACTAGTTATGGTCGTCTCTACCTGGAGTAAACTCTAATTAGGCAGTCAGTTCTGTGGAGTCATGTTTGGGAGCGTTATAATCCAGTTATGTTTTCCTCTCCGGTGACCTGACAGAAGAGTTTTGTTTCCAGGTTGACAATTTCAGTGTATTTAGCTTATAAGTTTTTTCTTAGGATAAATTTAAGTTCCTCAGGGGTTGGGGGAATTTTACGATCTGGATGAAAAAGAGATTACCATTGGAAAGTAGTTGTTAACATTTAACGTTTTTGGAACAAGTAATCACTCCTAGACTGTTTCTAGATCAATCAAATTACTCTTTACCTAGTGTAATTTTAATTTAAAATGCGTTGGTGCACCTTGGGCATATTAAAAACAATCAGTGTTTCTGTGAATGTGTATTTCTAGAATACAAGTATAAGAAACACCAATAAACAATAATAAGGAACAGTTTTTGTATTTATGTCTAAATTGTTTTAATTTTCAACCTTTTAATGGAATTTGTCTGATTTTCAAAAGTAAAAATATGTTTCATGTTTTTAGAAATTTAATTACTATTGATTCTGTGTTGTTTTAAAGTCTTAATACTAACACAGAAACTTTTTGCTTCCTTTTAGACTTTTAGAGATGTAATTATTTGTTCCTTCTAAAAAGTCTAGAACTTATCACGTTACAGAAAATGAACATAAAATATGTTATACATCATGTACTTTTTATTATTAAATTATGGCTTAATATCTTTTGTTACTTAGGTATACGATTTGACATACTTTAAAATTAATTTTTGAAACTGGGCTCTCTTTCAGACCTGATTATGCAATGTGACATCTTTAAATATTATTCAGTCAGATTTATGAGTTCCTCATCAGTAAGGATAAGTCCTTCCTAAAATGATGTTTTATAGAATTTTGCTGTATAATCGTATCTTTGAAAGTCCTGTTTTTTTCCATCTAGCCAGCAGAGAGCACTTTAGCTTGTAATATGAGCATTGTATATATAAGTGAAAAAAGCCAAGACCATACTTTATCAAAGAAATGGGCAGACAGTTATCTTCAGTCACAACCTCATTTCATTTCCTATCAATTCTAGTTCATTTCATCAGTTTCCTAAGTTTCTCTTCAATTTAAACACAGTTTTATAGTTTTAAAAAGTTGTTATAGTAACATTTTCCCCAAACACATTCTTGTGCTATGTACTTGGCCAGACATTTTCATGTCGTATTTTGTGTATTTTATATTCTGAATTAATTTGTAAATTTTTAAATCAACAGACTAACTTTAGTCTCAATTTCTGTGCAGCTTTGATTTTTTTTTTAAAGAGGCTTATACTCTTTGGATACTCAGTAAATAGTTGTTGACAGAGACTTTTCTGGGGAGGCGATTCAACCTGGTAATTCTGTAGACACTAGAAATCAAAATGTCGGGATTCTGCTATAGATAGATGCACTGTCTCTGTTGCTTGACTAGTGAAGAAAGCAAAGATTTAGACAGTTTGACTGCGGTCCACCTGCTTACATGCTTTAGCTTACACAAGATTTGCATAAAGCACCTACCTCGCTCTTGTCCCTCAAGAAATCCACAACTAACACACCCAGGCTTATCCGATTAAAGCAAATGAATGATAGAGGTGGTGAAGGTACTGCCAGTTCCCCGGATTTCCCTGTGTTTTGAAGATGAGCCAGGGTTGAATCATGGAAGAAGTTGAAAGGTTTCTTCTGCCGTATTGTGATTTTCTACCTTTTATTGCATAACAACAGGAATGTGGAGAAATAGTAGCAGAAAGTCGAAACTCTGGGTAGCTAGCAGTTCAAAGTCTAAACAGAAACTTGGAGCATGGGTTTAGATGCCTGACACCATTCAGAATTCTGGCCACACCAGACTAATTGAGGTGTGTATTATTGTCATTAAATAATGTACAAACCTGACAGTGGAAAGTTGCTCCAGTAGCTAACCCACAGTTTGCAAAATCTATGTAACTCTTTGGAGGGTCATTTGCGCCCCTGTCCCTGGCCTGCTCAGCCCTGGGGAAGCTGTCTCAAGCGTCCCTAGTACTCAGGTCTTTCTCTGGGACTGGTGATTCGAGGTGTAGGGGAGGGAATGTTGGTTGTATGTGGACACAACCCCCTTTTGTATGATAGGTAACAAATGGGGAATATTTTAGCATAAACGTCTATCCTTTTGGTTCAGTGTTTTAGCATCATTTCCTCATACCAGTGCTAAATCGTCCCACACACATCACTGACCATTAGCCCTTGGGACGTGTTTTTCCCTGTAAGGATATGCTTTATATTGTTTTAATTCCGTTTCTCCTGAATAAAAATGTTAATACTAATTTAAATCCAATTTCTTCTAATAAAAATGTCAGATTGAGGAAGAAATATGATTTATTTCTGGCTTCTGGGCTCCTAAGGTTGGGTCTGACCCTGCTCTCCATTTTCTTACCCCCTTTCCACTTGTTCCCCTCTTCCTGCTCCACACTTGCGTCGGTTAACTGCTCAGAGAGACCTGTTTCCATCTTCGTGTTGCCTGTGGTAGCTCGTAGAGTCTTGTTCCTTCCTGAATCAGAATGTAACTGGCTCTCTTCAAGAGATACTTACATGAAAGCTTCTGATGGTAATTCAGCTATATTTAAATGGATGCAAGAATGGTGAGGGAGTTGCCATCCAGGTGTGAAGTACCCCCCACCCCCAGATACCCAGAAAACATCTGAAGCCTTGGGCTCAGGATGGTGTGCAATGTGGAGTGTGTAACCTGATCTGAGAGCGGCCCTGCCCTAAACACAGTCAAGAAGCACACAGTGTTTCTTCCACGTAGACAGCAGCTTTGCTCTCTGTGTTTCCTGAATATTCTGGAGGGATTCTTGTTGGTTGGTTGGTTGGTTGATATATTCATGGGAGGAAACCAATGATTAAATATGAATGATGGCAAATTGGGTCTGAGGCCTTCTGTAATTAGCCCTTCCTTAGAAATCTTTAGCTGAAGATTGGCAATTTGCCCATCTTTTTGCTTATCACATAAATAAAGTAATCAAGGAGAAAGTGTAACCTTTGATTTCTCAAGTAGTAGTAGGTCTCTTTTATTGTTTGAATCATTGAGGGGTTTTTACAAGCCAGTAACCTGATCTTTTATCACTCTCGGGCTGCCTCCTCTGCTGGTATGCCCTGATGCATTCAACACATGTGTTCGTAAGGGAGGCACACAGCGCTGAGAGCAATTTACATTCGGCTTCCCAGCCTGCGAGAAGCAGCAAATCAGCCTCTGGGAAGGCTTCAGAGACTTGTCAGCAGTCTCGCTTATTTCTGTGTGTGTGAGGGTGTGTGTGTGTGTCTTGCTCTCACCAGTTACAGGCTGGAATCACTGTGGAGGAAGAAGCCACAAAGTCCTGTCAAGATTTTATCTCAGGGTAATGATTAATTAACAATGAAAGGCTCAAATATTGATTTTCTTTAGAAGAATCATTGACTGTCTGATGTAGAGAACACCCAGTTTCTTCCTGAGGAAAGCTGAACAGGGCTCCAGAAGCAGCCCGCGGCTGTCTGACAGCAGCAGGGGCTGGGTTTAAGCGGCGGCTGCCTGCCTGGGGAGCACCCGTAAATGGACTTTGGTCTCAATGATTTGACTCTTTGTCGTGGTTTTGGATGTTGGAATACTGGCGGTGAATTCCTGTCTTTTATTAACTCACCTGATTTAAAAGAAAGATGAGTGAAGAACCAAAGGAGAAAAATGCAAAACCTGCTCATCGGAAAAGGAAAGGAAAAAAGGTAAGATATGAATAAGCAACATGTTCTCTGTATTGTTCTCTGGCTCTGGGGAGGAAGGGATCTTCAAGCTGGTTTTTTAAGAGATTGGATTTTAAGAAGCTGCTAGAATCAGAATGCTTTTGTTTTTCTGGTCTATTAATGGGTGTGTTCTGTGTTAGAGAAAAACATCACAACTCGGATACATTGCTGAAATATTTAAACAGTTAAATATAGTCATTTAGATTTCACTGAAGTGGTGTGTTTTTCATAGTGATATTCAGGATTATTAAGTAAACACATGTCCTAATTATGTGGGTGGGTGTTTTTTTTTTCCTTTAAATTTTCCAGAATGCTTGTTAATCACCAGGGTACAATTACTAATGAATATTATTATGGTATAGATGTTTAGCTTTAACACATATTTTAGGCAAACTTTGGGAATCCTATAGTTACACTTTAAAATTACAGCATGGAGGTGAACTCCATTTTAATTATTGATCAGCTCATGGCTGGCAAATCTCAGATTTGCAATCGACTCTGCAGTTGCACAGCCGTATGCCTGAATTGTCCAAGATAATTTATAAAATTAATTTTGTTTTTCATGTAAACTGAAGAATCTTCAAAATATCAATAGGTGGTTATTGTAAACCTGTAGATTCATCTTGGTTTTCTTGAATGTGTATATTTTAAAATGTGCCCCTAACTTTTTAATACATTTTGAAATGGGGGGGTGTAATTCTCTAGATCTAGCATTTGCTTTTGATCCATTGTGGTTTGTAAACTGCCTTCCATAGGGCGTGCCACCAATGGAAAAGACAGTTGTGTATCTGTAACAAAGAGAAACAAATCCCTAAAATAGGATTGCAGCTCATAACTATTTAGAGAAAATGTGTCCTATATATTTCTTATCTACAATCAAAATCTTCAGATATTATATTCTAGTTACTAGGACTGTTATATAGAATTGTGGCTCTTTAAAATGCTTCCTTGACCCCATGTAATATATGCTCACCCAATGGACACAGAGAGAATGGATGGTTATAGCAGGGAAGGTAAAGATTTCAACTACTGATTGACTTGTCAGGCATTTAAAAAATTTTCATAACCTGTTTATTATTTATGAAAAGATTCATTTGAATATGGTGTTCTTAAAGGAGCTACTATGAGCGGATTACTCTGAGGACTCATTTATGAACATGCCAACATTCAGGGCAGTGGTTCAACATCCTATAGATGGTGAAGCTGTGCAGACTGGCTTTAAGTCAGCCTTGACTTCTTGTACATTGTCTCAGCAGGGGTTGGTGATGTTGCAAAGGTGCTATTCTGATTTCCCAAGGGAGCAGGTCGCAGCTGCACAGCACAAATGATTTGTTTAATGCCTGGCATAGTGGTGCTGGTCTCAAGGAAAGCTGTCAGCTTTGCTCATGTTTATGAGATATGGCCTTAAGTGTCTGACAGGCTCCACCATGATTCTGAACACGGAGTGTCACAGGGAGCCCAGACAGACATCATGAGCCACGACAGTGCAATCCAGATTAAAGTGAGCAATGCCTGAGCTGGTTGTAAATCATTGAGCTGTTATGTGGACTCCTTTAACATGAGCATTTTCCTTCTCTCTTCCTTGAAATGCTCCCAGCTATGTTCCATTTCTCCTCATATGAGATTATCCTACTCAGAGCACAGTGTTAGGTCAGTTTCTTTGAGTCCCTCTCTCTTCCATTCTCTACTCTCCCAACTGCTGCCAGGGTACTCTTTATGAAAGCCTTCCTCATCACACTCTACCCCAGTACCTTCCACACTCCCTCCTGCCTGCTCAGCGAAATCCAAATTCCTGACCACGAAGGTTGAGGCCCTCTACAATCTAACCTGCGCTCACATCCCAGGCATTTTTTTTCTTTGCTATTTACTTCATTCATATCTGACTTGATCCAAATGGAGTCTTACCAGTCAGTGAATTAATCCATTCCTTGGGATACTTGTCCTTTGTCCATGGAGAATTTCTGTGCCAGCCCGCTTGGTGAAATCCCACCCATCTGTGGAGGTCCAACCCAGATCTTGCCCTCTTCTTGAAATCTGTTGATTCATCCTGGTTAGAAGTCAGTCTTCTGGACTGACACAGCACTTTATACTGTCAGGACACTTGACACATTCTGCTTCTTTTTCAAGTTATCATGTACCTGCTCTGTTCCCTTGAGCACATTAAGCCTATTGGTATTCACATCAGGAGGCACTCAGCATGCTCCTTGTATGCAGTTAACACTAAATAAATGTCTCATTGAATTATCTCTACATTTACTGACCAGAGTTCGCCAAGAATTTTCAGTGTTAGAGCAGACATATATCAAGTAGGAGATGTCTTTTAAATGAATAGCTTTTTCCTTCCCATATTTTCTGGATAAAGGGTACAATATATATATTTTTTGATTTTTCAATACACACGCACGTGTGTGTGATTTCCATGTCTTACGAACCAAATATTTCAGGTGCTCGGGTGTTCCAGATGACCTACACTGCAGTATTTGTGGGTGTGGTCAAATGAAGACATTTCAGATGGGAAATAAATACAACTTGCTAAATACTGTTGCAACAAGTTCCCCAAAGTATTTTAAATGTTTCCTAGTTATTTATGGAATTATTGTAATATAAAATTTAGTGTCGAATCCTTTTTGTATGGGAATATGTCTCAAAATGACCTTAAAAATTATGAGTTGATGTTGAGTGTTTTCAGCGCAGATCAGAGCAAATGCTTAGGGCACTTGGGTATAAAGTCTGTCATGAGACTATTTAATATGGGAGTCAGTAAGATAAATGTGATGGAATCATTGTATTATTCCTTTGTTAGCACAGAGTATTCTGTATTTTGCTCAAGGATCTAAGGATTCAAATTGGTGTTAGGAAATGTTTTTTTCCCCTAATAATTTCTAAATCTTGTTCTGGAATTTGAAGATGGAGGGTGTGTGTATGTGTGTATCCACATCTCTCCCCATAAGAGAAGGGTTTACTAACACTCAGGAGACCTGAGTTCTAATCTAGTCCTGCTTCTAACTTGATGTCTTGTTTTGAAAGAACAAACTCTTTATCTATAAAATGGAGATCATATACCTGGTACAGCTACTAGGGATATTATGAGAGTAAAGAAACAAAATCAATAAGACCATATTTTCGAAAGAGGTTTTAAAACAATAACACCTAAACTAAAAGTATTGTCATTGTGGAATTTCCAACTTGGAGTGGCTGATTCTATAGTAGAAATGACAAATGAGGACATATTACTCACTTGATATTATATTGGCAGCAGTGCTTAGTTTAACCAGCCACCAAAGATTAAGTATCAAAGGTATAGTTAATGATTTTTTTTTAGTTAGCATCTGTATTAGTCGCCTAGGGCTGCCATATCAAAATACCATAGACTAGATGGCTTAAACAACAGAAATGTATTTTCTCATAGTTCTGGAGGCTGGAAGTCTGAGATTAGGGTGCCAGTGTGGTTGGATTCTGGTGAGAGCTCTTCCTGGCTTGTCGATAGCGGCCGTCTTGCTGTGTGCTCACATAGCCTTTCCTTGGTACATGCAAGTGGAAAGAGAGAGATCTCTTTATCATCTTCTTCTTATAAAGTCCGCAATCCTGCTGGATTAGGATCTCAGCCTTGTGACCTCATTTAACCCTAATTACCCTGTCTCCAATTATAGTCATAAGGAGGGTTAGGGCTTCAACATATGAATTTGGAGGGGACACAATTCAATCCATAGGAGCATCCAAAGAAAAGTGTATTGTCCAGGTTCCCAGCTTATATAGCTTAATGGAACATGTGATGGTGATTTAAGTTCTTTCAATTAATTTAGTTATTTGGCAGATGCTATGTAGTGGAGAGCCTTCAGTTACTGGACCAGAGCCAACTATGCTAAACCAATCCATGTAGAAAGTGCTAAGGGTACCAAATCAAGGTGAATTCAGGTTCCAGCGGTGGCAGAAAGGAGGGAGTGGTAAGTTCCATTTGAGGATGACATTAGGAAAGGATAAATAGAGGAAGGTGTGCTTGAATTGATGTTAAAAAGGTGTGTTTCCCAAGTCTTCCCCAGAGGGTCAGAGCCTTGCAGATAGAGAGTGTGGGATGAAAGAGAGAGAAAGATTTGAAGCATCTAGTCTACTTAGGAATCTAAACATTGCTCTGTGTGGTTGGAGTGTAGAATATAGGGATGTGTCATTGCAAGATATGAGAATGGAGAAAAAGACAAGGACAGTCTCAAAGAGTTTAAGCTAAAGATCTCTTTTTTATCCTGGGTTCACCAAAAGGCTTTGAGCAGATGAGTATCTAAGTCAGATTTGCTTTTTAGAAAAACATCCCTAATATTTGGTAGAAATGCTGGGTCTTTCTTTTACACCATCATTCCGTCTGGTAGGAATATATGTGATATAGTTTCATCGCCAATGATTACTATGGATTTGGTCCCTTGAGTGCTTTATTCAGTGACTTTTTTTTTTTCTTTTTTAGTGGCAGATTGGAGAAAAATACTTAGATATTTAGGCCCTGCCAGATATTGAGTCCCATTGCAATGAGTTTGCTTATTTTCCAAGGAACTTCTTTAAAGAGATTTTCACCATTTCGGTTCAATTGTCTTTTCCATCTTAAGAATCTAAAATAACTTTATTTAAGTTAGTTTTTATAGATTGTGTTTCTTCTAAAGGTGGACTTCACAACTCTCTTTCTTGTTTTTCTCCCATGTGCTTACCTTACATGTGAGAGCTGTACTAGTTTCTTCTCTACTGAAGCTTAAATTTTTCAAATATATATTCATTTTTTGAGACAGAGTCAAGGGAATGTCCATTTCTGATTTCCATTCAATATTCATAATGCTGCTGGAATTTCGTTCTTGGATTCTTCTTTGGTTCTAGGGTCTTTGATTAGGGGGCCTTGAATATACTGTGTCCTCTTACACAGTGATGGTGTGCTGGCATACCTTACGCATACAGCGCTTGTGTTGACTTGTAATTTTCATTTCGTGTTTGGACGTTGTTCATTTTGCTCTACAGGCAAATAACCTCTTGAAGTCTTTTGTTGGCGAGGAGATGAGTTATTTGAGTTATGGTTCACTGAGCAGGATCACGTGTCCAATGCACTGTACCTTCTGAGGGGCTAATGATACATTCCGTGTCAAGTGGCTTTTATATCCTTTTCCATTTCACTGTATGCATCATTGTAAAATGTTTTTTCTCTTAGTCTTATATAGCTAGAGATTTAAAATGTTCTTTATTCTCTTATTATTCTTCCTCTTGGTTGTTAATCTTACTTTTACAAATGCTATCAACTTTACAGTTATTAGGTAGTTAAAACGTTTAAGTGTCTTGTGCATCCATATCCATGAAGCAGAAATTTTTACTGCTCCAATAACTAATTTATAACAGTATTTTCTTCAACTTAGCGCTGGAGTTTGCCATTTTAGTATGCAGATTTCCATATTGTCTTTGCCCAAGGGGTTTGTGCATTTGGAACTTTCTTTTTGTAGGAAAAGATTGAATGGATTAAGAGAACCTGGGAAATTACTTCTTGATTTCAGAATTTGATAAAGTAATAGACTCTCAATATAATACCACCTTTTAAAAAGCGCATTTAGTAAGGCAGATTTACCTGCAGTTTTTCTTTATTTTTTATTAAAAAGAGAGCAGAAGAAACTTGATATAAATTTATTTTCTGTATAGGAGCCGTGGGGCACTAGACTCTGAATGTGGTTTTTAAAGTGAGACGCTGATATTCCACAGGTTTACAATCCCTTCTCCACAATTCCAAAATCCAAAGCGAAAAACTGACAATTTTTTCCGAACTTCTTTGGCGGCAAAATCTGACCCGACCTGAACTCATTTGGCAGCAAAACCTGTTCTGACCTTACTTGAAGCTATTTATAGTCTTTATTTATCCTACTTAGTGTGAATATTCGTACGTTTTGCTACAGAAGTAAAAATTCTTTGCTAACGGGGCACTGTCCTAAGATGCTGCTGGGGATGTCCATAATATTGGTATATACCTTTCAAAAATCTGAAAAGTTCTTAATTCCAAAGCTTTTTGGCTGCCAGAATTTCAGATAATGGGTTGTGAATCTGTACTGAGTTCTGAGCTGGGACTGGTGATGGGCCAGTGTGAATAAATGTTAGCTTGGGGTGTGGGGGCTTGTTTTTGTCCTTAATAAATTCCAGATAAAGTGGTGCTCTGTAAGGCCACGCGCTGTATCAAAGATCCCTGCTACAGTTTTCAATCTTGTAGGAGAAAAAATATTTCCAGGCTCATTCTAAGAGATAATGGCTTCCCTGGTAATAAATCTGAACATTTAGGCAGGGCAGTTTTGAAGATGATATTTATAAAGCCTGGTTTTCATTTTTTTGGTTTTTCTTTTTAAAGTAGTGAATTGTGGCTTATCAATAAGAAAAAAATCTTAATAGATTGTTTAGGAAATTCTTAATTTTTTGTTGTTCATGACCATTTAATGAGATAATAAAAAATAGGTATATATTTTTGAAACAAAACATACAGACTTTGGGGAAATTATCGTTTGATTGAATCATTGTGCCTACCTGCCAAGAAAATAATGTTAGTTATATGAAGGATAATTAATTTCCCACAATTAGCTCATAAAATGACTTTCTCTGTCATCCATCTTAAATAAAAATTCCCATTTAGGGTATATTTTTATAAAACAATTTTAAAAACTTTTCAATCTATTTTTTCCTCTCTGTTACATATAATTGTAAATATAAAGTAATTTATTACATGGTTGTGTTAACAGCTTAACATCTAGAAGTCTCTCTCAACTCCTTCTTCCTCTGTTTAGTTTATAGCTCTAGTCGCTGACATCCATTGGTCCTCCCCCCACCAGGGAAGGAATAGGAACAAAGCATCTTTAAATTATGCTGTCATAAGACATCTCTTTAATATTTTTAAAGATACCAGTTGATATACTGGCTTTAACAGTGTCTTTAAGAAAAACAAAACTCTAAATCATTTATGAAGTTTTAATGCTTCAGTAGAGTTTAGATTGTGAAACTCAGAACATAAGCATTTTGCTGAATGCAGGCTTTCTATGTAGACAGCCTCAAAACTTTCATCCTTCACTCCCAACTCACTAGTCTTTTGAATTATGTGTTCCACAGCACATGAAATTTATTTGTCTGGCATTTCTACCGTGTGTGTGTGTTTTAAAATAAAGTATAATCGTGCAAAGCCATTTAATAGATCTAGTTCATCATTTTGGTTCTGCCTCAATACCATACCGTTTATTCTTTCCACAAATATTTTTTGAGCACCTACTATTCTAGGTGCAAGGGATTCATCAGGGAACAAGACAGACAATGAACATACAAAGTGGATGACTAGCAATAACTTAATATAAAAATTACAGGGGCTGGCCCCGTGGCCGAGTGGTCAAGTTCGCGCGCTCCGCTGCAGGCGGCCCAGTCTTTCGTTGGTTCGAATCCTGGGCGCAGACATGGCACTGCTCGTCAAACCACGCTGAGGCAGCGTCCCACATGCCACAACTAGAAGGACCCACAACAAAGAATATACAACTACGTACCGGGGGGCTTTGGGGAGAAAAAGGAAAAAAATAAAATCTTTAAAAAAATAAAAAATAAAAAAAAATAAAAATTACACAAGGGGCCACCTGGTGCCATAGTGGTTAAGTTCTCTTGCTCAACTTTTGGGGTCGGGGTTCGCTGGTTGGATCCAGGCGCGGACCTAGGCACTGCTTATCAAGCCATGCTGTGGCAGGCATCCTATGTATACAGTAGAGGAAGATGGACACAGATGTTAGCTCAGGGCCAATCTTCCTCAGGAAAAATAGGAGGATTGGCAGCGGATGTTAACTCAGGGCTAATCTTCCTCAAAAAAAAAATAATAATTTACGCAGGAGGCTGCTATCATGGAGAAACGCTCAAGCTCAAAGAAGGGGCAATTTCTAGAGCCAGGATGGCAGGGAAGGCCTCACTGAGAAGGTGACCCTTGAGTGGCGAGCTTAGTCAGGAGAGGGGCTTGGTCAGCTCTGAGAAGATGACATTTTAGGCAGGAGGAACTGCTTGGAATAAGGCCCTGTGGTGTTTGAGTCCTGAGAAAGGACCATCACCTTAATGGATGCTCCCAGTTGGCCTGATCTTTAAAGATTTCAACAGACAACCATCAAATGTTTTTTTCCTCCTGGAATTCCATCAATGTTTTGTGACTTTTAAGGCTAAGGAACAATAATTTAAGGAGTCAGCTGGGGATACGTGGTACCTGAACAGTGTAGCACTCATTGAATTTGTGAGAATGATGAGCTTTTTTTCTGCTTTTTAATTTCCCTTCAGTGCTACTCATTGCTACCACTGTGACTTAAGTACAGAAAGGAATTTAAAAATCTCTTAAGCCTCCAGTTAACACTTGCCTTTCCCCTTGGTACACAGTCTACTTGATAAAATAGAAATACAAATAAAGGCATACATCAAAAACTGAATTTAATAAACCTTGTTATGATGTTCATGCACAATAATTTTTGCAAATGGCATATATGTAGCCAATGAATTATACATTGCCTTAGAATAAGGCTCCACAATTCTAAGCACTTGTGTCATATTTAATGTCAGCATTTTGTGAGTGCTTAATGAAAAATTAAACAATAATTATAGCAAGCGAAGCTAACTCTTTGCCAGAAAGCTTAACCTTTAGATAATTTATTTGGGAACATTATGTAATTTCCCTTTGTTATTTTCATGATACTGGTTTATTTAGTCTTTATATGCAGTGATTTCATCACTAGATAATTACCTTGCCATTTTACAAAATTGAAAAATCTCTTTGGAACATTATCATATTATCTTAAGTGATGATTTCACTATTTTTTAATCTAGCTCACTTGAATATAGAAGGAACATCAAAAATACATACAGAAGTTGAAGTCAGTAGTCTGAAAATTAATGAAAAGGATTTTTTGTGTAATTACAAGTAATTAAGTACATCATGTATTCAAGTAAATATTTATGAATAATTTTGAAGTTTCTTTTTAAAAACAAAAGCAAGGGCAGTTCTGATTTTATGGATTCCCAGCCCGCTGCCCCCACAGAGATGTTTATCAGAAATTTAATGGATTGCCTCCTACTATCCATGTGGGGTTATTTCACTCAATCTGTTGTTTGGACAAATAGAGAAGCACAGGAAACAGCTTGGTTTCAGATATTCGAAGTTCCCTGTTCTGACCCATTCTGCAGGGCCGGTCCTCCTCAACTGTTCTTTATGTCTTAAAATGAGAAAAAATGCACAGGGTATTTATGAATTCAGAATAGCAGTAATAGGTTCCAGGATTCCAGCCTTTCTTTTAAAAATTTGCTGGAGTTGGCTTTTGATGAATTCAGTTATGTAAGTGGGCTTGAAATAGGTGCTAGGAACTCACATCAGCACATTAGTGCTTGAGAAGTTTTCACTCTTTCACAGAATTTTGCTATTTTAGGCGATCTCTAGAAAAAGCTCTAAAAATGAAGGAAGATCCTCTATATATCAAAGTGTAAAAACTCCAAAATATTAATTTTAATTGCTTAAATTCATGACAAATTTTCTCTCAGTAGTCCACCTGATGAAAATGCCTTTAACGCTAATCCCTTATATTTGTCTCAAAGGTCTTTTGGGGGGTAAACTTAAGGCATTGTGTTAGAGTTCTTTGGGTAGATTTTGGTTTTCTCTGCAGAAAATGGATATACTAATTTAGCTGCATTAAACTAATATGTCAACATGTGCCTTTTATCTTCTATTTTTAAAGCTTTTCTGTAATCTTTAGAGTAGGGGTTCTCCTAAAAGTATTGTGATCGTGGGCTTATGGTTAAAGGAAGATATTCTGCATGGTGAACTGGCGAGAGCAGAAAATGGAATCGCACACACCAGCATTTGAATCCTTGTTCCACCATTTAAAAGCTATTCGAAGTTAGTCAAGTCATTTAAATTTTCTAAGCCCTTGCATTCTGGTCTGTAGAATGGGGGCTATTTTGTTTACCTAGAGGTTTAAGGTGAGGATTAGAAACAGTAAATCAAGCGGCCAGCACAGCTCAAGTGGCAATAGTAGGCGTACAGCGTGGAGTAGCCACTGTTGTCATTAGTGTTAAAAGCGTTGCTAGTTTAGGATTAGTTTGGGTACTACTTACTACCTGTGAAGAAAAGCAAAATTTGAGGGATATAATTACAATTCATTGTCTCCCCAAATCAAAATTTTTGTGTATATTTTAATATGACTTTCTCTCTTTTCTTCTTTACAAATCAGAATATCTTGTCCCATCATGGTAAAATTAATTTGTAATGTTGATTTCCTTCTTACTCAATAAGAAAATTAGAAATTTATCTTCCAAATATAACAATCTGTTAAAAAATTATCTTTTGAATTATTTTAGGCTATTACATATCTACTCTATCTCTAGTGAAATTTTCATTTAGCAGCAGATTTATGGAACATACTGCATTATATAATCATAAAAATTGGTGGAGATAGTTCACTATATATTTATGTAATATTAACTTCTGATGGTCCATGTCAGATAGGATGTGGATTGTTAACGTTAGTATATTAGCATAGTAGTGTACAGTCATGTGTCACTTAATGATAGAAATACTTTCTGAGAAATGCATTGTTAAGCGATTTGGTCCTTGTGTGAGCATCGTAGAGTGTACTTACACAAACCTAGATGGTATAGCCTACTACATACCTAGGCTGTATGGTACTAATCTTATGTGGTCCATCGTTGACCGAAACGTCTTTATGCAGCGCATGACTGTATATTTCAGTCTTATATTTGTGCTCTCAAAATCCTTGTGCTCTGTGTTTTATTTAACCATTTAGGATGAGGGAACAGGGTGGTATATAAGAGAGAACAACCCATTGTGGTTTTCTCCTTGGCTCTGGTGTAACAGCAGCAAGAGGGAGTGTGGTGGAAGGAACATGAGATTCAAAATCAGCTGATATTTACACTGAAGACAATTAAGACAATATATATGGAAATATAAAAATGTTCGTTGAGTTTACCTGTGTGACATTAAACTGAAACCCCCTATATTCTAATCTCTGAAATGTAGTTGAACTAGCTCATACCTATGATAGCTATGGGTTTTAAGAGACTACTTTCTACAAAAATGTTGAATTCATATTTTCAAAGCAATAGTGTAAGAGGTGAGATCTGGGGCAGTGCTGTGTGTTTACTGAAGGCGGGCAAAGGCCTAAGAGAACCTCTTCCTTGTAGTTCTCTTCTAGTCAACATCTCTAACGTTATTGTATCTCTCACAATATGGCTGCCTTATTTACTGCTTGGCATTCTAGTGTTTGTATTTTTATTAATTGAAGTGTAAAGAAAACAAGGAACGTTTCCTAATCTTTTCACCTTTCAAGTAGAATTCCAATTGCCATTCTACTATTATATTTAACAGCATGAAACGTGAACCACATAACCACAAGAAATATTCTGAATTTAAAGCATGGGATCTAAAATAGTTTTAGAAAGAATACCCTAATTTAATGGCAAAATAAGGAGTTGGACTCTTTCATTTCCAGGCCTTTCATAGAAATCCCCTTAGGGAAAATTTGTACATTGTTTACATCTAAATCACAGACAATTTGCCACTCTGACTTTTTTTTTTATTGCAGTAAAACTCATAAAATTTACCATTGTAACCATTCTAAAGTATACAATTCAGTGGCATTAACTCCATTCACAATGTTGTGCAATCATCACCACTATCTAGTTCCAGAACTTTTTTATCACCCCAAATGGAAACCCTTCACCCATTAGGTAGTCACTCCATATCCCTTCCCTCCTCTTCCCCTGACAACTAGTAATCTGCTCTCTTTCTCTATGGATTTGCCTATTCTAGATATTTCATAGGAATGGTTTATGGTTTGTAAAATTTGTGTCTGGCTTCCACTTGACATATTTTCAGTGTTTACCCATGTTGTCACATGTGTCAGTACTTCATTCCTTTTTCAGCTGAATAATATTCCATTGTATGGATATTCCACATTTTGTCTAATCTGTTGATGGACATTTGGGTTGTTTCTACCTTTTTGCTATTGTGAATAGAGCTGTAACGATCATTCACGTACGAATTTTTGTTTGAACACCTGTTTCCAATTCTTTTGGGTGTATACCTAGCTGTGGAATTGCTTGTTCATAAAGTAGTTCCATAAACATTATAAAACTTATTGAGGAACTGCCAGAAGGTTTTCCTCTGATATGTTTTCATAGTTTGATTTCTGTTGTATTCATATTTGTATATTTTATTACTTCTTCAGTCACATGATATATTATTCTTTTGGAGTTTTTTGGGTAAAATATAGTGAAATTTTGTGTATATTCATCATAGAGAGATGGAAATGGTGGGAAGGAGTTTGTGGAAAAAGTGACACTGATTTAATGCAAAGAGAGAGAGGAGCCACTCACAGGCTTTTAGTGAATGGCAGCAGTTTTATGCTAGATCATCAAAGAAAAGTAAAATCATTTGGTGACATCCCTGATGTGGACTTTTACTTGAAATATGAACTTTGAAGAGTGACAGAACTGAGAAGACTTTGCAATTTGTGTTACATCCCTTAGCACAAGACACTGACTCTCTCAGAACAGACTGCATGAACTGGACTCTGTTCTTTACAGTAGGCCAGAAAAATGGACAGTACATTTAACTGCATCTGGCTTAAGGTTTCTCCCAGAGAGAAGGAATTTAGAGGTTTAAAGTATCAGAGTCCTCTGTGTTGCATATGTTTATGGTTAACTGAATTGTGGAGCATATAGTATATAATTCTCATTTCATACTGTAGCTTCAATCATTCTCAATTGTTTCTCTTTTAATAACTAGAGAGAGGGTATGCCCCTGGGCAATGTTACCAAGAGGTTTCTGAACCAGGTAGGCTGTGACTGACAACTGTAGTCACCCTTTGGCCAACTTTTTTGGGCAAAACCGGGTGTGCTGCACCGCTAAGAGTTTCCTTTAAGAGCTACTGAATATGTGATTGTCATAGGAAGAAGGTTGACAGAAAAATAAACAACTGTTAACTGCTTTGCACTGCAGTAGACACTGCAGGGAAGAGAAAAGTATTTGCTTATGGGCCACATGATCTTTACAGAAGAAGCAGGAAAATTCCTGAAATATTATATTCCTAGAGCTCTTCTAGATGGGGTAGGTTTTTTGTTTTACTTTTCTTTCTTTTTTGGTGCTACCTAACCTGAAAATATGTGGTTAGTCCGGTTATTCCACAGTCCACTGGGCAAAACTGGTGTTACCCGATAGGGTACTTTCTGGCTGTGATGTGTGTTACAGTATTGAAGATTTAGAATTAACTATTCAGGGAAGCTGTTCGAAGTCTGTTTATGGTCTTCAGATAGAAAATACAATGTAGCCTTCCTGCCTGAATGCTTCTAAAGTTTTTCTTGCCTTAAGTTTATTTATAGCTAGAAAATTTTTATAATTTCATTTCTAAGAGGATATATTCCAATAAAAGGTGGCCTCCTTATCTATATATTTTCTTAAAGTTCCTTGCTTTAAATTTATTTGTGGCAGGAAAATTTTATAATTCCTCTTCTTATCATTTTTCTCTTTATTTCCTTCCCTCTTCTGTAAGAATTTTGGACTCAGATCCCTTTAAAAAAACAAAATACAAAACTGAAAAGTTGGGAATATTCCTGCTGAGAGAATCCACTTAGAAGCTGTTTTGTATTTTCATTCCCAGATAAATTTTTCCCTGAATCTCTTTTAGGGTCTTACATGATACAAATATGTTGACTCATGATATTGATATGATATCATAACATATAACTTATAAAAGCATGTAGTAATTATATACACTGTCTTTATCAGGATAGTATAATAAAAATAAATGGTAAAATATAGTTGATTTTATAAGGAAAATAAATTTACTAATAAACAGATGTAGAGGAAAATCCACATTGGAATACACTTTGACACATGTCATTGAAGATGTCAGCGTCTACTGGGTTTTGAATTTTTTAATGAAGTTCACAGTAGTTCTTGACTTGTCACGTACTTTAAAATGTTGTTTACCCCCTTTGAGTGAACTGTAAACCTCATGTCATTGTAGTTTCTGGCTTCACGGTCTTTCAAGTGGTCAGCAGTAAGCAGATATTTGTAGAAAGATGCTCCCAGAAATAAAGGCTTAGGATTTAGAACTTGAGGGCTCTTTCCCTGAGATGCCACCAGTTAGGAGCCCAGCAGAATCCCCTGTGTTACCTGCACTCCTGGTGAAATGCACTATATTGGGCTCTGTGGCGGCTGCCCTGTCCCTGCTCTCAGGAATATTGTAATCTCATGGAACGAGTACTTCAGAATTTTACTTAGAGAAAGAGCTCTAGGTGATGTAGTTTGAAAGGGTAATACATGTAAAAAATAAAAGAATAACCTGAGACCAACAAGGACACAGACTTATGGGTGTATTTTGTGCTGTGGTGTATGACTTAGTGTTTATGTGATAAGGCTTTTCTGGAGAGAGCTCGTTTTGAACCAGGGAGACAAGCTCATATGATTGAAGAACCGGAAAAGCAATATAAATGAATAAATTGAGTCTAGAGTGGCCAGATTGAGTAATTATTTAAGAAAAGCCAGAAGTCCAGCTTTCTATGTGAAATCTCTTGATAGTGAAACTAATTAATATTTTTTTAAAAACATTGCATGGGCCAAATCAGTCAAGCAAACAACCAACCAACCAGTCCAGTCTCATGGCCTCCAAGTTTGCACCTCTGTTTTCAGCTGTGTTATGAAGAGTTGGCTATTGTCTTCAGTTCTCTCTGAGTAGAACCTTAGAACTGAGGTCCTGTGTAGAGAATCTCTGTGATAAATGTTTATCTAATGTAAATCTATCTTCCTTTATTTTATTGGTTTTTAATAAAATTTTTTTACTCTTTGGCTCGTTCAAATACTAATACCAGGTTCTACCCTTCCCCCACCACAGTCAAGACTCATTAGAAAAATAATTTAAATGAGCACTGTAAACATTACGTTCCACAAGGCACTGAATAGATGATTTGAAGTGGTCGGAGTAATAGAGAGGCTGTGGATGGAAAAATCTGGATGATGGTTTGAGGAGCTCAGGAACTTTAAATGGAGGCTGAAATTTCAGATTTCCAAATTAGTATGTGTCAGGCAGGAATTTTTTTATTAAAAATGTATTGTGAGGGGCTGGCCTGGTGGTGCAGCGGTTAAGTTCGCACGTTCTACTTCTGTGGCCTGGGGTTCGCCAGTTGGGATCCCAGGTGCAGACACCGCACTGCTTGGCAAGCCATGCTGTGGCAGGCATCCCACATATAAAGCAGAGGAAGATGGGCATGGATGTTAGCTCAGGGTCAATCTTCCTCAGGAAAAAAAGAGGAGGATTGGCAGCAGATGTTAGCTCAGGGCTAATCTTCCTCAAAAAAAAAAGAGTATTGTGAGCTGGCCCTGATGGCCCAGCAGTTAAAGTTTGGCATGCTCTGTTTTGGTGGCCTGGGCCTGGTTCCCAGGCACAGAACCACACCACTCATCTGTCAGTAGCCATGCTGTGGTGGCAGCTCACATAGAAGAACTAGAAGGACTTACAACTAGAATATACAACTATGTGCTGGGGCTATGGGGAGGGAAAAAAAAAGAGAAAGATGGGCAACAGATGTGAACTCAGGGCGAAATTTTCCCAGGAAAAAAACCCACGACAATGTATTGCAAATCAACTATTTGAGAAAAATAGAAGACGAAATTAACATTTCCAGAATCCCTGCTATGTACCAGGTATAGTCTATGAGATTTACATAATTTGTCTCATTTTCTTAAGTCCTACAGCAAACCAATGAAGTGTTTTCTTCTATTTCACTAGTGATTAAGCTCAACCTAAGAAAGATGTCTAAACTCATCCAGTGGGTATGTGGCAGACCCAGGTTTCTAGCCTGTCTGAATCTAAAGCCCGATTTCTTCTCTCCTGCCCTTTAGTACTTGGCTTTCAGGAAATTTGCCATTTAGGCAATGTAATTAAATTTCAGGCATTGTAATTTATCAGTTGGTATTAACATGAAGTAAAGGCAACTGAAATACCTGCTTTAGTAGATTTAGCAAAATAATTCAGTTCTTTACACTTTCTTGCTACATGCAGAAAATTTCTAGGATTCTGTGGCAAACTAGATTTATGAAAACAGCTCAAATCTCACATATTTGGAGTTCACGACTGATACATGAACAGTAGTAGCAAGTAAATCTATTTTCGCTAAAGTGCCATACCAAATTCACGAGGTGTCCAAGATTCTTAACAAAAACATATGTTTGTACTATGTCATTATACATAAAACTTTAGAGCCAGTGATGTTTATATTTATTGTTGTAATAAAAGCATTTTGTTAAAACCTAACATATGTATATTTTAGTTAGTTGGTAAAGCTCAGACATGGATATTTAAAAAGTGTTATATATTCAATCCTATTAAATACCTAGTTTGAGAGCACCAAAATTAGCTTAGATTTTATAATTATAGGATAGGAGATGTATGAAGACTCCTATTTCTAATTGGAAATTAACAAGAAATGAATATTAATATCGTATTTCCTTGGTTCTAAGCAACAGAATATCTTACACATTTTAATGTCTCTGCATTTGGGGTGTATCTTACAATTCATGAAGTCTTATCCTTGCTGTTGTCCAGATAGCAGCCATGATTTGCCTGCATGTGCAAACTTGGCTTTTATTCTGGGTGGTATGACTGCGTTGCCTCAAAATTTCAGTCAACAAACTATTTAAGGATCCTTTGAGGGAGGCATTTGCAGAAAGGGTGACAGCAGGTTGAGAGAAAATTCTGGAGACGATGTGGAGCACTTTAAGAAATGCTGCATCAGCTACCATCTTGATGGCACAGAGATCGATCTTGCGTGTGAAAACATATTGATGAGTCAACCTCAAGGCATTGATGATACAGAAGAGTAAGGCTCTGAATGTGCACAAGTTTTAAGAATACCTTAACCAATTTGTTTCACCTGTATCGTCCCGTTTTAGTGTGTGTGTCACATATGATAAAAGTCTGTGTATAAATGAGTCTAGATACTTTTCAAAAAGGATAAATTTGGAAGTTTATGTGATAATGTTGTGCCATAGTTTAATTGATAGTATTTTTTTATTCCTTTATGTTACATTAAAAATAGCATATCTCGTAATCAGTGGCATCTTAGATTGATGAAATACAATAGTGAATGATTGACTTTTCAAATTAAAATTCAAAGCTTAAAAATAGTTTGTATTTTCATGATTAAAATTAGGAACTTAATGGTGTTAAGTTTCTGGTATAGTATGCTCTAATAATACTGTGTCTCTAAATTATAATTTTAAAAAAGTAATTACTTCTGGAAGATAATATTTTTTTTTAAGATTAAGCCAAAGTCAAAATAAATATATGAATTGTACATATCTTCTTTTCGAGTTCTTTCACTTTACTTTGTAAATGGCAGTCCAGGGGTCTGCTGTGTGCACCACCTTAAACTTGTAAGTAAGACCAAGTCAAACGTAAAAACTTAGTGAATGGCCTGGAAGTTAATTGGCTCCCCCTTTAATTCCTTCTGTAAATATATTGTTATCAATAATAGCTATTTCTTTTTCTTTCAATGTAATTCTTATCTTTTTAAAACATAGTTGTCTTTTAATCTGTTATTGAATGTATTGGCCATGTGTTTTTATTTTCAAAGCACATTTTTAAAATATTACAGTGCTAGATGTCCTTGAACATTATTTCTAAATTCACGTATTAAATATTGAATTGCAAATGCAAACAAACAAAAAATCCAAAGCAGGCATTTTATTGTGTGATATATTGAAGAGAGAACTAGTATCATGATGTTGGTAAAATATGTAATTGAAGAAATAGGAAATGTTTAACTTAACTTTGTGCATGGAAAATTCTTAATAAGGATACTACTAAACCTTCTCTTAAACTGTAGATATACTGAAGTGATATGACTTCACTTCTGAAGAGACACCAAACAATATTTGCAATGATGGGGTTGGCATATTAGTCAGAAATGCAAGAAGGCATTATATTCAGTATATAAGTAAGACGTAAAAGCACAAATGCAAAAACCTTGCCAGTTTGTGAAAATACCGTAGAGTTATAGTCAATTCACTTCAATATAGCAATGATTTCTCCACAGATAGATTAGCTGGCATGACATGCTATGTTCACACCCTTTTCTGCTGAATATAAAAGTCAGACACATAATGCTAGAGTTCAAAATCATTTATTTTCCAATCTTTATATTCTTGTTTTTCAATCTGCCGTTTGGTTTTGCGTTGATCTTTTAGAGAAGGTATTTTATTGTCTTCTAAGAATACAAGTAGTATAATTTGTTGTAGAAATACCAGAAAATACAGAAAAGCAAAAAGTGGAAGGAAAGAAAGCTATATCAACATTTTAAAAATTCTATTTCATGTTTTAGACTTTTTAGAAATTCTCGTCTTTTCTAGACTATTTGGAAAACTCTAAACACATATATTTTCCCTTTCTTTTTATAAAAATGGTACATTAACCTGTAATTTTTAGCATATATTTATACCAAGCAAACATCTCTTATTCTGTTACTTACAGGAAAGGAATCTGTTAATCATGCAATTAAAAGCTGCTTAAAAAAAAAAGCTGCTCATGTATCTTACTTTAATCAAACCTACTTATCCCTAGCATGTAAGAATGTTTTTATAATATAAAATATAAATATGCAATATAGAAATATATTAGGTGTATTTATATAACATAAACGTAAAATTATATATATACATATAATGTTTTATAACCACATAATTATTAAGAAAATTATTATGGTACGATTCAAACATTTTACTGTCGTGATCTTTAGTTTCAATAATTTGCTTTTTCGTAAGATATGGTAGATTACTGAATAGTTTTGTTTTAGTTTGAATTATTGTAGTTCATGTCAACACAAACAGAGGTTCTTTATGCAAGCATAGTAAATGCCCTGGCTTATTAATTTGAGGGCATTCACCGCCCTCTGCTACTCTCCTTGATAACAAACTCCTCATAGGTACCGTGCACACAACCAGAGTAATATGCCACCTAGTGACCCCATTAAGAATTCACAGTTTTCAATCAACAATCCAGCATGCATTACGACCATTTCATAGTATAGGTCTTTATCAAAATGCTTTTGAACGACACCTGTATATGTATTGTTTTAGATCTTCTCTTTCATTTATATTCTCAAATGTCAACCATGATAATAATATTTGGATTGGATGAAGAAAAAACTTCAACGTATAATTTAGTTCCTCCTGACCTAATAAGAAATGTGAATACCTTCAACAGGATCCAAGTTAAATGGCCAAATTGTTTAGAATTCTGAGCAGATTAATCTACTTTGTGCCTGGAATAAACTTTAAATGAGTTTAAAAGACACTGTAAGTATTCGTTCAACTAATTATGAACCTTAGGGACAAGTATTGGTCTTTTCCCCACTGGAGAAATAAGTCTTAGTCTTTCAACAGCATTTACATTAGTTGTAAGAGAAATGTTGTGTTATTACAGTAATTTTAACTCTCAAAGAGCAAGAATAAAATATTAAACCATAATAAAAATAGTAAGAACAACATTCCAAAATGTGATATATTATTAAATCAGAAGCCATCAGCCAATTATTAATTGTTAATGTTTTAAATTATAGTTTTTAAAACCTATTTCAAAGTTGTTAAATATTTTAGACTCATGGTGTGTAGCATCTCTTGGAAAACTGTGGTGTTCCTGTGCGCATGCCAGTCCCCGTGCTGGTGTGTGTGCATGTGTGTGTATACTTGTGTGTGTTTGGAACAAGCCCTTCTCTCTCAATCATATATGTGGCAAGGTTCAATTAGCTTGGTTTCCGAGGGAATGATATTATTCAGAAGGACTGATAATAAAGACTTGGTGTCCTATTTAATTTCTTTTGGAATTAGTATGCCCATGAAACTGTCCCTAGTGAGTTTGACAGTTATACTTGCTGTTCTGTGTGTGATTTGACTGTAGGTGTGAAGTTGTGGACTAAGTGAGCAGAAGCTATAAATTGGTTGTAGGATGCCCTGAACTCTCTGAGCTTCAGTTTCCTCATCCATAAAACTAGGAATAAGATAGTATCTTGTCTGCCTCATGAGATTGTTTTAAGAATTAAATGAGATTTGAATGTGAAAGTGTTCTATGGTTTATAACTGTAGAACAATAGCAAAAAGATAAGTTACCATAATCATCTTATACTATAGTATTTTAAACATTAGCTATAATATATGAGAAATGAGTGATAAAATATTCCAATCAATGGGAACTAGTGCAATATGTTTAACTACTTAAGTAAGTGACAAAAGGTAATAAATCTAGGTCTTAGCCCTCATTTTGAACCATGAGACAGTTATTTGGGAGATATGGAAAAATGGGTTTGAGACTTGGATTTGAGACTCGTTGGTTATATAAAACAGATGGTGTGATGTTTCCTGAAACTATCTCTTGTTTCACATATTGTGACTGTCCTCTGTGAATGTACTTTGGGAAGTTTTCCTCTTTGGGAGAAAATAACAAGAACCTGTCCATAGGGCAAGTGGTGCTCCTTATGCCATTCCAAATTTGTGTGTTCTCTTTGCAGTGCCTTGTAATTTTAAATAATAATTTCGTTTTCATATACTGTCTTCCTTTTTTTTTTTTTAGAAATTAAATAAAACCTAGGGCTGTGATGTCAAGATGTCCCCCCTCCATTGCCTGTGGCTTCTAAAACAGTTTTATAATATTTTTTAAAGTTTAAATAGATGAGAGTCCCCCTTTTGCTCTGTCCTGTTCTTAAACACATTGCTAATCTACTTAATAAGGGCAATTCCCTCTCCTTTTTCCTCGGAATGTATATATTTTCTGGTTAGCTATAAAAGTTGTTTAAAAAACTTTATTAAAGGAACTGATAAAGAAGATGACAAAGAAAAGGGAGCGTGTGGATGAAGGTGGTCAGAAGGTACAGACTTCGAGTTATAAGAGAAATAAGTCCTGAGGATGTGATGTACAGCATGGTGATTACAGTTAATACTGTGTTGTATATTTGAAAGTTGCTAAGAGAATAAATCTTAAACGTTATCACAAGGAAAAAACTTGTATCTATATATGGGCGTTAACTAAACTTATCCTGGTAATCATTTCACAATATATGCATATATCAAATCATTCTGCTGCACACCTAAAACTAGTACAATGTTATATGTCAGTTATATCTAATTTTTAAAAACTTGTTTAAAGAAAAGGCAATATATGCATATACAGTGGTTAAGAGTATGCCTGGTTTCAAATCTAAGCTCTGGCATTTACCAGCTGTGTGACCTTGGACAAATTACTTCCCCTCTTTGTGACTCAGTTTTATCTTCTGTAAAATGGGGATCATATTATCTACATTATAGGGTTGTTATGAGGATTACATGAGTTAAAATGTCACCTGGCACTGGAAAGTACTATCTGAGGGTCTGCCAAGTAAAGTGGGCTGACATTGTACCCTTTCTTGATCTTTTCTTTTGATGTGATTATTTACTCTACATGGCTTCAATTTTATAATTACTGTTTTTCCTTTCATGTGCATTCTACCTCTTGCATTGCAGAAATTTAGCTTGGTAGCTTGTCATAGGAGGGGTCGTATGCCTGGAGGAAATGAAGACAGTGCAGGAATAAATAGGCAGTTAAATGGAATAGAACTTTAGTTTTTGCTAAGTTACAGTCAATACAGAATCTACTGGAATATGATAGATCAGTCTGAAGTTTCACGAAGTTCCTCCTGTTGCCTTATATTTTTAAGTGGGCAGTCATTTCTGTGGACCCTCTTTCGTTCAGGGAGAAGCTCTAGAGAAATATGATTGCTTTCAGAAGGATAGAAATGGAATTAAGGATTGCAATAATTTTCATGGTAACTAAAATTATGAATGTGGAAATACTTTGTAAATTATAAAAAGACTGTCAAGATGTTATTCTGTCTGTCGTATCTTTTGCCTTCTGCAGGGGAGCCCTGCTTTCTGGAAGACATGGCCAGACTTAGCAGGTTGGTTTGCAGAGCCTGGTGTCTGTCAGTCCCTCTGGGCCGAGGCCTCCTTATGAAAATTCATTATAGCATCATCTTATTTTATGAGTGGATAATGGCACAGACCTAGAATTATGCCAATTATATATTTTAATGCTATGAACAGAGATGATCTTGCTATTGTGCAATGTCCTTAATTGGAGGAAATCCAAGTATCATATACCCACTTCTTAACTTATAGTGCTCTCCCTGTGTCTATCCTGATCTCTGACTTTGTGAGTTCGCTCTGGATACACAATATGCTTTTCTTTGACTGGATAAATGCATTAGGCTAAATCTAGTGGTTCTTTCAATCCCTTGAAAATCTTACACATTCATGAGAATCGTGAGAACATTTCTTGCCATCACGTTTGTAGCCCTCATGGCTTCTTGAATATTTGTTTTTCAGGTTTTGTAACCAAGGTCTGTAACACTTGCACAAAACTGACCAGAAATCCTGGTAACCTAGAAGTGTTTTTTCTTCATTTGACTTAGAACCATAGAACTTCAGTTTGGGAAGTTCCTCAATATTCAGTTCAATAAAAGATGCTGCTACTTTCTCCAGAGACCCATAGCTGGAACACAAGATAAAATTGCTGTCCCTGGACAGATAATTTCTGAGGCTGCTAGTTCTCTAATCTACTTTTCTGTTCTTTTCTGTGACGTTGATCCCTTCCTTGTATCTCTTAGTTCCGGTCTCTTCTCTCCACCTTAGCTCCATCTGACCTTGCCGACCATCTTTCTAGCACCTGTGGCTTTCCTTTACACTCTTGATCGCTCCTCTTCCCACCCTGATACCATCAGTATTCATCATGATACTGATTTTCCTATTTTATGTATCTTTTATACTTAATGATTATGATTGTTTAACTTTTCTTTAATGCGTAGATCTTTGTAGCTAAATTAAGAGAACCTTCCTGGGAAGAATCAAAAAGGGACAATCTTAGCCAAAATAACATGGTACTTTCTTCCATTTTCAAAAACATTATTAAGTGGATGTATTAAAATATTGTTTGTTGAGACCAAGCAATCTGGAGATTTGTGAACATCTGTAATGAATATTTAGGCTTCTTCAAACGTCCTAGGTTGAGCAGTACCATAGATTGACAGAAGCAAAATGATCAAGACACCATTACGAGTCTGAAAAAAATGGTTAGAACATATTTATTTTACATTATTTTGGTATTTGCGTGTGTCATTTTAGATTAAAATCTGTCATTTTAGAGTCAGTTGTCTAATAATATTTTCATATTTGTAACTGCCATTTAGAGATAACTTGAAGTTCAGTGCAAAGTCATTATTTTTTAAACGAAGAATTTGTTAACCTGTCAGCACTAAAGATTATTAAATGGTGATTAAATATGAGAGAAAAATGGAAAGCAATATTTCAGCTGAAGTCCTGAAGAAGGCAGGAATCTGGCAAGGGTGGCAAATGAAAATGTTTTATTCTTAGTTTATACATTTAGGATTTAGTAATCATCTTTTCATTACTCTTCTTTACCTCTCAGAAACTGTAATGATATCCTAATTTTAAATTTTAATGTAATGGCACCAAAATCAGATTGTCTGTTGAGTTACAGAGTAATATCTCAAAAAGGGTTGAAATATTACCAGACTAATATTCTTTCATGCCAGGTCATAGTGAAAGGGCTCTTAGAATAAAGTATATATATGGATATTTATTGATGGTTCCTCATTCTCTGGATAACCTTTCAGATACTGCCTTTTACCCAATACGGTTTGCTTTCTGTATATTTCTAGAGCTTACTGTATGTTTGGTGTGGTAGCAAGCCTCAGGGAGCGGTATAGACAAAGCCTTCCCTCCCACCCGGTCATCCTTCCCCTCAGAGGTTAATGTCCTTATTGAGAGGATGGGAAGTTAAGCAACAATAACAACAAACCATGTAGCATATAAAGCCAATGGAGGCGTAGACTCTATGCCCTACAGACATTGAGAAGAGATGAGAACTGAGTGTGGGTAGTTCCATGCTGGAGTTGAGATTTGGACTGAACCTTGAAGAATTTGACAGTTTCAATTAAATAGGTGGGAGAAATAGACATCATGATAAAATGGAATTTGTATTATAATCAACAATTAAAAATTGCTGAATTAACAATTGGAAATTTTAGGTAGAATTTTGTGAGATTTTAAAAGAATATTTATTTAAGAATAAGTAACACATGTACATGATATGAAAATCTGAATGTATAAATAAATTAGTGGTACATACACAGTGACAAGGAAATCTCTCTCCCAAGAGACAATCGCTATCGCCAGCTCCCTTCCAGAGACAATGTATGCTCAGATGTGTGTCTATCCATCTATCCATCAATCTGTCTGTATTTTCTGGCACCTGACTTTTTTCACAGAGATACCTTGTTCTTTGCTACAGCTCATCTCATTGTGTGGAAGTGCATACTTTAACCATTCATCTACTGGTGGACATTTGGCTTCATTTTTTTTGTTTTGTTGTTTTCAGGAAGATTGGCCCTGAGCTAACATCTGTTGCCAATCTTCCTCGTTTTTTTTTTCCTCCCCAAGGCCCCAGTACATAGTTGTATATCCTAGTTGTAGGTCATTCTGGCTCCTCTATGTGGGATGCTGCCACAGCATGGCTTGGTAAGTGGTATGTAGGTCCGAGCCCAGGATCTGAACTGGTGAACCCCAGACCACGGGAAGTGGAGCATGCAAACTTAACCACTTGGCCACAGGGCCAGCCCCTGTTTGGCTTAGTTTTAATCTTCAGCTTTTAATACTTTAGCTTTTCCTGCTGGATATGCTGCAGTAAATAACTTGCACATTTATCTTTGTGCATATGTGTCAATGTGTCTGTGGAATATATTCCTAGAAATGTAATTCTGGGAGCAAAAGATGTGTGCATTGTCAATTTATAGATATTGCCAGATTTCTCTCCGCAGGGTGTCTCCCATTTTATCCCATATCTTCTTGTCAGTAATCTCTGGGTGTTCCTGTTTCCCCACAGCCTTGCCGTCATGGAGCATTGTCAGACTTTTTGATATTTGTCAATATGAACAGTGAAAAATGTATGTCACTATAGTTAAATTTGCTTTTCTTAGTTTCACAAGATTTTAAGTAATATAAATAGTGTGGTTCCTCATGGACTATTTAAAATAGGACATTTTTTAAAGATTTGCTGTAAATTTTTTACTAGAAGGATTACTCATTGGATAAAGTTTCAGTAATAGCTAAAAAAGCCATACTAGGGCCAAGCCGAATCATGTTGGGTATGTGAGCTACAAATTACCTCAGTGTTTTTCTGGCTTCCACAGTTTTAAACCCCATTAAAATCAGTAAAAGGTAATGTAGTGTTTCAGACCTCAGCTTGGCCCTGAGTGGGCTCTCAACTGCCTAAAGGAATGGCCAGTGAATGAGTGGGAATCTTAACCTTTATAAGGGTGAGATTTCAAAGGTTGAGAAGACAAAGCTCTTGTTCTAGTTTCATTCTCTAATCATCTAATTCTTCTAATTCTCTCTACCCAAAGACCAGTAAAAGAAAGAAAAAAGGCAAATGCGTTATATTACCTTTGGGGTGCTGAAACCATAAATACTGCACTTTACAAATAAAATGGCTCTGGGTTTCTTTGTGTGATTTTTTTCCCCCCGTTTCTTTATATCCACACCTGCTTTGAGGCATTTTGTAGCTTAGTACAGCAGTTGGGTTTATCTTTTTACTAAAATAAAAAATGCTTACAAGGGAGAATACAGCCAATCCAAACATTCTTAGCATTTTTTCATGTTGTGGACGGGCGTATTGAAGAGAATGCTATCCCCAAAGTAAGTGAGGGTTAGGGTGGGATGCTAGGGGAAATTGCTGCTGTTCTAATTGTGATGTGGACCCTAGACACTAAAAGATCCAGATGGTTGCTGCGGTAAGGACTCTTGTATTTTTTCCTAAGCAACATCAAATGAGTCCAAAATTCACAGGAAGGGGAGAAAAGAAGTTTTTAAAAAACTACAGCCAAACAGTTGGTAATTGGTGTGTGGCGTTCACAAGTATGAGGGGAAGTGAGAGGATGTTTCTTGGCACTACTGTCATATTCCTAAATAAACTACAAATGTGTTTACAAATTAAGAGCGTACTCGTCTGTGGCAACTCAGTCCCAAGGAAGTGGGTTCTGTGTTGGGTGCTCACAAATGGAAGGCTCTCACAAAGAGCTTTGCCTGCTGTGCCAGACAAAAGAATCCTCACAAATAAGGGAAAACTCCAGTCACCTGTTTCTGAAGGAAAGTCTCGGCTTTATTTTTAACCTGAGGACGGTGATCTCCCAATTTAACCTTTTGGGGAGAACCTGTCACGGTCCTATGACAACCCAATTTTTCCTTCCCCAAAGGAGCGCCCTCCTTTGCCAAAGCCACATTCTAGCCTAGAAAGTACTGCGACTTCCTCTCTAGCCACTTTTAGGAGTACTCTAGAGAGTATGGGTGTTATTCTTCAGATATTTATAGCAAAGGGAGTTAAATGGAAGCTGGGGGCTGTGGTGGGATGGGGGGTATTTTTAGCACTGTTAGCGCTTTGTGCTTTCTAAACCTGCCAGCTGCCAGGAGCAAGATGTGAAATCACTAGGCTTCTTTCTTTGCAGGACTGCAGTGAAGTCAAAAAAAGAGAAAGAAAGAAAATTTATGTTCCCTCACATTTCTAAATCTGCGAGTGTGCTTACAGTTTTCAGCTGAACAGATCTTTGATTTTCTGCACAGGCAAGGACTGAGTGTAATATCTTTATTGGTTCACTGATTAGAAGAGTGATGAGTCCGTGTGAAAAATGTTAACAATGTAGAAAACAACAAATCAGAAAGTGAAAATCCCCTTTAATCCCGATCAGAGGAAATCTCCTCAGGGAAGAGTTTGGAGGAGAGCCTGACAGACTTTTCTTTACATATTCTGCTTACATGTATGTGTAAGTGTGCACACACATATGCTTATTTTTGAACCCAAGATAATATTATATGTTCTTTCCGGAAGCTTTGCTTTTTTCCATTTGCTAATATATTTTGATCATCATTGCATACCAATACATGTAGGGTTGCTCAAGTACTTTTTAACTGTTTGATGTTCTGTTATGACTGTACCATACTTTAATAAACCAGCGCCTTTTGATGTATATTTATATTATGCCCAAATTTTCACTATTAGACACTGCTGCAGTAAGTATCCTTGGACAGGTAAGAATGCATACTCCTGCAAATATTTCTGTTATGCGTTTGGAGTGAAATTTCAATATGCACATTAAAGAAACTGAAGACATTAAAATGAGCAAATTGGCACTATCATGTCAGGTTTTTCCACCGTAGAGGTATTTTAGGTACCAGATAGAGCCTAAAGCCAGTGGCCACATTAGTGATAGGTCCCGTCAACTCTCCATTCAAGGAGCAATGATGCAGGAGTCTGCCCAGTCTTCTGAGTTTTAGAGACATTCTAAACTGTCCTTTGTGGCGCTCTCCCCATGGTGTTCTTTTGACTCACTGTCATCCCATCTCCATCCCATGTACCTTTCCCACCATACCGTACTTTCTCTTAGCTGACAGTGTTTAGGATTAATTTGGTAAATGGATTCCTAATATGCTTCCAGGTGGAGCTAGGATGGCAGTTAACCCAGTTGTAATAACCATGTTTTGGAAAGATAAACTCACATTTGGGTAACTTCAAATGAAAGAAGGGAATTTATTTAAAAGATCCAAGATGGACCTCATGGACCCCATGGGCTTAAAATACAGCTGTATCTCAAAAGAGACTAGGACCAGCAACTGGAAAGCCATGTAGAACTGAGGTCACTCCATCTCCGCAGGACTGTGTGGTTTCTCATCTCGACTTCTCTGTGCTCGTCTCCTTCATTGTTTGGATGATCAGTGGTCTTGGCCCACCAAGCAGAAACAAGCCACCCCAGGCCATCTTTACATCACTGCCTGGTTCAAGCACTTTAAAAGGTAGCAGCCTCAAGTCTTGATTCTGAATTCCTAGGACAGGATATGTTATTGGTTGGCTTAGTCATGTGTCCACCCCTGGGATAGGGAATTAAGGTGAAGGAGCATCAACATGCCTGAAGATTTCTTCTGTTTTTTTTTTTTTTTTTTGAGGAAGAGTGGCCCTGAGCTAACATCTGTTACCAATCTTCCTCTTTTTTTTCTCCCCAAAGCCCCAGTACATAGTTGTATATCATAGTTGTAAGTCTTTCTAGTTCTTCTATGTGGGATGCCACCACAGCATGGCTTGATGAGTGATGTATAGGTCCGTGCCCAGGATCCGAACCAGTGAACCCTGGGCCGCTGAAGCGGAGCACACGAACTTAACCACTATGCCACCAGGCCAGTCCCTGAAGCTTTCTTCTTATCATTCACCTCCTCCTTCTCAGCTGTTACTAACTCAGCACTTTCCCACCCACTCAAAATGTGCCTCTTGCCCATAACTTTCCCTCTCATGATTATGTATTATTATTTCATGACAGTTGGTCTTGAGCTACTTATTTTTTGTCTTTTTCTCCCATCAGAATGTTAGTTTCATGGCATAAGGGAATATATTCATTGTATTCATTGCCATAATCCCTAGGCCTAGAACAGTGCTTCCTTCACAGTAGGCACTCAAAAAACATATGTTGAATGAAGACACAAATGAACAGACCTAGAAGACACATATGTCTTGCTGAGTATCTTCCAGAGGCTGTCCCTTGGGGAGTTTTGTGGGGGTTTTTGGTGAGAAATAGTGACCCTGAGCTAACATCTGTTGCCAGTCTTCCTCTTTTTGCTTGATGAGTGGTGAAGGTCCATGCTTGGGATCTGAACCCACAAACCCAGGCTGCTCAAGTGGAGCATGCTGTACCCAACCTCTATGCCACTGGGCCAACCCCCTTGGGGATTTTTAATAGCTGGTGAAATTGTACATTTCAGCTTCTATGAGAGCTGTTTTCTCGTATACATGCATTTGCTACTTCTCTTACTTAGAGAACCATATATTTCACTACTTCCTGTTTTAGAAAGGGTTTACTAGCTTCAAATTGCTTATAGTTTTACTAATTTAATTTTCACAGCAACCATACTGGATGAGGAAGTCAGATATCATTTTGTTTGGTAGAAGCATTAACTGAGATGCTAGAGGATTACACACTGTGTTCAAAGCCAAACACCTAGTAGATAATGGATTTCATTCTAAAACTCAGGTTTTCTGATTCCTACGCTAGGGTTAATCTCAATAACCCCTAGCTCCTAGGATTAATTATTTAGCGTTAACAAGGAACTTTTAGATCAGACCCAAAAGTGCTATTTCTTAATAAGATAAAGCAAGAAACTATGTCAAAAAAATCAATGGCATTATAGCATATAATTAAAAAAAAATTCCTGTGGAATCTTTTTATGTACATGAAGTTTCTAATGGTAAGAATTGTATTTTCTTAAATTTATATTTTAGCAGAGTGTCAATGTAATTGTGACAGTTCAATTGTAAAGTGTTAGTTTCATATTTGTATTGATGGGCTTTTCTATGCTTCCCTTGGTTGTAGATCTCTGAAGATGTATTACCAAAGAATAAATGAGGTGATATTGGTACCCTCCTTCCTTCAGCTTTGCCACTGCTCATTCGCTCACTGTTAACAGAGAGATTACTGTGTGTTCTATATAAGGAACTTTATGGATACAGTTTGGGTCAGTGAAACATAAAAAACCAAGAATAAATACCAAACTGAAATGTATAGGCCAAATATTTCTATTATAAGTTGTTTCAATGACTATAATACAGAGATTATAATTTTAAGCATACTACTTCCTTTGAGAAAGTGTGAACGTGGTTATAATGGACACTCTTGGTGTGTGTCTCATCCAGCACTAAATGTATATTTACTATTTTCTATATGGAAGGAGATAGTCCCTGCCTTTGGAAGTTTTAAATGCAGAAGGAAAAGTTGCATTCCAAAAATAACTGCAGAACCACATTGTATGTTAAATGTATATGAACATCCTTCTTTGTATCTGGCCCAGTGTCTAGCAGATTTCATGAATATAGAATAGACTATGTAGATATTTATTGAATGACTAAGTAAATGAACAACCAAATAACTGAACAAACTTCCAAGCAGAATATTAAGGCAAAGACTTGATGAAGAGGTGGGCTTTTAAGAGGCAGTGCAGGGGCTAGAAGGTAAGTATTTCAGGCAGAGAGAATTAACATGAATAATGATTTCCCCTTCTAAGGAAACAAAAAATAATGTACTATAGCATAAAACGTCCTGACAAACACATAACTCTGAGGTGCTGGCCATTAAAAGTCTTGTACACTAAACCACAGGACAAGTCTAGAGTACAAGACTTTTCTTAAGTGGTAGACAGTAGGTTGTTTTAATTTCTAATTCTGTAGAGTAAATTTCCCCTTATCTGTTATTCTTGTTCACCACTGGTTCCTTTTCTTTGCCTGATTCAGTTTCAATCATCCTTCTGAAGTACCTACTCCACTTCTAAAAACACCTGTCAAAGGACATGTGATCCAACCCAAATATGAGACCATGTTTGGTGGCCTCATGGTTCAAGAGTATCACAAAATTTAAGTGTAACTACGTTTGCCCTGCTCAGAGTGAAATGGTGTTTATCTGAAAGTATTGTTGATGTGCTCAGATTCCTTACTGTTATTTTAAAAAAGAGTTTAGAATTTATTCATTATGCTAATACATTTTACATTTTTTCTTATAACAATGACTCATCATGAATCACACATTATAGGAGCATCTTAGTCGTCGTACACAAATGAAATGGTGACACAAAAGAAAATGAAATGTCACCTTGTTTGTTCCATGATGTTAAGTGTGGCTTACAATTCAGATTTTATTTGAGGTTATATATCATATGGCTAATGCAATTACAATTTCTTCATATTTTTGAAAATCTGATATGAAGTCTTTTTATTTCTGTGAAATAAGGCTACTCAATAATGTTTATACCATTTGAGCAATACTTTATTTCCATAATGTAGAAAGTCATAAGAACACTTTGTTTCCAACACATAAATTAATTTCCATTTTATCCTGTAAATTTTTAAAGCAAACTTCTCATTTAGGCCTGTGACTTGGGATATTATGAATATAATACAGCAATATATATTAAGCGTGACTGACTAATCTGGTGGTTTAGGTGGTAGAAATTTTACTCAATGCCATCGCTTCCTCTATTTTCTGTGCATGAGATATTCATGTGACAGTTTGAGGTCCTCAGTTGAAGATGATCTCCATTTTTCTCTTTAAAAGTACTTTTATGTCATAATCTTAAAATAATTGGTATGTTCAAGAAATACATGGGAAATCTAAAACTAGATTTGCATCCCATTAAATTGCTGAATTGTTTAACATGTCACTCTTTCATTTTTTCCTGCAAATCTTATATCAACCATAAAAAGCTAAAGAGCTATAACAATGCCATTTCAGAAAATAAGATAGCTGTTTTCATTCTACAAAATGACAGTTCCCTATTGAAAACAAAACTCTTGTTTAGTTGAATGTGGAATTTAAAATCTTTTCCCAGATTTTCATTTCTTACAAGTCCTTCCACCGATATGTGATTTTTTTTTTTTTTTGTGCAATCTTTTTTTTCCTGTATAATTTTTCTTGAAGCTGCATGTCAACATTAGCATTTTCTGGCTCTTGCTGAAGCAGACATTTAGGTTAATGCTTCTGCTGGCTTTGTTTCAGCCAACTGCAGAACTTTGATTGTAATTATTGGGATTACTTTAATTTAGAAAAGTGCCAGTCCCTTTCTTTGAGCACGATTTATTCTTGCATATATTAAATTAAAAGTCTTTATGGCCAGTAGACCTGTCTTCTTGGCTCTTTAATTCTTGGATGCACTATTTCTTCAAGAAGAAGGAACTGGAAGAAAGATGAGACAGATTCGGTTGTGGAAATCTATGTCACCCCTTGACCCAAAGTTAACCAATTGGAAGTGTTTTGGTTACCCTTCCTTTCAATGGCACAAGTGGCCATTTTTTATTTTATATAGTCCATCTTTTTTGAAGTGGCACAAGAAGATACAAAAAAAGGGAATTTTGTGAATAAACTTGTTCTGAGTATGTTTCAGGATATTCAGAAAAGAATGTCCCACTACTTGAATGTGAAATGTTTTAGAAACTTACTCTATTATTAATTCTTTTAATGAAAAATATTTTTATGTTTAGCTTGTAGAATTTTATTTGAAAGAATTTTGGGGGGGGGAGCAGATGAGTTCCAGGTGGCATTGGTCTCATTTTTTGCTGTTACATCATTGTAACAGTAAATGGCTTGTTTGATTTTTCATGCATGCTTTTGAAATTTGCGTGTTATTCTGCAAAACAGGCTTTTTGGAGTTTAACAAAGGATGAAGATTATTAGATCTTTAATATAAGATTTTTAATTTTTCATCAGCAATTATAAAATTATCTGTGATTAGGATTTTGACAGAAGATTATATATATTTTATGATTGGTTTAATAAGAGAGACATAGTTTGTGAATTTCTGAAAAATGATATGATCGACTTGTTAAAAGTAGTTTTTAGTCATTCCTAACAAGATCACAAGCATTTTGTAAAAATGCTTGTAACCATACAGAATTCTTTTCTGCTTTGTTGCGATTTACAGTGGCTATCGTCAAAAAGAAAATAATTTGATTGTTATTGAAAGCTTAAATTTGAACAACAAATTGTTCTTTCCAAAGTAATGATTGTGATTGTTTTGGCTGGAGGTTTCAAACTGTTGCTTTGCCAATGTCTAGAGCAGTGTTTCTCAACCATTATTTCACTGTCTCACCTAAGGAGCCTCTTGGACGATTTTTTTTTTCTAATTGCCACCCCCAATGAAATTTTAATATGATAGATATACTGTATCTCTTTATATACTGTATGTATATCTGTGCTTTAAATATAAAAATAATGTGTAATATTTAACATTGTTGTACCCCCTGCCCCACCCAAGAACCAGTCTTTTCCCTGTTGGGGATGATGTGGCCCCACTGAGAATGCATGATCTAGAGTAGACTCCATCAGCCCTGAGGGAAGGTCAATATGAAACCAAGAAATTACGGCACCTTCTCTTTATTGCTAAGTAATGTGGAGGATATATAGTTTTTGTACTTGAAACTTTAGGCTTCCTTTGCATGTTATTCCACCACATATAGCTAATCAGTATTTGCAACTTAGGATTCAAAGGGAAAATGATGATCTCCTCAGATAAAGGGGCTTTCAGAGCCTTCTGAAGAGAGCCTGTAGCCACAAAGGACTAATTTGGCCGGACATCACTGAATTAGAAATTTCAGATGACCTTATTTTCTTCTACTGCTGATTTCTACTGAAATGCAAAGTATGGAATTTCCCAGTCTGGACTTGGCTCACATAGTGTTTTAATTTAATATCTGGGTGAAATCTAAAAACCCACTGACCCTGAGTGATTGTGAAACGGCCAACATCAGAGCCCAATAAAGATGTTATTGTTTTTAAAACTTCAAGTGCTGTGATTTAAGGTCACCAGCCTCTAGTGACCTGTGTTCCTAGTGGTAATGCTCAACGGGTTGACAAAAAGAAAACTATGTCTCAAGGTAGCAGCCCTGCAGCCCTGGCCACAGGGAGCACAGCTAGCCTCCAGCAGTTGCGTAGATATTTACCCAGCTGTGATGAAATTGGGTTTGCTTTTGAGGACCTGTGAAGGCTTCACAGTGGAGGCTGATTGACACTGCTTGGTCCTGCTGAGGTTCTTTTCTGGAGTTTGCTCCTTGCTGAAAGCCTGGGAAAGCATGTTTCCATTCTACAGCATCAGGACTTTTGTCACAAGCCAGTAGTTCACCAATTGCAGTAATAAGACACATGCATTTTCCCCATACTTGAAGACAGGAAGTTGTCATTTTAACTGTTATGGCTGGCTTATGGCTGTGATTTCAGACTAATTACAGTTTTCTTGTGTATACTGATAGCTCTAATTTAGAATTTTTTAATAATCACACTCTCAGGTGGAACTGACAAGCTTTAGAGAAGTGGAAACTTTGTATATACCCTGGAGGAAATGTAGGTTGTTGCAAATTTAATGCCCGGACCTACTACAATGAGATGTATTATTTTCCTTGAGTGCTTCTATATTTGATACACAGGACTCTTTGAACCAATTTCAGGTTGTAAAAAATGATTATCTTGAGGACTTCTTTGACTTGTTATTGCAATTTAGAACACTCATTTATCTTTTGTGACCCTTGACCTTCACAAATTTAACAGCATAGTCCTAGCCATTTCCCAAGTGATCCAGAGTAATCTGTAATTTTGTTGAGACATGGATGTGTTTGGAGTTCTAGAAGGCTGCTGCGCAGATCCAAGTGACTTGGTGAGCAGGTCCATCTGTTCACTCAGGGCCTACTGCCCACCACTCCTTAATTGTCCTGTATTCTTTGTTGCCTACACGTGTGGAGGAAATTATATGCAGGAGGGATTCATGAATTTGGGGAGCCACAGATGTCCCTCGCTCTTCTAGTTGTACATATCAGCACTCTTGGAATTGTTACTATTTTGAAATATTAGAGTAGTGATGCTTACCACCCACTGGAGATTCTAATATGGCCCTCCCGAGAATCACTTCCATAGTGATAGGGTTGTATCATAACACCTCAGGTGTGTCAGGGCAGGAAAAAGGAGTTGAGGATAGAAACCAACTTGAAAGAGGCTTGAAATATAACGGTAGAAACAAACTCTTTAATTTCTTATTAAATATTTTCATATATCCAGTGTTACCATATTACAGGAAGAAATCATTTTGACATTTGAATGGGTGACAGAATGATTTTTTAATTAAGTCTTTCTTGCAAATTTAAATAAAGGTAGAATGGTGTAAAGGGGCTTGAGAACAATCTGTCTCTTCCTCTCCAATTTTCTCCTCCACCAGCTTAACATTTTACATTATAAATTTACCTTTGGAATATAAAACAAGTATTTCCTAAACATAATTCAGCCCAACTCATGACAAAAGTAACACGCATCACAAGAATGCGGTCAGAAACAAATTTAGTTTTACTCTGTGCTTTGTTCCCCCCCCCCCCCACTTGCCATTCCCAGTTGCTTTTTCCAGTGACACAGATACTTCCCCCCTAGAATCCACAGAACTCTCTTTAACTCCACCTCTTTAATGATACTAAGCCATAATGTCCTCTAGCTTTGTCTTTTGTTCCCGAGAAGCACTTACTAACATATGTGAGAGTGTTTTAGTGGATTAAACAAGGAGAGCACCTAGTCTGGGCTGCAGAAGAGCCCGGTGTGGGGAGCCCGGAGCCCCCGCCCTGAAGGAGAAACACCTCTCATTGGCGCTGGCGAGCTGCTCAGCACCTCGTCTGCTGTGGTTCACAGCTTCCTCAACTATAAAATGGTGTCGTTTTCCTGGATCACACAGGTCCAAGTCAGCTCTCTAGTTGTGAGTCTTAGTAAATTCTATCGATCTTAGTCATGCCTTCATTTACACAGCCAGGGAGCCACTGTGTGACCCAGGACCCTGTGCCATCTCCGTTTGGTCTCATAGTCCAGTCCAGATTGGGCAGCAAGGTCATCGGACAGGACGGTCAGGAGCTGTGCCGATGAGAGCTGTGGCTTTCAACCTTTGGGGTTCAAGGATCAGTTTCACAGAGAAGAAATGTTGATGGAACATCTTAAGGCATTAAATTGCATTCCTACCTGTTACACTATTTATTTATAGGAGAGGAGCTGTTTGCAGCCCTGACCAGGCTTTCTTATATACTCCTGAGTGTATCTGTCAAACATTTAGGTACGCCTTATGTGTGTGTGTGTGTGTGTGTGTGAGGAAGATTGGCCCTGAGCTAATATCTGTGCCAGTCGTCTTCTATTTTGTATGTGGGATGCTGCCACAGCTTGGCTTGATGAGCAGTGTGTAGGTCCCCACATCAGATCCGAACCCATGAATCTCAGGCCACGAAGCAGAGCAGGTGAACTGAACCACTGTGTCACCAGGCTGGCCCCTAGGTACACCTCTTATTGACTACCCTCATCAGGTGTACCCTACCCAACATTGCACAGCACAACCTGCTCAGCTCAAAGTTCCATCTTGCACCTATACCCATAAAATTTTACATCTTCAGTTAGAGCAAAAATTATGTATAGTGACCATATGTGGGACATGCTTGAAAAGGGCATGTAACATCCTCGTTGAGAACCAGTGAACAGAGAGAGAAGTGGTTCTCAAAGTACTCAGACCAATAGCATCAGCAGCGGTATCACCTGGAACTTGTTAGAAATGCAGATTCTCAGCCCCTCTCTCCCAGTTCTACTGAATGAGAAACTCTGCAGGTGGGATAACGCAGTTTGTGCTTTAACACGCCCACCAGGTCTTTCTGATGCATGCTGCAGTTTGAGATCCACTGGACAAAGAGAATTATTATCACACATATACTCCACTGAGAGACCTGCCTGTGGGAAGTAGGCATGGAACTGGTCTTTTAAACTGCTATATGCAAGTTAATCAGGACATTGTAAGTCAGTCTAGGATGGGGTCCAGGAACCTGTTTAAATAAACTCTCCAGATGTGTCTACAGCCTGTGTGTGAAGTGTTGTAAGTCACTGAGCTGGACCTGTGCTTCTGAGGGAGCCTTAGAATCACCTGGAGCCTTCTTTAATCAGATACCTGGCCCCACTCCCAGAGACTCCTCTTCAGTAGGTCTGGGATGGGACCAAGAATCTGCTTTTCTAACAGGCTTCCAGGTGATGCTGGTTCTTAGATCTCAGATTGCACTGAGCTAGAACGCTGCCATAATTACTCCTATGCTCCCAAAGGGGTATCGTACATCACTTACATGAGTTCATCATAAATTGTAATAATCCTCTCCAAGTCTTCTATTTATTTTTATTTTCCTTATGTTTTGAAATAGCTAATATATTCAAATAAATGAAAAACATTTAAAAGTATAAAAGGATATATAGTGAAGTGTCCCCTTCTGGCCCACAGCCACTGATTTTTCCTTACCAGGTAACTATCGTTATTAGTAAATTGTTTTTTCAGAGATATTTGTGTTTACACGGGCAAACATATATAATGTACTTATACCGAACCTCCTTTTTAATGAAAATGCTAGGACACAGCGCTCTGTACCTTGCTTTTTCTCCTAATGGATTGTGTGACTCTTTGCATGTCAGTACACGGAGGGCTCCTTGGTTCTTTGTGTGTGGCCATGTAGTCCTCATTGTCAGATTGTCCCATAATCTGTTTAAACAGCCTCTTACTGCTGGACATAATTGAATTTCCAGTCCTGGAGACCACAAATAGAACAAAGAGCAGACACGCAAAGTCCAAAAACCTCAGGTTTGAGCAAGTTGCCTTATACTCTCCATTAGCTCCTGCAAAGATCACTTTCTGGCATCGTCCAATCATTATATTCCCATGGACTCTAAGTAAACAAGAACAAAGCTGAGTTTTGTAAACTAAATATGTAAAATATAAATTTTTTTAATTGCCATTAAAATGTTAAATGAAGAATTTAATCTTGTTTTTTCACAGAAGCAGCATCTGGCTTGGAGGAATTAAGGTTTACAGCTGATAAGTAGTGGAGCCGGTATTAACTAACTCCAGCACCCTGTGCTTTCCCTCATGACTGGCCGCAGTTTTGTGCTGTGCTTGAGACCGTGGGCATTGAATTCCCAGACCCAGCGCTCCCAATCCGGGTGGCCTCCGCAGCTTCCCAGCAGGGCTGGTTTCAGGCGGAGGTGAATGAGGCGCCTTGGGCACAAGATTTAAGGAGGAGTTCACTCTCAGGGTCACGTGCTTGCGTCCTAGGCACCCTGTTCGCCTCAAGCCAGTCAGAACTTGTGCCTTAGTTTCTTTATCTATAAAATGGGGATAAAAATTGCACCTACCTCATAGGGTTTTTTTTTGTGTGTGAGGATGAATGATATTGAGGATTAACGGAATTTACACACATAAAGTATTTAAAGCAGTGCCTAGCCTACAGTAAGTCCTAGCTAAAGTTTCTTGATTATTCACGTGTGCAGAACAGTCATCATCCTGCTTAAATAAGTGGGACTCTGGAAGCTAACAAATATTTTTCAAGAACAAAGGAATATTTTTATGACTTTTCATGAGCTTTCTTTCATGACCTAACTTGGATAGGAAGATCCTGACGACTCCTTGTAAGTCATCATCTTCTAAGATCTACCCAGCAGAAGCCACTGTCTGGGCACCAGGGTTGGCTTCTGTCTCAGCGGTGGGGGCAAGATGGCAGGGCAGTGGCAAAGGCTGGCCTGCCCCAAGCCGTCAGGCCAGGGGCAGGCTTTCTTTTGACTCAAGTTTTGTTTTCTTTCCCTTCAGAGGCAGGAGGTGGGATGGGGGAATCCCAACTCCTATTTAATACCAGCTTTTATTCAGTTCCTTTTGAGAATTCCCTCCTTCCCACACTTCCTCCCACTCAATACCAGAAATATTAATGCCTGAGAAAGAAAGTGAATTCTGAGGCTTTTAAGTAAGTACTTCAAAAATGCCTGTCGCGTGTCTTTATGTATTTGTAAATTGTTTGAAAAATAACAAAGCTGGTGTTTGTGTGTAGATGGTGATGATGTCCAGTTGCTTTATGGTCACATCTTATATATGCCAGTGCTTAATGGGAACAAGACAAACCGATTTGCGATTAAAAGTTGTTTAGCTGGTGTTTTTAAGGCATGTTTTTTCTTCTCTTGAAGAATGTGCCTCAGACCACGTGAGTAAATGAACGTGCGTTTGAACTTTGCCATTTTTGCTTTTGACAGGAGATCAAGTGAGCTCAGCTAGCACTGTATGTATACATGTCCCTACGCTGGAGTGTGTACATGAGCCCATATATCATCAATCTTAATTTTCAAAAATGTACTGGGGCTGGCCCCGTGGCCGAGTGGTTAAGTTCGCCCGCTCTGCTGCAGGCGGCCCAGTGTTTCGTTGGTTTGAATCCTGGGTGCGGACATGGCACTGCTCATCAAACCACGCTGAGGCAGCATCCCACATGCCACAACTAGAAGGAACCACAACGAAGAATACAACTATGTACTGGGGGGCTTTGGGGAGAAAAAGGAAAAAAATAAAATCTTTAAAAAAAAAAAAGAATCAGTCATGGGAAGCAGCACTGTGACCCAATAAATAAACTAGCAACATTTAAAAAAGAAATAAATAAATTGTGCTGATTAACCCTCCATCACTGTGTGGGGGTGGTGCATGGAAGATCAGTTTGTGACTAACAGCCTCTTCCACTGTGTGCATCTGGGAAGACAGTCCTTTGGCTCCTGACTGCAACTCTCGTTGCGTTTATGACTCGGCATTTGAGAACATTGTGTGATACAGTGTTCAGTGCCTTGTGAAAGCCTTTGCTTGGGAAAAGCGTACCCAGGCCTGATGACTGCATGCTAGGCTGGCCAACCTGTGCCTGTTGTTTTGGTGCTTCATGGATATGTTTTCTCTCACTCTTACTGTCCATCCCCAGTTTAGCTTGGGAGAGCAGCTACTTCTGCCTTCCTTTGTGAATGGGTCTTTGCACATGCCTTCTGTACATGGCATGATGTTGTCCTGAGTGTCTTCAGTGGGGTGGTAGATCACAACATTCGTGGCAATGATGAACCTGTCTTATCTTTAACAGATGGCTCAAATGTGAAACTCATGAACATTTCCATATCGGGTTAGCATCTTGGCATTGTTATAAATGTTCATGGCAACCATCTCTGTTCTCTAGGCCAGTGGTGTCCACACTATTTTGATCATTCACTCCAGTAAAAAATCAGCACATGCACTCAATATCTAGCAATGCTTCTCAACAGAGGATGATTTTGCCTCCCTGGGGAACAACTGACAATGCCTGGAGACATTTTGTTTGTTACAAGTGGGGAAGGGGGTGCATTACTGACATCTAGTGGGTAGAGGCCAGGGATGCTGCTAAACATAGTAAATGCATAGGACATCCCCCTCAAAAGCAAGAATTGTCTGGCTTAAAACGTCAATAGTGCTGGGGTTGAGCACCCTTGATAAAAAGGTTGAACCATATGAAACTGCACACACTTTCTTTTTCCTATTTTTTTTTTTTGAGGAAGATTAGCCCTGAGCTAACTACTGCCAATCCTCCTCTTTTTTGCTGAGGAAGCCTGGCCCTGAGCTAACATCATGCCCATCTTCCTCTACTTTATACGTGGGACGCCTACCACAGCATGGCGTGCCAAGTGGTGCCATGTCCGCATCCGGGATCCGAACCGGCGAACCCCAGGCCACTGAGAAGCGGACCATGCAAACTTAACTGCTGCGCCACCGGGCCGGCCCCCTGCACACAATTTCTATTTACACCTATTAAGTTGAACCGTATGAAACTGCTGAGAATCTATTGATTTTTATTTATAAAAATGGCAGTTTCGTACATTTCAACATAATATGTGTAATTATAAATTGGATGAATGAACTACTCTACCAATAAATTATTTACATTATAAAATTCACAAAATAGCCTCTTTTAAAAAGGTTATTAAAATAAATATAGAGTTTTATTATTGTCTTCTTGTGTCCCTGTGGATCATTCTGCACAGACCCCACCTGGGAGAGTGCTGTTCTATTTAGACTTTCGTTCAGTCTGGAGTTTGATGTGACTGCCATCCATTTGCTAGGCTGGAGTGTATTATATTGTGTTCTTCCGTCCAGTTAGAGGTTCTTGGGTGGTGTCTGGGGTGACTGGCTGCTGCTTCTAGGGCACCCCTGTAGGAATCTGGGCTCTGATCTTGTTTGCCAGCTCAGTCAGAGCAGCAATCCCCAGCAAAGGCTCAGATATGGAGCTTCCATTTAGATCGCATTTGAAGAAAGGGTTTAGCAGGCAGTTACGCTTTGAAAACCACTGCCCTGGACAGTGACCTTCTGAAGTGCAGGGCCTATCTCCTTTCTCTGCATCCTCAGTATGTGCACATAGTAGCTGCTTGATAAATGCTCTCTTGAATGAATTCCAGAGGACATTCTGCTTGAATCGAGGAGCGCCGTTTCTCTTAATAACATCTTATGTAAAAATCTGCTTTTCCCAAGGTTCTTATTCTTCGGGAAGTTTATATGCTATTTTTGCTTTGTTGGTTTATCAGGTGGTATTTATTAAGAACTCATGTGGGTGTAAGTGTTTCTGAACCCCTCTCTCTCTTTTGTATTCTTAACTTTTCTGTCTTAGTATGGATTACTGAAAACAAAAGACTTCTACTGCATATGATTGCATGGTGTGCGTTGATCCTGTGAAGCATGTTGAAAGGGATTCAGTGCTGATGATCTCATCACTTAAGCAAATGGATAAACGTTAGACTTACCTAGGGAGCTTTTACAAATGCAGATGCCTAATCTGGGGTAGGTTTCTAACATCAGTATATTTTAAATGGCACTTAGGTGATTCTGGCTTTCGGTCAGAGCTGAGAGCACTGCTTTAGAAGTTAAATACCACTTCTTTCCCGCAGCTTCTTTTTTAATATAATTGCCTATCTAGCACTTTATGTAAAAGGTGTCCAATATTTATATATGTAAGTGAAAAACGCAAAGTATGGATATATATTGTATGTATATGTGTGTGTATACACACACATGTATGTGACATGGACACTCACGTTTACCTATATTCAGAAAAGAATTTATGGAGAGAACCAGATTTGTAGTACTGATCCCTGGGGTGAGATTTGGAGTTTGATGTGGAAAGGAGACTCACTAATTGTCCAGTTTTCATTTTTTCCCACAAGCGTATTTTAAGCAAACAAGACCAGAAACAACAAATAACCCCCAGTAACCCCCCCACATTTATTTCTTCATGTTAGTCTTTTTCTAAATATTCCGCTGTCGATCTCTAATTCCTTTTCCACTGTATTGACATAATTTCTTTGGAAATCTGTTGAAAACAATATTAATTTGGCACTGGGAAAAAGCTGGTTATCTGTCTCCTAATAACCTCTTCAGAAAGAGTCTGGTGTATTCTTCTAACAAGGCCTTTTTGTTTCTAATTCTTTATGGATAAGCATATTAAAGAGCTGTTTTGTCACAATGGTCTGGAATAATCACTACTGACATTTTTATGAGTCACCGCAAAATTCAAAGAACGTCTGTCTGATGGAATGCACAATAAAAAGGGACTCGGCTGTATAGAATCAGAGTATCAGGGATCATGTTCTTTTCTATAGTTGCCTCAGCTGAGATTGATGCTGTCTTTAAAGTTGCTACTGATTTCACTGTTCAGTAACATAGATAGAGTCATTCCAGGGAACCCACATTACAGTCCCCTGAGAAGAGTCCATTAAATGGGTCTGGAGCGAGGAAACTCAGAGTTTCAAAAGCCCTTCTAATTTTCCTGTCACTCTATGTAGAAGGATGAGTGTGTTTGATTTCCCTGAGAGGACCCCATTAACTAAGGAAAGTTTACGAGTGAAGAACTACCAATGGATGGGAAATTCTTTTTTTTTTAAGTAATTTTATTGGGGTTATAATAGTTTATAACATTGTGTAATTTTGGGTGGACATTATTGTTTATCACTTCCTGAATACAATTCATCAGGAAATTCTTTCGCAGCTGTCTTGTTTCCTATTGTAATGAGGAGTCAGGTTTTCTGACAGATCCCATATAACCCGGGCTAGCTCACATTATGTGTTATCACTTTGCTTTTTGAGATTCAAATATCCTTTCTCTGCAATCTCTCAGATGGCTTGATCAGTTTGGCCTGGTTTTCCTTGACCCAGCGTCACGCAGTCTCCCAGTTCCTCTTTACACAAATAATGTTACAGACTTCACATCTGTGTAGAATAATTGAGCTCACAATAACTCGTATTTGTGAGGTGCTTGATCATTTACAAAATGCAGCACATTTGTTCACCACCACAACGCTAATGACGTAGGCATTCTGTTCTCTCCACGTTGAAAATGGGGCTCAAGTTAAATGATTGTCCACATTCACAGAGTTTATATAGATAGAACCAAAACGCATGGTAAAGGTGGAAAAAAAATCTCTTTTTCTTGGCCCTGAGAGTTGACAACATCCAATATGTCTCCACCCAAAAAGGATTGCATTTACAAAGGACAGGACCCACATAACTTTCGGGAATCGCTGCAGTTCAGAGCACACAGTAGGCTTTCAGCAAGTACTTAGTATCTTATCTCTTTCCAAAGATGCCTAATGCTGAGTTCTTTTAACATCATGCTCTCTTCCATTAAAAAGGCGCTAATAGTTTTCTTCAACCCTTTTAGCTTTCGTATATTATTGAAACAGTGTATGGTGATTTTGCCTGCTGGGCTTTGCAGTTATATCAATCAGCAGTATTTGCGTGGATTTTCTGAGTTGCTGAAGGACTGTTGTGGTTATTAATATTGGGAATATGATTTGAAAGTTTTACATGGTTTCTGAGAGTGAAAATGATAAAATCCTGTCTCTTTTTGAGATGGATGTTTTTATTTACAAATAAATTAAATTAAATTAAAAAGAATCTTTTGAGATTTTTGCTCAAAATGAGAAGGTTCTGTTTCCATATGTAAACTGTGCTGTAGTTTTAGACTTAACCAATTCTTCCTACAATTGTCCATTAAACAATTGGTTTTTGGAGTGGGGTTTCTGCAGAGAAATTAATGTCAGATGAAATTATTAGAGGGAAAATAAAATGTTTATATATGTTTTGGTGTTGAATATCACAGTGATTTAAATGAATAAAAACCAACACAGGACAATGTTTGGTTTATTATAGATTCAGCTTGTAGTCCAGTTACATTGCAAAATAGCTTGCTTTATGGGATCAGTTCATCATGTGAACTGTAGGATCATGGACTCTTCATGCTTTTGGGGTGATTCTCCCTTTCAGCCTTGAGAGTGTACCCTTACAAGGGTTTGAGATGAATAGAATTTTGCTTGACTCCAGTCTCAGTTTTTCTTTTCTTTTTGTTGTCTTTGCTATGATTAAATGTATGGCTTTATTTAGCCAGGAGCTTTTATGATTTATGCTCTTCTACGGACTACCCTCTTCATTGCCAAGCTCTAGGATGCTGCCTAATAACAGTGTTTCTCCAACTTGCCTGATCATTAAAATTACTCTTGATTAAAATTCCCAGGACCTTTCCTTGGAGACAGGATTTTAGTTAGCCTAGGAGATTCTTGTTAGCAGGAGTTTGTCACCCCTTGGTGATACCCCCATGCCTAGGTCAGGCAGAGACAGTGGACCTAGAGATAACGAGAATGGTAGAGGAGGGAGACAGGAAAGGGAGGCCAGAGGAATCAGATTTCTCCCTCCCTTGTGAACATAGCAGTTCCGTAGTATCCCTCTAATTTAATAAAAGGAAAAGACATGGCCAAAGCCTGAGATACGTTTTGAATAGCTCAGTGTGTTAATACATATGTGTGTAGGTGTTCACACTTGTTGTTTTTAAATAGCTGCCATTTTTTAAGCACCTTGTAGGTCCCATGCACTCATTTAATGATACAGTGTTTTTTTTTAATGCTGGTGATAAAGAGAGTACATGACCATATCTTCATTTATCAATAGAAAAATATGACTCTAACAAATTATTTTTGTAAATAAATGTTTTAATTCAGAAAGCTCTTTTGCTACTTATGTGTACATCAAAGTTGTAAAAGACTTTGACATAAACAAAAAAAGATTACTAGGTGTCTTTTCGTGGAATATTAGGTGATATCTATGGTACTCTTCCAAGTTATCTAATTCTCTGGAGGCATGTGTCTTTCATTATCTTTAACATAAGTTGCAGAAACAGTAAGGAAAATAAATTTTGTCTTATTGAGACTCAGTTGACACCATCCATCTTCCTTGTGGAAGAGGCTGGTTTAGTATCAGTTCACTTCAGCATTCCAGATTGCTTATAAATGTGTATGCTCTTGACCTGGTTGTAACATCTTACTGGTTCCCTCATTAATTTAATGACTTCCATAAAATCTTGGAACATGTTCATTTTTATATTTGTATAAGATTCATCATTTTAACCTTCAAAAAATTATCCTTTTACTCATATCATCCTTATAAAACCTTACGAGGATATATAAAATGGGCATTATTATCTCCATTTAACAGAGGAGAAAAATTCAACCAGTGGATGGCATTAGGAACCCCTAATTACCCAGATGATCTGGATGAATACTCAGGAGCTTTTGGGTTATGCTGGACCAGAGGATCTGGAACTCAGCAGTTCAGAGTGGAGTCTCAGATAGGCTAAAGCCAGACAGTGGGCAAAAATCCAAAATATGGGTCAAGGATGGAAAGTCAAGTGTCAAAGATTTAAAAAAACAACAGTTGTGGGACATAGGACCAAACAGTGAAAAATTTTGAATCTAGCAAAGGGGCTAGACAGGAAGGAGCCCATGATCCAAGCAGAAATCTGGCCAAAAGGCATGCATTGCTTATAAAAAGTATGTCTTGCTAGAGAGCCTTAGCAGTGCCTTTGTGTCAGAGCCATTATGTGGTCCTGTGTCAGCAGGAAACAACCCCAGCATGGGCATTTAAACTAAGCATAAAATTGGAAACACCTGGCCAAACGGAGGCAGTTGTGGGTTGAGGCAGACAGTGACTCCTGATCGCTAGATAAGGACAGTGGCCTTCACCTGGGCTCAGCTGCAAGGAATTGCATTGATTTTTTTTTTTTTTTTTTAGATGTCAATCTTTGAATTCATTCTTTATACATGTTGAAAATCATGCAGTAGGAATGACATTGATATTACAGTGTTTTTGGTTTTTGTTGACATGTTTCAGGAAACACGTAATTCTTCATTTTAATCCAAAGTTCTAGGACCTAAGTCTTATGGTTGTACAACGTTCAAATCTTCAACTTGACTCAATTCATTACATTTAAAGTATCAAATTCACATCAAAGCCCAATGTTGTCATCACAGACTACTCTGATTTTGTAAATCATTGTATGGAAGAGATTTCTGTAAAGATCCAACAGAAAAAGATGCATTGCTGTCTGGAATCAAATTTGTAACTAACATGCCTATAATTTCCCCTCTGGTATGTGTCAACAAAAGGATGCAGCCCTTCTCCACTTAGTCTTGCGCAATGCACACTGGAACTTCAGTAAATTTTGTTTTCACATCGACAAGTAGCCTTGCACTTTTCCTTGAGCAATTCATGTTCACAGCCAGCTGTTTTCTTCAAGGAATCACAGTTACTAAGGAGATCTTCATACTCGCAGCTATTGGTGCATAGTCCATTGTCACAGTTACCAGGGCAACTGGCACAAGGTGTTCCTTGCTGGTAAGGGGTATTCTTTTTATTCACATTATTACCAACAGGACAATATTGGCAAACATAGTAGTATTTTAGGCTTTCTTGATTGGGACAGTAGGCAATTCCACATCCAACGCGGTAAGATGAGTACCAAACAGCCTGAGTGTAATGTCCAACTACTGAACCGGCACTCTTTGGTCCTACACCATAGGTAAAGTCAAGGCTCTCATCATACCAGCTTTGGATTGCATCTGACCAGGGAGTAGGGTCGCTTGACATATAGATATTCTCACCACATCTCGTACTGGTTTTCCGGTCATCTGCACTACTGTGTTCTAAAGTGCACTTGTTTGCCCACTTTTGGGCATTTGCTGTTGCTTCTCTGCTCCATTCCATCTTTAGCATGTTGCTGGCAGGTGGAGAGACTGATTTCCTTAGTTCATTGTGTTTATTTACAATCTCTCTTTGGACTTGGGTTTGAGTGGTTAACAAAGCAGAAAAAGCTGGATCCTTTCCTTCTGTGGGTAAAGATGGAAGCAGCACAGCAGCCAAAAACATCACCACTGGGAGGAAAGCCATTATGTTGGTTCTCAGAGCAGGATGAAGTATCTGCTTCAGATTCATACATAGTTTAAAAGGCGGCTGCCATTTTTTTCCTTGCTACTTACTAATGGAAAAGTGCCCTTTCTTGCAGGTGTTTTAAGACCAGGATAACATGGGTCTCCCAGGGCATCTACAGGAAGAGGATGGTGTATGGTTTCATAATCCCTGGCTCCAGCTGCCAAATCTTCCTGCTGCGGGGCCGGAGCCAGAGACTAACGGCTACTCTCCCCTCCTACCGGAATTGCATTGATTTTTAGCCATGTGGTTTATTTCAGAAAACTGCACACATTCCCCAAATCCCCACAGAGCTGACATTTTCTTACCCCTCTGATTAATCAAACTGTATTCAAAGTGAAAACACTTCTCTGGCCAAGCTTTCCTTTGTTTCTTGATGGCAGCAAGGCTACCTGGTCTTTTTTTTTTTGCCCCAGTTTAAATTATTCCTGAAGTTATGTTTGCTGCCATTCTAATTTGGAAGCCAGGAAGATGTTTTGGTAACTTTCACTGTCTGTTACCGAGAATCAGGAAATGGTGATGTTTTGGAAGTGATTTAGGAAATATGGGGATTTTCTAATTACTTTTTGGGATAGGACCATCTTCAGTTCAAGGCAACCTTTCTCACAGCTTTGATCAATTACATTACAAAGGAAAAAGTGATTCCAGATCAGGCCCCACATTGCTTGTAAAACAAATCATGAATGATGGTTTAAAATGTAAGATGTTGAAGTGACTTGGGTGCTTTATTTCACACCATTATCCAACGATGCAGCCACTGTTTTACATTAATCTCTACTTTTAACTATGAGATCTTGCAAAGGTAACTCATCATGATTACAAATGAACTGTAATCAGACCTGTCATGAATTTGCTTATTATACTTTGCACTCAGATCTTACCCTCTGCTCAGAACTCCAGGCTTTATTTAAACTGTGAGATACTTAATGCAAGTATTTTTTCCTGGTCTACTCTCATCAGGAACCTAAGTAGCTAATGGCTTATTAGTAGAGTCCTTCTTTGCTATAGATACATTAGGTTTTTGCATTATATAATGTAGAATACATTCCTTTGTATGATGGAATTCTCTGTGCTAGATATTTTTAAAAGCTATTTGCAGTAGGATGTAGTTAATTCTTAAAATAATATACTGTGACTGAATTCAGGGCAGATTCATTAGAGCTCAGGAGATGTAAACATACTGGTGGTCTCCTACAAAGAAGAAAAATAAGTCTTTTATAGCTGATATACAAAGAAAAGAAAAGAAAATGATAATGTCATGATTATTCACAGACGTGATTTATATTGCCCCTAAAAAAGATGAAACTTGGCTTTATTTGCCAAAGGGCTATAACTAGTTTAATTTTTGAAATAATGGATTTTGTAGAAAATAATGGCTGGTTTGCTGCTGAAACATCGTACTCATGGTACACTGTTGAGCTAGTTTGTGAATCAAATTTTGAAAAATGAAATATTTAAGACAACAGTGAAAAATGGAAAAATGATTAGGACTTTTGGGTCAGTTATAAATTCAGAAAATGTGAAACACGTCACTCTACGTGTAATCAGTATATTAATATCTAAAAATTAGTTTTGATTTTTACTTTTGCCAAGGGATCATGTGGTACAAGTTTCCAGAAGGAGAAGTTTTTCATTTGCCAGTCAGTATGACTTGAGTGACTGCAGTGAGCAGAAACCTCAGAATAAGTACTCGGCGAGTAATAGAAAAAATAAAAAAGCCTGTGCCTTCACTGGAGTAGTTTATGACCTACAGGGCAAGGCAGAATATATGGACAAAAAGTTCACAGAGGAAGAAATATTAAAAGATTGTTAATGTACTGGAAATTGTATACAAATTGGGCAGGCTTCTTAGATGATGTCTTGGTTGAAAAACTTTTTCATCTTCATTTGTTTTACTCCTTTGAAATGCCTGTTAAGTTTGCGATTTCTTTCTGTCCCTGTGCGTGGTTTGTAATGAGAACGGGATTTGAAATCAACAGACCTGAGCGTGTATCTTAGGCCCACCATTTTCTATTGTGTTATATGATTTTGTATGTGTGCATGTATTAACATTGCTTAAATTGACCCACAATCAGAACACAACACCTTAACCACTTCATGACAAAGAAATTTCAGTAATCTCGTAACTAATTGACTCTTTAACCTATCTTCCTGAGCACCCACACATACACTGGGCTTTGATGTCATGCATATTTCCCAGTGCTATCTTTGGGATCGATGCCATTGTTCTTACTGTGGTGAGGCATAATAAAATTAACCCCACAGTATAAGTTCTTTGAAGGCAATGATTCAGTCTTTTTTACCCGTATCCCAGTGCCTAGAATGGTGCCTGGAACATGGTAGGTGTTGCATATACATTTGTTGGCTTTGGTAGACTTAGAAAACCTGGGATAAAAGCCCAGGTTTGTTCTTAGCTAATTGTCAAGTCTCTTATCTTCTCTGAGAATCCACTTAGAAACATCAGAATTGAGAGAGGTCACCTTCCTATTGGTAAAATGAGGAGCTGAAGCAAGATAAATTTCTCCAAGATGCTTTGCAGTTCAATTAGTGGAAAAAATGATTCCTCCCTCCTCCAAACCTCTGTAACATACTTTCATTTACCCTTTCTTTTTATTAATGTTTGCGTGGTTGGACGGTAAGGTCCTGCACTGCAGGGACTTAGCACGAAGATGGATTATGTTTCCTGTATAACTCCTGCCTGGAGCCTTAAATATATGACACTCTGGGAGTTTTTTGGTGAGTGTTTGGATAGACGGCAGAGCTTGTCTGTATTGCAAAAGGTGCCTCAAGGCACAGAAGCAACTTTGTCAGCCTCTGTCCTAGAGCTTGTCATTCTTTAATGTCTCATGCAGGGCATTGGGTCTGGGCCAAGGGCACCTCTCAGCTCCTTGGATATTGCAACTTTGCTTTTTTAAATTTTTTTTATTTTTATTCCCCTTATGCTTTAGCCTACAGCAAGAAAGGAAGCAAGGGTAAGTTGCTCTCACTGTGTTCTGCAGCATGTACAGCAAAGACTTTTATGATGAAAGGGGAATAAACTTACTTTCCCATCCCTGAAGTAGGAGGGAGCCTGGTGGAAAGGAGGCTGGGAAGAGAGCCAAAGGTGGGATGGGGAAGCCATCTAGTGCTTCCCAGAAACACTAGGGTTGGGTCCTTTATCCTTTTGGATCAGCTATGAATTATCAAAATGCCTACAGGCATTGTAAACCAGATTTGCACATTGTCTTGGATAATTAAAAGCTGTTTCCATCAACAAATTTGTATTCAAGCCATTGGCCGTTCTCAGGTGAAAACAGCCTTCCTGTCATTCAGGTTAATTAGTGTATGTGTATTTATCTAGGAAGCTGAAGAGAATGGCTTCTCGAGCAAGGAGACTCAGGTTGGAAGGGAGGGGAAAGTGGTAACCAAATAATAATTAGTCTCTGGTAGTCAGCGGGGCCGCTGTGTGCAGTGTATCCCAAACAGGCCGGATTGGAAGACTCATTTGGGGCACACATTCTCAGGGCTCTCCACTGGAGGTTCACATTCAGCATACTGCAGTAGGGGTGGGAATGTGGGGGGTTAGCAAGTGGCCCAGGTGATTCTTATGATAGGGTAAGTGTGAGAAACCCTGCTGAGGGCCTGCCTCTCCCTACGTGTTTAAAGAACCCAGTCTGTAGTGGTGACGCTAGAGAGCATGTGGCTCTGATGGAGCCCCCAGCAGCAGCAGCAGCACAGGCCTGTTATGTGTTAGGAGTGGCTCAGCTTCTGGGACATAGGAGCTCGCTGTTTTCTCCCCTTTGACATTTGCTGATATGTGCCATGCTATTTGAAGATAGAAAAAGTAAGTGAATTTTACCTGAATTATTTGATGACTACATCAGAAAGTTCTAGCAATGTGGAATAAGTTCTTCATGACTTTTTCTTGCCCCAGGCTTTAGATTTAGATTTGGCTCAGGCGACCTGTAGGGTAGTGTGATGCCAAGGTATTTTGGCTACTCTGATTAATAGCCAACATTTATTAAATTTTGCTGTCTCAGGACTTTGCTAAGCAAATGAATCATGCCATGTAAGCTTCACAAACATCCTGGGACATAGTACTGTTCTTATACTTAGGATGGGTGTGGAAGTACAGAGAGGTTAAGCATCTTGCTTGAAGTTGCACAGCAAGCCAGTGTAGTGTTCTCTGGTTCTAAGCCTTGCTCTGAACCAGTACCCTCTGTTGTATGCTGGGGAAGGAGTCTCCAGTGGTTGGTCCATGTGTACCCCTGGGAGTCATCTTAATTGTTGTCTTATACAGACTGCACCTCTCATTTCTTTTTAAAAACAGTTTCTTACATTGGTCTATATTTTGCAATTTACTAAGTACTTTCAAATGGAAAATTTTGTGTAATTCCCACGATAATCTTGAGAGGCAAGTTTTATAAATGAGAAAACCGAGTCTTAAAAAGATAATGACTTGTCCAGGGTTATGGTTATTTCTTTTTTTATTCTTTATTTTTAATTAAGCTTTTGGCCTAGGTAATAAATACACGTGGCACAAAATTCAATCGGTATGAGGAGTCCGTGTAATAGCCAGCTGCCCTTTTACCCGGATGTACCCCCAATCGCCATGTTTCCTTCCCCAGAGGCAAAACCAGCTCTTCTGACTCCGGTCTTGTGGTTTCCCCACTATCCGGTAACTCTTCCAGCAGAGCTTTCCATCATCACACGTCTGTAGTTTTCACTATGGAGTTCGACTTTGATTAGTCGAGTGCCTAATATTTTGAAAGACTGTAGCAGTTTATTCCTATAGATAAAATAATGTGGTTCCTTTTGCTTTGGCAAATCTTTTCTCACCATCTCTACCCCCCCCCCCCCCCCCCCCCCCCCCCCAGGTACCAACACGCCAAACATGTAAGTGCAGTTGTCACTAAAGTTGATCACAGGGAGAATTTTCCTTACCTAAAAAGCTGGAGAGGGAGGCATGATGCCGTTCTTACACCCCTGTGATGATAGCAGACCTTAGGAAAACACAGTCGGTGGAAAGAGCTTTGGAATAGAGCTTCTCCAGGCTTTGAGTCACCAGCTGTGTGTGATCTTGGGCAAGTTATCTGATCCACTCTGATCGTCAGTTTCATCATCTGTGAAACTTACAGGATTGTGAAGATGAAAGGAGATTTACCAGAACAGGTTCTGGCTCTCAATACCTGTCCCCACAGTCATATGAAATTTTGTTAGAAGAGGTTTTTCTTTTTATTTTGGCAAAAAGTGCTTGATATTTTTCCTCTTTTTCAGAGCCACCCTTATGAACATTTGATAATTTAAGATGAAGCAGTGCTCTCTCCATGTGGTTCTTCTTCAGTGTTGTGGAATTGAGTTTTTTAATGACTGGTGGATCGAGGTGACCTAGAACATTGATGTCACCTCCTCCTTGGCCACCCTAAGTAGGTTCCTCGCAAGTTCCCCATTATTCTTGACAATAGTTCGCTATTTATTACATTATCTCTGCCCCTGTGAATTTCGCTCTAAGCATTGACCACAGTTGGTACTGACCAGCACGTTTATTGGCTTCTTTGCTTGATATCGTCTATCTCCCTCATCAGATTGCAGGCTCCCTGAGGCTAGATGACATGTTTACTTTATTCATTGGTGTTTATCCAGCACTAGCAGAGTGCTTGGAACATCCTTGGTCCCAAAGATACCAGTGGAATGGATCGTTTTTACCCATGTAATGACACATTATTAGCTTCCAGTGTTTGACGTTTGGTTTACTTCTAGTTTTCTGTTTAGCTGCTTTCTTTGACTTCTAACCCTCAGTAAGACAGAATATGAGGAAAGAGAAGTTTCTCATGTCCCAGTGCTACAGCCATGAATCCTTTAGCCGTTTCCTTTGAGAATAGAACTTGGTAAGGGACAGTGGTGGTTCTAAAATAAGATGAACTAATTAAGCATAATTCTGGGCCTAGTCTATCACTGATTTATTTTGAAAAAAATTATTTCCCTTCTGGTGGGCCAGAAAGGTTCTACGTGAGCATGATGATCTGCTTTCTGGATATATCACTTCTGAAATCTTAATTTCACCTCATTCTGAGCCAGACCATACCCTGTTCGATGTGCACAGGCTGGAACCTCTGGGGAGTGTTTATGACCAATGCTTCCTGCAGTCGCACTTTATTCCCTACCTAATAAGAAAACTGGAAAATAGTTTGATAAATTGATTTAATCATTTTTGCCCTTGTTTGGCCTATGATGTCAGCTGCTTTCTGGAAGTGTTCATATCTGCATCACCCCAGAACGTCTGGCATAATACATTACCTATTATAGGCTCCTGGACAGAATGTCTGGAATGAATAAATAGAGTTGGTCTCGTCTTCTTATTTATCATTAAGCCTATTTAGTGTTAAGCTCAACATGTTTGCATTTATCTAATGGCAATAGTCTTTCTGTTAAAAAATTAGCAGTCTTGTTATTTTAGAGATCTAGTTAGAGTCATCAATCAAGGATATACAACTCTTCACCATAAATTTTGACATTTATATGAAATACCTGAGAAGCAGTTCATTAGATGCACCTTTCATTTGTTTGCTGTGTTTTTATTAAAGAAAATTTTGGTTCAGTTAGGTTGACGTTGTTATAAGAAACTGGGAAACATATCACTAAACTAGTGATATATCTCATCCCCTAGTGATTGACTATTTTCGTCTTTGGAGAGCTTCTTCATGGGTGATCTCAGAGAAGAAAGGACCCTGAAAAGAAAGACAGTCTCAGTGTAAGGTTAATAGACAGCAAGGGAGAGGACAGGGGACCTCACTTTGGTTTGTGTTTTCTCTGTTCATTTTGGACTTAAAGGAGGAGAAACCCACAAAGAAAAGCTCAAATAGGAAAGAACTTAGATTTAAGGCATTAAAGGAATGGATATTGGGGAATCTGACTGCAAGAAGTAGAGTTGTTACTCTAAACAATTGGAAAATCATCAGGCAGCAACACTGTCTCCTTTTTTGTCTGAGTTGCATGGTCTCCATCTCGGCTTCCTTCTGTTCATCTGTTTTGTTGATTTTTTTTTTCCTTGACAAGACTTTTATGCTCACTCATTCCCTTCCGCATGACCCCAGCTATCCTCCCACGGTGGTCACCTCTGCCTCCAATGGCTAGCTGACTTAGTCTTGGCATTTTTAGTTCAAACTGGGCTAGTGTTGATCAGGAGTCTATCTGTGTTCCAGGCAACTCTGGGTAGAGTTTGGGGCATCTAGGTCTAACGTGGCTGCCTAGGCCCATTCCTCCAGGAGGGCCTGCCATGGAGGCAGACTCTCTGAAATATATGAGAACAGAGAGGCAAAGCTCCACATAGCTAGTTGTTCTCTCTTTTAAAGTAGATTGTCCTTGATCATTTTAGTAATTTCTGTTGTCTAAAAAATTTATTTTTGAATAAGGTGCTACAGATTACGTGGAATAGTCCCATACAATAGCTAATTTAATCCTTGAAATATTGCTCTGGGGTGCATATCCTTATCCTGGTTTGGTAGGTGAGAAAACAGGCTCGGATATATGAGGTGGATCTCTCAGGGCAACACAGCATAGGTGGCAGAGATGAGATTCAAGTTCTCTGACCATTGTACAGCTTCACAGATGTCTCTAATCCAGACTTTTATTCATACACATGCAATCAATCAGACAGATCACTAGATGTTTGTATTTGTTTTTAAAAAATGATTTTTTTTTCTTTTGAGGAAGATTAGCCCTGAGCTAATATCTGCCACCAATCTTCCTCTTTTTGCTGAGGAAGACTGGCTCTGAGCTAACATCCGTGCCCATTTTCCTCTACTTTATATGTGGGACACCTGCCACAGCATGGCTTGACAAGCAGTGCCTTTTCCGCACCCAGGATCTGAACCAGTGAACTCCGGGCCTCTGAAGCGGAATGTGTGAACTTAACCGCTGTGCCAGTGGGCTGGCCCCAAAATGATGTTGTTTTTTAAATTGATATTGCAGCTAATAGCAGACAATTTTGAGCGAAGAAATGTTAGAACTGGGGCTAATAATAAACCAGGTGAACCCCAGGCCCCATTTTGATGGGCCAGGGGGCTGTTTTGATTGCTTGGTGCCTGAACCTTACATCTTATTAAATTTTGAATATCTTTCCTGATTAGAGTTTTCGTTTTTTCTCTTTTGGAAAATTTCATTTTCTCAACCTGCTGATGGTCCATATATACTTTTTGTGGCTGTTCTAATTCTGTAATAACTACCTGCTTCTTACTACTACTTGAGTTCGTGCTACACATGAGTACTTGTTAAAAAACAGGTATGTTTCCCCTTCCGTGAATGCTATACACTGCTTTAAAAAATGTTATACAGATGGGGTTTCTGAGTTTTCACAGAATGTAGAAGGCACACAGCAAAGTCTATTTAGGGGAGGTTGGTATGTCATCAATTTGAAGCCATGTGACTATCAAATTTGAACCCAGATTTCATTTTCAACATTTTCATGTCCTGCTCAACAGTAGTCCGCATTATAGCCCAACATCCCTTAGCTTCCAAAGACTCACCTCCCTTCAGTTTTCACCTCCTTTGAGTTTCATTTCCTCAAGGAGGCCTCACTGGCTCCCTCTGCCAACCTGTAGTGGTTTCTTCCTGGTCTGAATTCCCATGGATGTTAGCGCTTACCATCAGAACAAATAGTTAACCACTGACAAAGCAGAATCTTGATTGGTAGTTGCTTTTTCTGCTTAAATATCCCCAACTAGTTTTTAAGGTCTTGGAGAGCGATGGCCACATCTTAGCATCTTTGTGCCCACCAGAGCACCTCACACCCAGAGGTGTCTTCATCCATTTATTGAACACGACCTGTGGATCAAGTACTATTTTAGATTCTAGAAATGCAAAGATAAATGAGCTGCTCTAACTACTAACAATTTCATGAGGAAGGCACACACACAGTTTAGTGAAAAAACATTAATAAAAGTATGTACCTCTTGAGACAAATTCAGATTTGTTGATGTTTCATTCCTTATCCGAGGAATTGAGACAAAACTATTGTTTTTAACATTAAAGTTGTCCATGATTAGCAAATTCCTCAGTGCAGGTTTTTAATGAAAATTAGTATGACTCCTTTAAATTATGGAAATAATTGTTCCTCCTTATTGTTTCTATCTTTAGTTTCCCTTAGGTGAATTTCCCAGATCTCCCCCAGTACAGCCTACCATGACTGCTAATTCCCATCTGTTTCTGCAGTACTTAACGCTACTTGGTCATATATACATATATATATATATACACACACATTCAAAATAGCAAACAGAAATAGGTTTTCTTATGCCTAATATTTCTCTGTTCTGCATCAGAACTGTAGTCAGTCAGTAATATTGTTATATAAAATATTATTGCTTCAAGAACAATTTTTCCAGACTGTCAGAAATCTTTGAAAGAATCATCTTCCCATTAAATTAAGAAACTGAGAATGTCTAAAGCCAGGAAATTATTGATAGCATCCTAGGCCAGCAGCAAAATAGTTTTCCTTGCATTACAATGAATAATTGATTTTGCTTAAGAATTTTCATTTCTCCTGCAGGAAGATCTTTTTGCCATTTCCTCAGTGTGAAAATAACCCCTGACATATACACCATGACACTCTCCCACTTGGTGGTAACTTTAACATTTAAAATCAGTAGGGTTTTTTCCATTAATTGGATGACTATTTCCTTTCAGAATTCTTTATTCTTTAGTTAAAAAAAGAAAAAATTTCAAGGAATCCTAGCATTCTTGATGCAAGGGACAAAAAGAACTCAGAATATAAGTGAGTATTGGTTTCCGGATACCTACATTAAGACAACTGATGCAAAACGACCCTATTCAATTCTGTTTTTATGTTTTTTTGTTTTTGTTATTTACTTCCCTGTCTCTGGGGAGGTGAAGACGACTTTTTCAACGTAGGATAAGACCCAGACTCATGTCTGCATGTTCTACTTTTTTTAATTGCTGGAAAAGGTCATAGTTCTTTGAAACCAGGACATCTGTCTCTGTCCACGAAAGGTGATTTCCCTGAGTGTCATCCGTGGTGAAATTGGACACCCTATGCTCTATGGAGAGCTGCTGATGTTTCCAGAACTTAGGTAATTCCAGGATGACTATTTCAGTCTTGACTCAGTGGGCCTATGCCTGAGATGTGTTGACACTGATGGTTGAGATCTTTAAATGTTTCACAGATTCCTTCACTACCAGGGGCGTTTGAATCCCTCTTTAGAAGGGAAAGTATTTTGTATACTACTCAATTTGCAAAGTCTCCTGCCACTAAAAAAAATGTGCTTCACCACTCTCCTACTGGAGGTTGTGTGAAGGGTCGAGAGAGTGGTCAGTAAAAAGCAGGAGGGCAGTCTCATACTTGGAGGTATTGGGTTTATCATCTCAATATTCTGCTGAGAGTTGAGGTCTGGTCTCTGAATGAATGTGCATATTAAGAGGCTGGAGGCCATGTGCAGTCATCTGAAAATGCTTTGAAAATAATACTCTGAGATACGTGAATAGCCATTTGCATAAAGTAACTCCTGTGGTAAAGATACTCTCTGTAAGATACATTAAGCATGTGTTTTACCTCTAGCTGCTAATAGCTTTTATTATGCAATTCTGAAATGGAACTTGCTTAGTAGGACAAAGCACAGATATATTAGTGCTAGTCTTCTACCACTACAATTACCTACAATCTTGTAGAATTCACAAAAATACGATGACTTTTGGAGCTGCTCTTCCTATTCTTTAGTCTGATAGCTTTTCTTCTCATAGTCCCTCTGTAATTTCTCAACAACTGAAATTTATAGCCATAGTAACAAAATGCTCATCCCAGACATAATTTTCAATGACTAGCCTTCTCTTGCTAACAAATTTAGGGCAGAAAAGAGAAGAGACAAGAAAAGGTTTGGACGGTTTTGATCATTTCTCTTTGAGCTAACATTGGCTTTTAAATTAATATACATGCTTAATTTCTCTCCAGAGAGTTCAGGTGTTATCCAGAACAGTCAATATGTGTGGGACAGAAATCTAAAATATAAATCATAAGAAAGAAGGCTACTAGACTTGATGAATGTTACTTTCTCCCGTTTAAAGACAAATGTTCTCATTCAATAGACACATCTCTCACACTATGCTTACAGAGGAGATGGTCAGTCATGCAGTTAGATGGAAGCAGGTGGTCCAAAGAATGGCTTCTGGTCTGGACACCTGGCCTGGAATCCCAGTGAATAGCCATGTTGACTTGGGGCCTCTGATGCTACATTTCTAAGTCTCTGTTTCCTTATCTGTAAAACAGAAATCATGTTATCTTTTTGAGAGGATTTTTACTAAAGTAAATTCAACACGCATATGTGAAAATGCTTACATTGTGCTTGGCACATTAGGTAATCAATGACTATTAATTGAATCAGATGCTTGCTATGATTTGCCTCAATGAGACGGATATTAGTGGAGGAAAAAACCAAACACATGCCAGAACAATCAAAGGAATATTTTGCCTTTCAGAGTTTTCACTCTAGAAAGTACTGTGTGTGTTTAAGAGGTGCTTGCCTAGATATATAGATATGTATGTATAGCTATATCTAATTACCTATCTACCTGCCTGTTTATCCTATGTGATAGCCTTGATGAATGTAAGTATTTTGTAGTGGCGACTTGATTTTTGGAAATGTTATTTGGTGTTAGGCGAAGGACTACTCCTACCAAGTAATATGATTTTTAGTCAAAAATAAAATGCTACCATTAGGTAATGAGACCATTGTTTTATGGAACTCATATATATCTGAACATACAGTCACCCTAAAAAGGGTTCCAAAAATAGTTAGAAAAATAGCTACTGCAGTGGAGTAAGCATCTATCTTCCACGTAGGGGTGCATTGAAAGGAGGCAAGACACCATTAACTATAAAAGGTTCTGTCATGTACGTTTATTATATTACATTCAATATATCAGGTATCAATCCTATGAGCAATCCTTGAAGGAACTTTTGTGAGACTAGTTTCATAGTACCAGCCTGAGAACAAATAATGATTTGATACTTGCCAACTTTGATCCATTGAAGCGTTTTATTTCTATCAAGCACTTATTGTTAGTAGTTTATTCTAAGGGTGTTCTCTGTCTTACAGAAATCAGCTGTAAAACCGTATTATTGTCATTCTCATGTTTTTTGAAGTGTATAATTATAGACTCTTCATCAGTCTTTCAGTAACATGTCACAATGAATCCCAAGAGGGAAAGAACTTGATGTCTTGACTTGGAATCTGTGAAATCTGAGTTGATAATAAAAAAATACGTATCTTCGTTCTAGTTTTGTCACCTGTCCATGTGGCTTAGAGCAAGTTTCTTAGTTTCTGTTTCTTAACTTCTCTATATGTAGAAAATGAGAATAATACTAGTTCTTGCCTCAAAGAGTTGTTTGAAAAATGAGTTTGGACAATTAAAATGCTTTGGTACTTGGCACATGAGAAGAGCTCAAAAATATTAGCTATTATTACGGTTGTAGCTAAATATAGATAAAGAGATGGTTCATTTACATTTACTTTTTTTTTTTGCTTGTTATATATCCCTGGTGCATCAATGTTTGGATATTTCCTATGCTTTGAGACAAGAGGAATGTTCATGCTAAAACATACCTGTGAGAATGTATACACGGAAGTGTAAAAGGGCAAAATGCTAAAGGGTGGCAAACAGTGATGGTGTTTGCTGCTCTATTTATGGCTCTTGTAGCTGTCAGTTGCCTAGGAGATCACTGGCAAAATCCCAGCAATAACTAACACCATTTTATCTTATAAAGAAAGAGCTGTAACTGATCTAGTGACAATCATTAGATACTTCTTCCTCAAGGTCTTAAAGGTTTCTATTTCCATTGCCTGTTTCACTGTCACATCCATTCTTTAGCACACTGTAGAAGAATTGTTTAGCAACCCATCATAAAGAAAACATTGACTTCACTTCTGCATCCAGTTAACTTGTACCTGTTAAAAAATTCATAGTTATCGATGAGGAAGGGATCTTCTGTTTCCAAGTGGTGTTTGTAAAGGCCACAAGGTTATGTGTCTTTTTCTGTATCCCATAATCTGCTTTAAGTCAAAGCTAATTAGCAGAGATGTGAGGAGATAATTGTGCCTTCATGATTAGAGAGTTTTAAACCTTTGCTTTTCCTTTTGCAGGTAAGTGAACATGGCATTGGGCATTGCTCATTATGCTTCGAGTCTGGCTCTTGGTCGTGGTGCCATTTTATGGACTAAAACCCAACAAGGTGGTTAAAAAAAACCTGATATGCAGGTACTATGGATACTATGGGAGTGTGTGTCCTAAGAGAGATGGTAAGTGTTGTCCATTTTAACTATTCCTCATGATGTCGAGCTGGGCAGCCCCTTTGCCCCCTCCTCTCAGCAAAAGTAGCTCTATTGGTTTGTTTAGTGAGCATCTCCAGTTGGCACAGCTAAAAGAATGCAAAACGAGATTCACTTTGCAGACCTGTTGGATGTGCTGTTTTGGAGGACAATTTTTACCAAAATCCTGAAATCATTTGGCATTGTTGCTGTTTTAAGTGAATCTGCCTCATAGCTCGTTGTATTTCGCATCTGGCCAGTTGGGAATGAAATTTAGAATATCGTGATACTATAGTGATGTAACTGTCATGAAATGGTCTTGGTAGCTCTGAGAAAAGAAAAACTCTAGGCTGAAAGAGAAGGCTCTAATGTCCCACCCAAAGTAAAACATCTTAAATTAATAGTTCCCTAGGGACTAGAATATTATTAGATCTTCTTTGAATTCACAGTTCTAAATCAAAGAAGTGTAATTGGAGTTTCCTTTTTAAATATTTGAAGGCTGTATTTACTATGTAGATGTTCAAATATTAGATCTATATTTAGAAGGGAATCTAAAATCATTTTAAGCTAAATAAGAATGTGAATTTCTATTCAATTCTTGCTAAGTCCTAGAAGATGCCCCAACCATGTCTTTCTCTTTAACAGAAGTTCACAAATAGCCAAAGCTGTTAATGTTGGGGAAGCTTTCTAGAGCCACTTGGGAATTTCCTTGATTGATTTTGTTTGCAATGTGTGTCATTTGCACAGACTTTTAAATGGGAGTGATAATGACCAAGCTGCTTTGCTTGTAAAAGCTGAATCATTTTGGTGGCCTTTATATCAGGACAGTGCCTTCCTTTATTATTAAAATAACACCACTAGATGGGAAGGAAATAATTGTATTTGCATATTTTCCTGTGCCAGTGAGCATTCTCATCAGTTTTATTGTTTATATTTGAAAACATGAAATAATCTCCCAGTTCCTTTTCTGCTCTGTTGTGCTCTTCTGCGGAAATGGATTTGGGGGGTTTTCTATGAATATGAATAGTTACTTAATTGGAGGATGAAACTAGATTCAGGTGGCTGTAGAAGCAGGTTGTTTTTGAGAGCTGGCTGGACAAGTTTGAACCCACCCCACACAGTGATAGTCACGTTTTCGCTGTGTGGGGTACGTTTCACCATGATAGATTACTTGATTTGTTTGGGATTATAATACATTTTTTATTGTTAGAAAATACAAAGTTGAACTTTTGTAAAATCAAATGATTTTTTTTTCTAAAACTGCTGACTCATTTCAGAGTTTTCTGATATAGATTCTAGAAATTTGGGGGTCTGAAAAAAACTGGAAGATTGTGAATCAGTTGGAGTGGAGAGAAAAATTAGGCCACTAATTTTCCAACTGCACCTCTGGATCCTGCCTTTAATTGATGGATTTTCCATCATAAGTAAATATTGCATATCGAATAGCTACCAGTAAGTTTGGAAATGTTAGTAAATAAGGTTTACCTCATAATCATGACAAGGAAGAACTTTCAGTTGTATTTTCTTTGTAATTTTCCAAGAAGAATAGCTAATGCTTATTTGAACAATAATTAGCCCTCATGAGTTAAATATTAAAGAGAAACTAATGGAAAATATATCTTGGTGGACAAAACAAGAAAAGATTAGTGTTTAACAAACTTAATCACATGATACAAGTTTTTTCAGTGTGCAAGTAAAGTGTCAGCTCTTTCAAAAACATCATTTTGTATATCTACCTTTTATGTTACAATTTTCAAAGATCATGCATTGTAATTCATGCTGATTCAAAACACTATGTACAATAGTTTTATACATTTAGAGTTCTAGATTGTCTCTTTAAATAAAACTTTTTACAAGTTTCATCATGCACAAAAGAGAAAATTATCTAATGAATCCTATCATCCCAGATTCAACAATTATCGACATAATTGCTATCCTTACTTTGGAAAGGGGAATGCTGAGGCATTTTAAAACAAATACTTAAATACTTCAATGTGCATGTTAGGACATTTTCTTCTATAACTACAATAATATTATCACTCCTAGAAAATTCATAATCATCCCTTCATCTCCTCCAATAGCTAGTCTATATTCAAACTTCCCATATTGGCTCAAAAGTGACTTAAAATAGTTAGCTTGTTTGAATTGGGATCCAAACCGGTTTCCACGTGTTGTATTTGATTATGTCACTCAAGGCTTTTAAAATTTAGAACAGTTTCTACTCCTCCCTTTTCCCATTTTTTTTCTTGCCATTGACTTGTTGACAAAACCTGGTTTGGTGTCCTATAGAACCGTTTGCATTCTGCATTTTTCTGATTTCATCTTATTGGTGTCTTTTAATTTGTTCCTCCATCCGCCATACTTCCTGTACACTGGAAGCTGGATCTAAGGGATTAATTATATTCAATTTTATATTTTCATCAAGAATGTTTCATAGATGAGGCTTTGCGAGATCGTCTCAGTATCCCAACCACGTTTGTTTAGTAATGAACTTCATTTCATTCTGTTCTTCAAGGTTCTTCTTACTGCAATATTCAAAAGTAATTTCTTTCCAGAAAATGTTTTTCCTGCCCATTAAGTTTTTATTGTAATTAAATCCTTTAGAATGAGTAGTCAACTTCAATTAATTAATGCGTGAAATACCAGAAGCACAGTGGATGCTTTAGTCTCTCTAAATTTGGCCATCCATAAAGAAAACTGCATTCCCCATATCTGTCATAAACTGTACCTGACCAGCCAGCCAGAGCCTGCTGCCCACACACTGCCCTGTGGTGAGCAGATAGCTTCATGCTCTAGAGAGTTCTCAGTGACGGAGATCTCCCATTTGGATCTTTGATGTCTATCAAGGTTTCACTCTCATTACTATATTAAAATGTTTTTAGGTTTTGGATAAACATCTAATACATGTCATTTAGGAATAAAATAGATCACAAGGAAACATGACAATCAATGTTTGGTTTGCTTACAGATCTTGCTAGATCCGTTTTGTTTCCCTTATTTTCATATTTAATTCAATAGCTCATCTACTTCTACTCTGAGAGTATGAAATCCTCACTGTTAGGATCGTTCTTTATGGGCTTTCTGGAAATGAGTATTAGAAAGGAATTAATGTAGCACATGACCTGGGAAGAATAACATATAAGACTCACTGTTCTTCAACCAAGATGATGGTCCCAGTGGGCACCATCTGAGGAGTGTGTTTTGGTCTTGGATGGACATCTCATCTGGGGGCTATTGCTTGGGGCTCTGGACACTTGGGGAACAGCTTGTGAAGACCTAGCCCCCTTGTAGAAGTGGGGGAACTTCAAAAGGAGAATATGAGATCTAATGGAATTATTGAGCCTGGTGTCTGATATGCTGAATAATATTGATAATGCCTATCCAAGGCTCCATGGCATGTGGAAGGAAGGGTAGATTAGGAGTAAATAGACATTGAATTCCAGTCCTGGATTTCAGTCCTGGATTTCAGGCGGTACAGCTTGGTGGTCAAAAGCTCAAACTCCAGATTCGCATTGGGTGGACTGAAATCTCTGTTCTTGCACGTGTGACCTTAGAAAATTTACTTGACTTCCTCAGCATCAGTTTCCTGATGTGTAAAATGGTGATAATATATAGACCTTGGCCTTATAGAGTCGTCAGGAGGATTTAGTAAGACAGTCCGCATAAATCCTTACATAGTCCTGGTACTTAGCAAGTGATCCATAGATGTCATCACTGCTGTTTTATTATTGATAGTAACTAATGGTTGTTCCCTTCCTTAAGAACTTCATAGCAAATCCTGGGAAAGATATATTTATAAGTTGCATTCCCTTAGTTTTCAGGGTTTTTTGGTTAATGATGGTTACTTCATTTAAAAGATTGCTCTTTGTATGCAAAGTCCTCTAATGATAAAAACTAAATTCAAAACGTTTAAAGAACAACATGTCAACAGAAGTACATCAACCTGCTCCTGATTTGTTTTCTTACATCAGTAAAAATCGATGTAAATTTTCAAATATATGTATATACAAAGTCACATATATATAAGCGACACACTTAAACATGCATATGTAATTGATTTTTTATTTTTCTAACAAATCCATATGATGAACCATTAAAGTTGTATTTATAAAAGCCAAGCGGAGAGCTTTCAAATATTCTACCAAACGTCTTACATAGATATTTCAATGAATCTTTATAACAGTCTTGTAGTTTGTACCATTATTATCCCATCTTAGAGATGAGGAACCTGAGGCGCAAGGGTTCACTGCTAGAACATGGAAAATCCAGGATATGTTTCAGGTCTCTCTGACTGGAGAGCCCTATGTTATCTTCTACATGCGCTCTCTGCGTTTTGGAACCTGTCATCAGTCGAGGAGCTTCTCATTGGCTTCTGTTGGCAAATGTGATCTATGTCATCACAAGGGGAAGAGTGCATGTTTGCATCTTGTGGTCTGAGAGTCTCAGTAATGGCTGTGACCATCTGAACCATCACTGCAACTCCGGTGCCTTGGTAACTGTCAGCTCATCCTTGAGGCTTCAGACAGCTGTGTCTTTTAGCTAAGACTTTTCTAGCTGGTCAAAACTTCTAGATATATCATCTTATGTTATTTTGGTTGAGTTTAGAATATTCTGTAGTCATTTAGGAGAACATTTGAAATCTATCCTCTATTTTATTTATTTTTTTTGAGGAAGATTAACCCTGAGCTAACTACTGCCAATCCTCCTCTTTTTGCTGAGGAAGACTGGCCCTGAGCTAACATCCATGCCCATCTTCCTCTACGTTATACGTGGGATGCCTACCAGAGTATGGCTTTTGCCAAGCAGTTCCGTGTCCGCCCCCAGGCCACTGAGAAGCAGAACGTGCGAACTTAACCGCTGCGCCACCGGGCCAGCCCCCTGAAATCTATTCTCTGTTAAAGGACTACTTTTCATTTCTAAGCGCTGCCCCTTATATGATGAAATACATTCTCCTTTGGCAGCACTGTGGTTTGTAATATGGAAAGGATAATGTACTCCCCTGGAGAAAGTGAGTTCCCTGAAATGTAGTTTGCATTGTACCAGGACTCAGATTAGACCGAGTGTTCAGTGCTGATATCTTTCCTCTGCCCTCTCCATCCACCTCCTGTCTGCTCTCAGCCCTCTGTCCTCCCCACTCTCTTCCTCCTTGGCTTATCTTAAAGTCAAAAGCTCTTAGAAATATATTGACCTGGGCTTGCAGAGAATCTCCTTATTGGTAAAGAATACTTTTTTTTTTAAGGAAGATTAGCCCTGAGCTAACATCTGCTGCCAATCCTCCTCTTTTTGCTGAGGAAGACTGGCCCTGAGCTAACATCTGTGCCCATCTTCCTCCACTTTATATGTGGGACGCCTGCCACAGCATGGCTTGACAAGCATTTTGTGTAGATCCGTGCCTGGGATCCAGACCTGAGAACCCCGGGCTGCTGAAGCGGAGCGTGAATTTAAGCACTATGGCACCAGGCCGGCCCCTGGTAAAGAATACTTTTGAATATAGAAGTTTCTTTGTTTTTTGGTGGTGTCCTTTTTAAAATTTAAAAATTTTTTAATGACCCAATTTAATGATTTCATAGTTAAGTTGAAGCTGTAAAGTCCTGGAAGGCAGAATATTTATATGGTTTATTTGCATCTCTCAAGGTGGATAGTATTTTCAAATAGTAATATTTGTTTAATAAAAGGATAAAATTACCACAATCCATTATGTAATTGAGAAGTGCTATATTACGTATTTGACAGAGAGGTTTCCAGGTGAGAAGTTTAGTCTTTCAAGGAAATATGTTAAAACCCTCTAGAGCAATGATTCTCAAACTTGGACGCTGTAGGCGTCACCTGAGGGACTTGTCATAAGTGCGTGTTCCTAGAGCACACAAGCAGAGATTCTGAGTGGAGAGGTATGGGGCAGGGTCCAGGAATCTGTATGTAAAACATTATTCCAGATGCTTCTGTGCTTCTGATCCTCTTGCCACACTAAGAATCACTGCTTTGGGGTTCTTTGTTGTCACAAAACCTCGCTCTATTTTCAAATGTTTCTTCAGAGCATCTGCACTTACTGTTAGGGTAGGGCCTGGAACACTGTAAGCAGTTGAATAGCTTCTGGAACCCTCTCACCATCCCTTTATTTTCCCTCCCCCCACACACACTGTTTTTGTCACAATGTATCTGCTATACTCAGGTTATCTGTGTTTCAGATACATTCCCAATTCCTTTCACAAATCAAAACTCTTGTTTCTTCATCATGCTCAGCTAGCTGTCTCCAATAACAACCAAAAGACTAATTTGAGATTGGATATGCATGAGTGGCCGGTGCTCAATGTGTTACCCTTTGCCAAAGTGCAGTGTACAAAACCCAGATGAATCACTGTTGTTGTGAAACTTTAGTTGAGAAGACAGATTTGGAGGATGGGCACAGGGGCAGAAATCATTGAGGTCAAGGATCGTTCTTCTTGGAACTATCCAATCACACAGCACACATCAACTTTATCTGTAATGCTATATTGTTAGTAAGTAAACCAAACCAAGATTATAGCTTTTTCTGGTCAATACCATGTGCAGGAATATATACAATTGTAGAATCCGTATATTGTACACCTGCAACTAATATAATGTTATGTCAGTTATATCTCAACTAAAAAAAAAATGACAAATGCAGCAGCATTACCTGAGGGTAATTTTGTCAAACTCTCTGGTTTTTGATAAGTGCCACATAGTTGTCTGTTTTATAATAAATGGCATTTAGTTAATCTAGGTGTTTCTGAAATCTGTTTCTGAGTTCTTTAAAATAATTCAAGAGGTCTGTGGGTGGGAGGGATTGCGAGCAGTCTGGCTGAAACAAGATTGTCCTTTTATTGATAGTCAGTGAAGCCGGGTAACGGGTATGTGATATTTAATTATACAGCCTCTCTGTGTTGTGTGTGTTTGAGATTTCTTATAAGACGTTAAATTAATATAAGCTTAAAACATTCCACTAAACTTGGCCAAGCTCTCCTTTTTGCTGTCTTTGAACTAGTCCTTCAGACATATAATGTTCTGGTGCTCTCAGCGTCTGGCTCCTCTGCAGGCCATGCTTGCACACTGCAGAGCTGAGCATAGGAGGGGAAGATGGACTGGCATCAGGGCAACATTTGGGTGTAAGTAGCCTTTATTCAGGAGGTGGTTTCCCTCCACGTCTCTCACATTTTAATCTGGACAGAAAAGGTCAGACCAAATTGATGTTCTTGGATGTTTGTTTGACTCCTTGATACTGAGAGATTTCATAATGTTTCATGAATTGTGTATAATTTTTAGAAGAGTTGAGCTTTTTAGTTTTCCTTTTTTACCATTTACAAAGATATGTATTGTATGTATAACCAACACTATAAATCATACACTTTATAGAAGACTGATAACTGCTATTCTCAGGTGCCCAAATGCAGCTGAACATGAGCTATCTAAATTTCTTTTTGCATAGTATATTACAAGGAACATTCTGTGAATTTTCAGAAGTGATTAGAATGGCTTTATACATGACCTTTTTGAGAGACTGCATATTTTTGTCAAGTAACCAGAATGCTGACTAATTACTTTTTATGAACATGTCTAGGCTGTGAGACCCCGTGAGGGCAGGAACATGTCTTAATCTGTCTTTTCTCTCCTGAAACATCCTGGAGGACCATATACCAGGGATTTTGACTGTAACAAATGAGGAGTGGTTAAAAGAACTGCCTCTTTACCATACTGTGATTAAGAAGATAATGTGAATGGATTGTTTGAATTAATCACTTGATGTGACAAGCATATATTCATCGTAATCAGTCATTTTCGTTGGGGTGGTATGAAGTGCTTCTAACATCTTTATCCTTAACACGGCTACATTGATCTTCATACAAATATATTTTATTTGCCACATTAAACTTTGGTATTTTAATGACATACAATAACTAGTTGTTTGAATGGCTGTCTACCTGGCGAAATCAGTCAAGTCAGTTAAAGACAATGGAAAGTGGTAGAATGTTGAATAAAAGAGTTAATATTTGCATCGCAAAATGTATTATTGTAAAATTAAATATAAAAATAAGCTATCTTCAAATTTGTAAGTTCATTCCAAAATGTTCCCTTCTAGTCAGTAATATACCCAGATTCAACATATTTAAAGAAATGCACATCATGAAGAAGCAGTACTTTGTAAATGGAGTTTATGTTCTTAGGAAATTCTCTTTGAGCTACAAAAGCTCAAGAGTGTGTGAAGAGCAATTGTTCTAATCCCACATGGAAGATGAAATACACCCTACAGCTCAAGGATAAAAGACAGGAGAAAGAGGTCTGAGGGTAGAGATATGGAAATGGGAAAGAGGCTTAGGAAAAATTGCAGGAGAAAAGAGGAGGAGACATAGGGATTGTGGGTGGATTGTCAGGAGTCTGACGGTGATGATGGATGCTCCCACAGGGGGAAGACACAACTGCAGATAAAACCTCTAAAACTGTTTTCTTCTACGGAGAGATGCTCAAAGTTCTATTGTCTGACATCCAGGGGTGAAATTTTATTGATGATTTGTAGCAAGCATATTTTGTCTTGCTGAGTTTATTGTGCTTTGCATGGTACGGGTTAATCCCTGTGTTATGGTTTAGGGCAGTGCTTTTCCAACTTTGATGTGCATCAGAATCACCTAGGTAGCTTGATAAAGCTGTGAAGGGGACCTGAGCATCTGATTTAAAATAAATACCTGCGGCATTAATCAACTGAACAATTTTTACAGGGGAATATCATTATACCAAATCCCAAGCAAAGGAGCCTTCTCACTGTTCTTTATAAAACCCTCGAGAGCCATGTACAGGAATATCAAAATGAAATAAGAACAAAAGCTTAATAAATCAATGATGCATATGTTGAGTTCCCCACTAGAACTTTACTTTATACAGTTTTATGTGCACTTACATCATAAACTAAAAGAGAGAATCTGCACACATGCCTTCCTGGGACTTCGTTTGTGTGTTATCTATTGTTGGCTTTGGGATTGAGCATTTTTAAATGTACTTAAGTAAGTACCAGGGCAATCACAATCACTCTTTCTGAGTATGCCATTGAGAGGATTGATATCAGGCATACATTTAGGACAAATCACTTGGACCATTATTTTTTGTTTTTTTTCCCCGAAGCCTGTGTTGTATTCAAAAAGAAAAACAAATTCTTCCTGCAACGAGTCTTTTCTCAGGGAGAATTGAACATCCATGGTAGTCCATCGAAATGTTCGTAAATTGTAAGGAGGCCAAGATGTGTTACAAATGGATGAGCAATAGGAGACCCAGGCCCTCTGCCTCCATCAGCCTCTGAGGTACCTTCCAGCCAAGCATTTCAACCTTACCATGCCTTCGTTTCTTTCTCCTTTGTAAATTAGGATGATCTATTTTTTGCGTGTCTCAAAAGATTGTGTGAGGAATACCAAATGGGAGTAAACATGTCCCTTATTTTGGAAGCAAGATTCTCTCACCTTTAAAGTAATTAAAGTGGAATAAATTGAGTCATAATAATAAAAAGGAAACTAATGTTCATATGGAAGATTTCCTTCTTAAAGTCGTTTTGGAGAAATTTAAGCAGATTAGATTTCCCCTGAGATGGAATACTACACAGGTTTCTAATTATGAAGAAATAATAATTATAAAGTAATAAGCAGAATACATCAATTTCTGCCTCGCTTGTTTTAACAATTTGTTTTGAGGTTGTCTTTAGTTATTTGGTAGAAACCAAATTGCTGAAAACATAGGAGACGGCTTCATTCATGATTCTGCCATTATGAGCATAACAGAATCTGCTGAGAGCACATTGGTTTAATACCTGGAGAGGTGGAAAGAAATGTTTGCTATGTCCCAGTACTTGTTCGAATTGGTGATCACTGCTCAGTATGTAGTTACTTGGGGAAACTCTTGGGCTTAACGGCTAACTAGAGAGTATAGCAAGAAGAGTTCTATGTTGAACCTTGGTGTCACTAATGGTCCCTCCCCAAATAATTAGTCATTCATCAGGAGAAGCAAAGAATCATTCTTACTTGCACGCATTCATTCAACATTGAGCTCCTTTATGTGCTAGTCACTTTGCTGACCCTGGGCATGTAAATTAGGAGCAGGCAGTTTTGCTATTCTTGAAATCTGGGGGCGAGATAGGGGGCACAAAGAAAAGAAAAAGGAAAAGGAAACATGCGCACACCAGGCATCTGTCCTTAATTTAGATGATATCAGCTATAAGAACACCTATTAAATGCCTTTTGGAATAGGGATTTGCAAAGACAAGTTAATTATTAAAGACAAGCCTCTGGGAGTCTTCTAAAGAATTCATAACTAACGGTTGCCTCTCTGCTTGAGGCATGAGGTCTTTTAACTCTCTTTGCCCCACTTCATGTTATAATTATATAATTGCAACTTTTTTTCTTCTCCTCCTTCTACTCCTTCTACTGGAATTTGCAGGAAGATTATAGAAATTTTCTCTTTAAGTATTAAAAATTACATCAGTGCTTTTCACAGTACTTTGTAAAAAGGCAGCTGTCATGTCATTGTTTGGTCTTGAATCAGACTGTTGATCTTTTGCTTTTTGCTGGAGCCCTGTGTGCACAATGAACAATTGAGCGCTGCACTAGAATTATGAGACTAGCTATGATGAGTCATGGGCTCTTTTTCAATGAGGACTTAAGCAAGAGGTCAAATGGAGAATATTCTAGAAGTGTGCTTCTCAAACTGTAATGTGTCTATCAAGCACCTAAGGCACTTGTCAGAATGCAAATTCTGATTCAGTAGGTCTGGATGGAGCCCACAAATCTGCTATCAACACACCTGAAAGCAATGTCAATGGTGCTGGTCCGTGGACCCTACTTTGAGTAGTAAGGTTCTGTAATACAGCTGTGGCATAAGCCTTAACCTCGGGGGTCTTAGTATAGTAGCTTCACGGAATATTGACCTTGAAGTGTTAGTCTTGCTTTATAAAGCTTTGGATGGAGCTTCTTAAAATTGCCCTATCAGTCTATGCTATGAGACAATTGCCATTTGCTGTTGATGTGAACTCTTTTGCCACTTTATGTACATTTCTTGTAGGAGGTAGTGGTTTCAATCTTTTACAAAAGAATGAGGGATGAGGATTTACATGATTCTTCTTGTTTTCTGCTGTTAACCTGATCGTTTGGTGAAGGCATTGTTAGATTTCTCAGTTCCTTTTAAAGCTAGAGTTGTCCAAGCTTGTAAATGTCTTCACTAATCTCTGTAGAATTTTCCTTATTCTGTGGCAGTGTCGTAGAATGACAGTCACTGTTCTCATTAGGCTGTATCTGTATTTATATTTATGCCATCAAATCTGTTACATCATCCATAATATCAACTTAGTAATACTTAAAAGTATCAAATCATGTTCCCACAAAAGTGTCAAGATTCCTATGTTTTAAAGTGTATGTAATTGAGAGACCATCTTCCATAGTAACTAACTAAAACATTGATCACTCAAATTTTTAAAAACAATTCTAAAATAAAAACACTTGACCTTTTTGGAACCAGTTTTTGTTCATTCTATAATTACTGCAAACTATACGCCAAGCATCAGGTTAGATGTTGGAGAGAGATCAGGTATTTGTTATTTTTATTGTTTTTAATCATGCATTTTTTTAGTTCAGTGATCAAGAAAGAGGGAGAGTGTCTATGTCGAGGTATATAGAAATACATATCAATGTAAGACTGCTTTTATACACATGTACATACACATGATTCATAGATCAGATTATATTTCTCATATGCTTTTCTTTCCATACTGAAGTGTTTTTTTTCTCTTGGTTTCAATGATAGCACTCTTTTCCCTTTTACAGTCTAATGATTTCCTTCCATTTCCAACATGGGTACCTTTTATCAGTCAGGGTGTTTTCTTCTTCAAGTAGTAGAGACCCTGACTCAGTCTGGCTCACACATCAACGACAGTTATTTTTTCACATAACTGAAAGTCCAGAAGTAGGACAGGCCTCAGATCTGGTTGATAGATTAGTTCAGCAATTTCATTTAAGGTCTGTTTCTTTCCTCTCATATAAACAAGGAAAAATTTCCCGGAAGTCTCTCACCATTCTTCTCTTTGTCCTTAATTGGCTCCATGTCTATCCTAGTTACTAGCAAGGGAAATTAAATGATCATGATTGACATATTCTGATCACTTATGTTAAGGTAGAATGGATGTTGGGCCACCAACCAGTGTCCACCATCCTCTTTCTCTGCCAACTTTAAAATGTTATGTTCCCAACAACTGTGTCCGAGAATCTCTTACATTCTCAGTGCATACACTCTCTGTAATTTTATCCACTCCTATGGCTTAACTGTCACCTTTATGTGTGATGATAGTTCCCACATCTATAAATTCAACCCAAAATATTCTTAGAATTTCATGTCTATGCATCCAGTTTCTTCTGGGAAAATTCAACTTGAAAACTGTGTACAAAGTCTCAAATTCAATATAGTCCAAGCTTGATCTTACTATCTTTGCCTAAAAATTCCAATTCGTCTGTTTCCAATTTGGCAAGTTATTTAACCTAAAACCCAAGGAGTTGCCTTTAACCACTCAATCAATCAGTAACCAAATTCTGTTGATTCTTCTTCATTATCTTCTCTTGGTCTGTCCTCCTCCTTCTCCTTTCCATGTTGCTACCACCTCACTTTGGGCTCTTGTTATTTCTGGTCATGAGTGTTGTCTTTTAATTGATCTCTCCATCTCCACCCATGCTGCTCCCTCTTGCAATTTCTTCTTCACATTTACTAAGTCAATTTCCCAAAGTTATCTGTTCATGATGTTTCCTACTTACAGTCAGCACTTCCCCTTTGTCAAGTGAAATTCCTTACCATGCCATCCCGGGATCTTCGAAAGCTACCTCTTTAGCCTCATTTCATACCCTGCCTTGCCTGGTACCCTCATCTTTAAAACTTGCATTTCAGTTAGCTTTTCTTATATTCTCCCCCAAACATACAATAGTGGCTGTGTTCATGCTGTTTCATTTACTTATTCTTTATGACTCAGCTCAATCATTATCCCCTTTTAAAGACCTCAAAAGTCTTCTACTCCTTTCACATCCCCAAGAGAATTGAGGAAGAGGATGTAGTGGTGGTGGTGGTGGTGATGATGATGATGATGATAATAATAGCTAATATATAATGTGGGCTTACTATGTACCTGCCAAATACTATTCTAAGTGCTTTATACACATTAAGCTGGACAAAAACACTGTGAGGTGGGCACTATTATATCTCTATCTTATAGATGAGGAAACCGAGGCACAGAGAGATGAAACAACCTGCCCAGGGACTCAGACAGTAAGCAGTGACACTGGGATTTGACCTTAGAGAGTCTGCCACTTGGATCTGTGCTCTTAGTCACTACACCTCACTGTATCTCAGTCATTTGATCAGTCTTTTCTTGGGCAGCATTGTTCCTTGGACATATTTTTATTCTTGCACTTAAGATAACTCACTCCATTATCTTTCCTGTCTTAATTTCCTCAACTCTACCAAAAGTTCCTTGAAGGCTGGAGCAATTCTTTTTTACATCTAGTCCTAGACACAGTAGGCATAAAGTGTCATTAGGGCAAGGATAGAAAGGAATAGAAAGAATGTTTGGCATAGTATTTAGATATAAAGAAATGAGTCATACATTTCTTGCAAACATTTTAAAACTCTTACTTAGTTTTGCATTCATAGTGGCAGGGTTTTTGATTGAAAAGTTTAGTGTCTTTAGTAGAGACGTCTTTCTGCATTTTGCTGAGTTTGAAACTTATTAACAGATGATTTATTCAGGACACGCAACCCACGTTCCCTCGCTATATGTGTTTCTTTGTCAAGCACAAATCTGTCTCTAAAAAGACTTATATATGAATGTTTGTTGCAGCTCTAGTCATAATTTTAAAAGACTTGAACCAGTCCAAATGTCCACTGACAGGTGAATGGATAAACATTATAGTGTATTCATATAATGGAATTCTACTGAGCAATAAAAAATAAAAAGGAATAAACAATGGATACCACGCAACAACATAGGTGAATACCAAATGCATTATACTGAGCACAGGAACCCGGAAACAAAAGAGTACATTCTGTATGATTCCATTTCTGAGAAGTTGTAGAACAGGCAAAATTATTCTTAGTTCTATAAATCAGATCACTGGTGGCCTGAGTGGGTGAAGTGGAATTGATTGAAAAGGGGCAGGAAGGAACTTTCTTGAGTGATGGAGATGCTTTATAATTTGTTTTGGGTGTTGCTTACGTGGGTTTAAATAATTATCAAAATTTATTAACCTGAACACTTAGATTCTATGTATTTTATGTTAATCATATCTCAGTTTTAAAAAATGGTGGCAGTAGGTAATAAGGGAAGTGGAGGTCAAGGGGGATTTTTTTTCAGGATGGGAAAAATAGCAGCAAGTTAGTATGCTAATAATAATGATCCAGTTGAGGAAAACATATTGATGCATAAAAGAGAAGAAAGGATTAGTGAAGTGATGTTCTTGAGTAGGAGAGAGGATAGGACCAGGTGCACAAGGGGAGGAACTAGCTTTAGAAAGGTCATGGATAAGGCAGGGTATGTGGCTGCAAATGTCCGTGGGTGGGTGGTTGTGTGGTTCCAAGTCTACGCAAGTCCTCTTTGCTTGACTTTTCTGAGAGAAGTAGGAAGGCAGGACAACAGTTCATTGTGAGGGTAGAAGAGGAGGTGCAGGAGTTCTGAGGAAGTCTAGAGCAGTGGTTGTTAAACTCGATCGTGCGTCAGAAGCATGATGCACATTAAAACAAATTTGCTGGCTTCAACCTGAATTTCTGGTTCAGTAGGACTGGGGAAGACCCTGGGAATGTGCCAAAGAGTTTTTAGATGATGCTTATCTGGACAAGACTCTGAGAAGCACTGGTGTAGAGCTTTCATTTTGATAGCTGAGACAGTTGTGCTTTGAATAATAAAATGAATTCATCTAAAGTGCTGGAACTGTGACTAGTAAGTAGTCCAGGCTGCTGCCTCCAGCCCAGGCTCATCCTATGTACCCTTTCTGATTTCAGTACGGAAGACTAGTAGAAGGCAGTGGGGGCCAGAGGGGAAGGCTGGGGTGGGCACAAGGAGGGAAAGGTCAGAGAAAGGAGGAGCTGGGACTACTAAAGCAAATCTTGCTAAGGTCACCTTGGTTTACTGTGCCCTGGGCCCCGATGAATAAATCTAGGCAAGAATGTTTTTGCCCTGTTTGGTACATATGAGCATAGCTCCAGATTATAGGAGGGTTGTGTTTTGTTTTCTACATATGAAGAAAGTTTGTTCTTAGAAGGTATGATTACATTTTTTTTTTTAAAAGCTGGTATTTATTTCATTTGCAAGAAGATGCTTTCCTCTGGACCCAGTGTATATACTCTATATCATACGTATTATAAATAAGATCATGTGAGTATGGTTGCAAAAATATTGTCCGTGAAATTAATAAAGGCCATTTTAATTATATATATAAATTCTGTTGAAAAGCAATGGTGAAATGTGCTTGAACTACATGCACAGTACACGGTTAATAGACCTGTTTATTCACAGAAAAGGCTGAAAGGAAATGTGTTAAATATTAGCTGTGGCTTTTCTCTGGGTTGTGTGACCACAGATAATTTTTAATCTGATTTTTCTGTTTTTTAGTACTCCTAAAATTGGTATAATCTCTTTTCATAAGAATGTTATTTTAAAAACTTACATTCATAATAACTAATATAATAACATATAATATATAACATGTAACATAATTACTAATAACAAAAACTAATATTTTATTTGAGTGCATTGGCTTTGAGTCCTGGGTGCTTGAGACATTATCTATGAACAAGTAAAACGTTCCTGTCCTTTCAGAATTTATATCTTGTGATATCAATGATTAAACTCCCTGCATCTCAGTGAAGCTATTGCTCTTAGTGGATAGTCAGCAAGGGGTAACTGCACATTTATATTTAGGTTTGAAGTACTATTATTCACATTTACGTTGTTTGCCCCTTTTAGACTACACGTTTCTTGAGATTGTAGACTATGGCCATTGTAGAAATTGTCATTTGTTTCAGAGGTAAACACTTAAAATGAAAGTGCTATAATTTTGCCTAGGATAAATTATTAAATGCATTTTGTCAGTATAACTATACAGTATATAGTATCCATTTCTTGTTGGAGTCTATTCATAGATATGAGCAAAAATTGCCAAGAATATGTTTGGTAATGTCAAATCATATCAGATAGGATCAGCTCTTTGATGTAAACAACTTAGTCTTTAGCATGTGATGTATTAGTCTGATACATGAATAAATAAAGCTTTTATAAGAATTCTTTTTAAACATTTGGTTTAAAAATACATTTTTCAGCAATAAAAAGGAACGAAGTACATGCTATATGCTACAAAGTGGATGAACCTTGAAAACTTATGCTAAGTAAAAGAAGCCAGACACAGAAGGCCAACATATTGTAGTAGTCCATTTGTAGGAAATATCCAGAAGAGAGAAATCTGTAGAGACAGAAAGTAGATTCATGGTTACCTAGGGCTGGGGGTGGGGAGGGAGAGACTGGAGGTGTTTACTAATAGGTGTGGGCTTTCTTTTGGGGTGATAAATGTTCTAAGATTAATTGTGGTGATGTTGCACAATTTTGTGACTATACAAAACTATTGAGTTGTGCATTTTAAATGGCTGAATTATATGCCAATAAACTGTTACAAAAAATTGTTAAACGTTTCTCAACATCTTTTGAGTGCATCTTATTCTTACCTGGCTGATGGATTTATGGCGCTACAGACTTTCACCGCAGGCTTCTTTGCCCCTCGCCTTCCCACTCGTCTTCTACAACGTGTGTAAACTTGAGCAAGCACTTATTCTTTGACATGCAAAAAAAGCTTGGCCTAAGGGAGTTTCTCAAACTGACTTTTGGCAAACACCTTAATTAGCTGATACACAAAGAAAATCCAGATGGTATCTATCTCATATAATCAAACACTTTAAAACTTGTTTCTAATTCTCTACTCCCTCCTATCCCTCTTTTTTTTTTTTTTTCTTGTACCTTACTTTCTTTTGGTGTAGTAGAAAAAACACTCAACCTGAATTCTGTTCCTAGGTATGATTTTTCTCACTGCATAAGAAGAAATTTTGATTAGATGCCCGAGGTCTCCAAAGGATAACCTACGAACCAACAGCATCAGAATTATCTGGGGAATTTATTCAAAATGCATATCCTAAATCCAATATCCAGAGATTCTTGGGGTTCACCAAATATGCTTTTCAAGTCAGAATTTCTTGGCTGGAGCTATGCATTTTACCAAGTATTCCTCCCTGTGCCCCCCAATGCGTCTTCTGTACACTAAAATTGGAAAATCACAATTAATTTATAAAAGGTCCTGTCATCTATGATGCTCAACTATTGTTCGTGTCTTCTCTGTTTTGTTTGGTTTATTCTTTCTGGGTGTAGGGAAACTCCTTTGCTTTAGTCTTTGATTAATGAAGAGTTGGGCCAAAATGGTTATCTGAGATATTTGATTTACTTTTGAAGACTGCTTCTGAAATGTCTTACTTTTTGCTTTGATTACTTTACCTACTTGTTTCTTTTCTTTCAGTACAACATATTGGGAGATTCTAGGTGATATGCTCAATACTAGGTATTCTTGGTATTCCAGGATGAGTAAAATACACAATGTCTTCAAAAAACTTACAGTATAGATTTCTCATTATATAGTTTAGTTTTTCCCCCCTCTCTAAAGAATTAGGTCTTCTTTTTCCCTCCAACTGCTCATAGCTCTAACTTTTAGGACAAATAATATGTTTGCATTATTAAATTTGGGAAGAAAACCATGGGGCTCGTCAGCTTAAAAATTTAGTATTTAGCATAAATAGCATGAAATGTTAGCAAAAAATGACTTATAAGACTATAAGTAATAATACAGACTAACATTTACCATGTAGCTATTTTGTTCTATTTTGAAAAATATCTTTTAAACATTGTACTACTGTGTGTGCTACCAAAAGTTGGGGAGAGACATTTCTTTCTTTGTGTTTGCATGAATAAATCAATAAGAGAAGTTACTAATTTAGTTTGTTTTAATATATATTGTTAAGGAATTTTGTCTTAACAGTCCGTGGCTTGGAATATTTTAAGAATAAAGCATTGACTGCAGATGGATTCCAGAATAAAATCCAAGTTTGAAATTCAAATATGCTTATACAATTTGATCATATTTTTATTACTAATAACCATAAATTTTAATTGAGGCTTTAATCTTTTATTTAAAACTGATAAGCAACTCTTGTTTGCTATTCTTTTTGTTAATTAGAGTGTAAGTGAGGGTTAAGTAATTATTCTTCCCATTGCCTGTATTTGCATCACTGCCAGGGAATTCCTGTTCAGAGATACTGCCGCTAGTGTGTGGGCAAAGCTCTTGCCAGTTTGCACACCTGGCACGTGGAGCATCAGCCTATAAGATATGATATTCCATTCTTTTTGAGTTAGGTTTTACTTTTCAATCGCTGACTAGGCTTTCTTTCTTCAAGAGCCCCCTTCCTGCTGCATTGGTTTCTTCTTTTTTCTCCTTCATTTTGCCAACTCGTCGTCATCTTCCTTTATTCTCTCTTAATTATTACTTTCCCAATCCCCTCCCTCTTTCGTATCCAAAAGCAAATTTTTAAATGTACTGCTTAAAATTTGCAGCTGCCTTAGGTGGAATGTTCTCACCGTGCCAGTCATGTTCATATTATCCATGCCTCCTATGTTATCATTACTCTCCCGGCAAATGCAAGTCGAGAATACCAGGCGCTGCTCTGAATGTTGGAGACACACCATGAATCGGAAAGCCACAGGCTCTGCCCCAACTGCTCACACAGCTAATTATAAATCATCACAGATCAAAAAGTGCAGAGATTTGTTCATGGACTGTGGGAGCACTCGGTGGGGACAGCTAATCCACCCAGGAGAGCTGTGCTCTGGGGTGATTTTGCAGCAGTATCTTCCCCACCTGCCTGCCTCTCTCCATCTTCCCCAGAGGTGTTGTGTCCTTTGTTGTCATCCCTAGCACGCTCTTATACAAATCTCAGTCACACAACTGAGCACATCGTTACACTCTTCCCTGAGGATAATCCCTTCCACGTGACTGGGACATAATTCTCAGATTCCCTGCCTGTTTGCATGGCTCCATTCACATCCGACAAGAAAGGCCAGAAATAGACTTCTATTTGCTATTCCATTAGTCAGATTTTTTGAGACCTAGAGGCTTCCTAAAATTGGAAGTGTCATAATTTGTGGTGAGCACTGGGTTCCTGAACAGGTGTAGGGATGGGGAGAAACAGATTTCAGCCTGTGAGATGTTAGAACCAAGGAAATCTTGGGTGGCATGGAATAGAATCCAGTCATAGTACAGATGATGAAACTGGGACTCAAGAGTTGAGTGACTTGCCTGAATTTACATAATAAGAGATTACATAGTAATCCAGCATGATTACTTACGTCTCGTAATTCTTCATTTATTCCAGTGCTCTTTCTGCCATACTACTTTTCTGAAATTAGTGACTTTTTGTTTTTCTCTGGTGATTGTCATGGTTTATAACACCAGATTTAACTATATCAATGATATAGTTAAGTAAGTGTCCTTTTTACAAATGCGAAAACATACACACACATGTGTATGCATGTGTATAGTTTCAAAAAACCGTTATTTTCCCTGTATAAAGGGGAAAGTAACATTGGCGTCATCAAAATTAATTGTTAAATATAACCATGCAGTAATTTCTGAAAAGTTTAACTCAGAGTTAGAAATCGAAATTCAAAATTCTGTGGCTCACTGTGTGGGAGTTGGAAGTTGCTTGGATTTTGTGTTTTTATTTGCGTGATGGTAATACTGAGTCTGTCATCGGGGGAAATGAACGTAGTCCTTTCAGCTTGTTTAAAAATTCCTGTTGCTCTTTTATGTGTGTTACCTAAGCTTTCTACTTAATTTTCTCTGATAATGAACAACCTAGATTTTTTTTAAAAGAAAATAATGTGATGAACTACTGCTTACCAATCATCCAGGGTATCAATTATCGATTCATTGCCACCTTTGGTTCCTTTGTCTCTCCCATCACACGCTGTCTACTTATTTATTTACTTATTTATTTATTGTTGGAGTACTTTAAAGCAAACCCCAAGCAGCATATTATTTCACCCATAAATACTTTCGTATGTTTCACTAATAGATAAGGATTTAAAACATTTTTTTAAAACCATCATTTTGTATAAAATAATTCATTGATATCATCTAATACCTATCCATTCAGATTTCCCCAGTTGCATTTGAAGATTTGAATAGTGAATCTCTTAGACTGGCTTTCCTCTTTGATTAATTAACTTGATAAAGCCTCACTCTCATTGTGTCCTTTGCTTCATAATCCCGGCTGTCACAGATGTCACCTGTAGTTGTTTCTCATTATTCTCCATTTGCTCTGACTTTTAGTTCCTTGTGATCTGTTTTCTGAATCTGCCCCTCTTACATCTCTGTTGAATGTCTTATACATCTGTAATACCTCCCTATTTAGCACCATTGGTGATGAATTTTAGCTGTACTTTATTATTGCTTGCTTAGTCTCTTAGTCACTTTGAGTGTCTGTCTGTAAAATGTGGGCCAGTACCTGGACATGGTTTTGTCCTACTATATACATACACATATATACATAGTATATAATATATATATTTTACAAGTCTCTACAGGCCCTTTTGGCCTAAGCCCTGGCATGGATAATTACAAATTCTCTTCTGTCTTTTCCTAAATTCTCTGCCAGGGGTATAGACAAGCATACAGTGTGTGCAGTTGACCTGGGTCCATGGTTCGAAGGTATCCATAATAGTTCCTGGGGGCTGGAGAGAGAAATCAATGGGAAAGCATCTAGACTTGAAAAACTATTATATCATTAAAAACAGAGCCATACAAAATTTATTCTGTGTTATTTTCAAATTGCTATAACACATTGATATAAAAACAAAGAAAAAAGAGAAAAAAAATGCCAGTTATCTCTTGTAAGCATACAACAAGAACTGAACGAAGCCCATTGAATCAAAGCTCTGTTTCATCTTATTTCTCACCGTGCAGAAAGTTGTCTTTGAAGGAACGTGAGCATGAAGAAAGGAGAAAATGGGCGTGGAGTGGAAAGGGACAGATTGTTGTTGACGAACTTATATGCGGGATGCTGTTGCTATATATTCGGTGAAGATTGTATGGGACCCTACGTGTAAAAATATTTTGGAAATGTTACTTAGGTGTTTTCGTTTTCAGAATTAACTTTTTCAATAGGGAGATTACAGGGAGAAGGCACTTTGCTTACTGTGAATCATGACTTTTCATACTTTTCCCCCAGGAAAAATGGCATTTAGGGTGATTGAAAGACTAGGCCCTGGAGTCAAACAGACCTCATTTCAAATCCCAGCTCGGCCACTTCCTAACATTTCTTGTTTATTCAAGTTTCAGTTTATTCATCGACAAAATAGAGAAAAAAATACTTATTATAAACTATTAGAATGATCAAACAAGATAATGTAACTAACAGCTTAGCCCTGACACATCCATGTCAAGCACTAGAAGTACGTGGCTATCGTGCGTCCTTCCTTGATACTAAAATTTAGGATAATCTTGTGATTCATTCTTCAGTTTGTCTCGATGAGCATGGTTCTGTGACATAATCTGTTGTGTTTCTTTTTTCTTTTTCTTGGGATCAGAGTGTCTTGGATAAAATCATGAATATTTTTTACTTTAGTAGAAGATTTCTTAGATGTTTGGTATAAGGTAGTTGTGGTTATTCTGATTAAGTTTCGGAGAACACTTGCAGATCTGATGAAGATTTTCAGATGGTTGGGAACTAGATGAAGGAAAGACTTGGGTGTACCTATAGCTTGGGAATTAGGAGATCTGGGTTCTGCCAGGAACCAGTTCGTTGACCTCAGACAATTTGCTTAATCTCGCTGGAACCTAATGTTCTCTATTATAAAGGAGAGGTTTGGAAGGGTGATGGTGCAGATGCTTTGGGTTCCAACATCCTGTGATTATCGTTGGGCAGGTAGAGCTTCACCATTTGAATCAGAGGGAGCAACATGAGAGCAAGGCTTACGGGTGGGAGTCGGGAATTAAGGAACAACAGGAGATGACAGAAGGCATTACTTTTCAGAATGAAGGGAGCAATATGGGGAGTAGGAGGAAATAAGAGAATTGAAGAACAGAGAAGGAGAGCGGTACCAGGACTTTAATCTGACTTTTATATTTTGAACAATGCCAAGATTTCATAGCAGTGTCCACTATTGCTTCTGGTACATGCTTTCTTTAGGGAATTTCATTCAATGAGTGTGTACTATAAACCCAAGATCTGGGGAACCCCTAGGTCTTTGCCGCTCATTGGTGATAAAGAGCATAGGTTTTGGTGTCTGTGCTAGGATGCAAACAGAAGTATAGTGTGGTGGGTTTTGCTCTTCGGTTTTTTGGGTTTTTTTGTTTTTCGTGAGGAAGATTTGCCCTGAGCTAACATCCATGCCAGTATTCCTCTATTTTGTACACGGGATGCCTCCACAGCATGGATGATGAGTGGAGTAGGTCTGCGCCCAGGATCTGAACCTGCAAACCTGGGCTGCCAAAGCAGACTGTGCAGAACTATAACCACTTGGCCACAGATCTGGCCCCTGCTCTCAGGTTTAATGTGAGCTTCAAATATGTGGTTTGTGTTTGTAGCCAATAGGAACTATGGAATTTCTCTCAATAGCCAGGCAGCAGAACGTAAGACATGACTTTGACTAGAGGGCTTGATGCTGGTCATGCTAAAAGATATGAGGAAATCACTTTAAAAATGTGCTAATTTGCCTTATACCAGTTTTTATATAGAATTTCCAAAAATCTTCATCATGATAACTTGGGAGTGAACATAGGCAGGTAGAAGGATCAGCATTTAGCAGTGAAGTACTCCTTGCTACTCTTTGGCAAATAATATATTGTTCAGGCTTATTAAGGTCAGTTTGAGCAACCTTTAAATGAAAATTTCATAGTTAAGGATGAATAACCAGGGAGATTGGATGGTTACTCTGGCAAAGCTTCACAAAACAGCAGGATCTAACTGAGATCATTAGCATCTAAAAATCTGTTGCTTAGCTTGGGAGTCCAGAAGCATCATTGTCAGAGAATTCATTGACAGTCCAGTTGAGGAAAACTGCTTCCAACCAACCAAATCTGCACAATATCAATGATGTATAAATCAACACGATAATTTATGAGACATATGAATAGAACCAAAACTTTTGTCAACTGTTTTCTGTTCAAAGGAAAATTTACCTGGAAAGGCCATTATTATCAGAGTTTGCATAGGGTTTTGGGAAATAGTTGATGGCCGTCTTGGCCGATATCATCAGATTGTAGTTATCATCTGTCGTTCAGGGACAGATCACCCAAAAGCACTGACTGCCAACCTGGCTGACCAGGGAGCTCCCTGTGATCACCTTTCTCCTGCCTTATATCCATGTTCATCATCTTATATTAACTCTATTTTATTACTGGATTTCCAATTTCTAGCAATATGCTTATCACATATTTGCTGAATTTTTGAATGAATGGTAGGTGCTCAAGTATATTGATTTGGATTTTGTGGAATGACAATCACTGTTTCAGCTCTCTCCTTGTCCTTGCCTTCATTCTTCTGATTGGAGTTGAATGTTGCCAGATCTCTGGGCAATAAATTGGGTTACTTTGTAATCTTGCCCCTTAGATGTTAATTCTTTTAAGTTTCACTCTCTTCTCTCCCTTCTGAACATTCTCTCTCTGTGAGTTGATATGTTCCTGTGGTTTTAGATGCCCTTTTAAAATGCTGATGATTCCTACTTGTAAACCTAATAGATCCTGAGCGCTCATGGCCGTTTCAAACTGAGCATGAGCGTAAGCTCATCATAGTCCCCCAAATCTGCTCTTCTCTAGAATTCTTCTACTTCAGTAATGACTCGGGTGTTCATGTCGGAACCCTGGGAGTAATCCTTGACCCCTCCTTGTCTCTACTCATCTAACCATTACTGGTGCATCAGTGCTCAAAAGTAGCCACATTTCCTAAGCAATAGTTTTATTTCACCCAGGCTGTGCCTACCATCTTTTCTTATTTACGGCTCACCTCCAAATGTACTAGTTACCATATATAATATAGTGGAAGAAATTAAAGATAAACAAGACCAGGCCCCGCCCCCCCTCAGGAAACTTACAAAGGAAAAAGACTTGTTATACAAAAGTTGAAAACAAGCCAATGTGTAGTTAAGTAATTAAAAGTGTTAAGAAGTCCTGGAGGTTTATTTTGGCTGTATATTAGAAGGCTTCAGGGAGATAATTGTATGTGAACTGAGCCTCGAAGGGCATGATTTTGATGAACGTAATTGGCAAGGTAACCATATAAGTCACCAATCTATTAAAAAAAGACAGTTAAAGGGGCTGGCCTCATGGCCTAGTGCTTAAGTTTGGTGTGCTCCACTTCAGTGGCCCAGGTTCAGATCATAGGCATGGACCCACACCACTCATCAGCCATGCTGTAGTGACCACCCGCATACAAAATAGAGGAAGATTGGCGCAGGTGTTAGCTCAGAGCTAATCTTCCTCAGCAAAAAAAAAAAAAAAAAAAAAAAAAGTTTAAATAGGAGTGTCCCCACCTCTTTGTAGCTGTTCAGTTCCACTGTTGCCTTGTAGTAAGGAAATATATTTCACTTGATGACTTAGAAAAACATTTAGCTGATATATAATTCTGTATTTTGGTCCTATGGTCCTATGGTTTCTAAAACTCTCAAAACACAGAAATGAAGCAGTCATATAGACTTTTATTTTTTAAGAGGAAAAGTTGTTCAGTTGCCATGATTATGTTTTTTTACTTGAATTTCAACCAATTCCTAGTACAACCAATCACAATTTTAGTTCAAATTGTTAAAAATTGGTGAATAAAATAAGTATTGGAAACGGCCTTAGTTGCATATATCTAGAGATATTTTGTTAATACAGGTAATTAGGAATAGCTGCCTTTTCTTAAAATCAACAATATTGATAATAATAAAAACAACCACCACCGTTTTCATGTGCCAAGAACAGTTTCCTGTGCTACCCTATTCAGATTTCATAACAACCCTATGAGGCAGGTATGGTAACCCTTATTTTAGACATGAGGAAATTGTCAGACAAGTTGTCACCCAGGTCTTCTGACCCTAACGTCTGTGCTCTTAACCACTAACATTTGGGTTTCCGTGACTTGTGTTAATGAAATATATTAAGTTTTGCTTCTTTTAACAAGAGTGCTTCCATCAATGACAATGATTAGCTCAAAAACATCATTTTCTCCTCTCACCTTCTTTACACTTATCAGACTAATGATTATTTGCCAAGGTATTTTAAAGTATCAGAAACTTACATCCTTCTACAATTTTTTACTCTCAGAAATGATTTGCTCATATTGAAAATGATCTATATGCACTTGAAAGAATTGTCATTTATTCTGTCAATTATCTTTAAGTCTTCGTGTCCGATTTGAAACATAGAGCTATAATGATAATTTCACCAAGTCCAATTAGTCACTCTTCATGCCATTCGTTTTTTTTTAACCACTGTATAAAATCCTCTATCATATAACTACAGAATTTTTTTTGCATTGCTGAAAATGTGACACTGTTATGAAGAGAATCAGAAAATATGAGAAATGGCAACCCTCTAATATTTTGAATTTGAACTTTTAATAGGACCATGAAAGGACCCCATTAGTTCAGACTAATGACCTTTCCAGGTTCATTTGCTAAAAAGGTTGAGTCTTGGCTGTTTGACAGAGGGACTCTTAGGAAGATCTCCTGTCCTAAATGTTATATCATAGGAGAGTAATTTGTCTCTTGGGGAGGAGAATAAATTCATTATTAATTTCAATTTCTTTCCCCAAATGAAGACTTGTATCTTTTTTCTCGTTAAAAGAAAATCTTACTTGGTGGGTAGTGATAGTTGATTTCTTACATAATTATCAAGTATGAATTTTAAACTTTACAACTTTACCTGCCTTCATATTATCCTGGAATGTCCTTCCTGTGGGATAATTACAGATTGCATGAAACTGCTTCAACTCGTCCATTTTCAACCTCTTTCTTAATCTGGTTTTCATACTATGCAAAGAATGGAGACATACACTTAGACTTCCCTAAATGGTTCTCAGAGTGATTCTACCACCATTTTTTTTTTTTTAGTTTTTATTTATTTTTTTATTGAGGTTATGATAGTTTACAATATTGTGAAATTTCAGTTGTACATTATTATTTGTCAGTCACAATATAAATGAGCCCCTTCACCCTTTGTACCCACCTCTCTTCCCCCTGGTAACCACTAAAGAGTTCTCTTTGTCCATGTGTTTGTTTACCTTCCACATATGAGTGAAATCATACAGTGTTTGTCTGTCTTATTTCGCTTAACATAATACCCTCAAGGTCCATCCATGTTGTTGTGGATGGGACAATTTTTGTCTTTTTTATGGCTGAGTAGTATTCCATTGTATATATATACCACATCCTCTTTCTCCAGTTATCAGTCGATGGTCACTTAGGTTGCTTCCACATCTTGACTATTGTGAATAATTCTGCAATGAACATAGGGGTACATAAGTCTCTTTTAATGGTTGGTTTCAGGTTCTTTGGACAGATACCGGGTAGTGGGATGGCTGGGTTATATGGTATTTCTATTTTTAGTTTTTTGAGAAACCTCCATACTGTTTTCCATAGTGGCTGCACCAGTTTGCATTCCTATCAGCAGAGTTTGAGGGTTCCCTTTCTCCACAACCTCTCTAACATTTGTTATTTTTTGTCTTTGTTATTATAGCCATTCTAACGGGTGTAAGGTGATAGCTTAGTGTAGTTTTGATTTGCATTTCCCTGATGATCAGTGATGTTGAGCATCTTTTCATGTGCTTATTGGCCATCTGTGTATCTTCTTTGGAGAAATGTCTGTTCATATCCTCTTCCTATTTTTTGAGTGGGTTGTTTGATTTTTTTGTTGAGTTGTGTGACTTCTGTATATATATTATAGAGATTAACCCATTGTTGGATATATGATTTGCAAATTTTTCTCCCAGTTGGTGGGTTTTCTTTTTGTTTCAATCCTGGTTTCCCTTGCCTTGTAGAAGCTCTCTAATCTGATGAAGTCCCACTTGTTTATTTTTTCTTTTGTTTCCTTTGTTCAAGAAAATAGAGTGTTCGAAAAGACCCTTTTAAGGCCAGTGTCAAGGAGCGTACTGCCTATATTTTCTTTTAGAAGTTTTTTGGTTTCAAGTCTTTGATCCATTTTGAGTTTATTTCTGTGAATGGCATAAAATAATGGTCTGTTTTCATTCTTTTACATGTGGCTCTCCAGTTTTCCCAACACCATTTCTACCATCATTTTTGCTGACCTCTTTTCTCATTTTGGTAATTTTTATGTGGGGGTTTCCTGGACTTTCTAAGAGCTTTCTACATTCATGCATTTTTTTCTTTCAAAGTGACCAAACTGGAGCCAGCATTCAGTATCTCACTGCTCTTATTGGTTGTAACAGCCCTGTAACACTTCATATTTTCTGCTCGTCTTCATCCTGCCTGGTGTGTGTGTGTGTGTGTGTGTGCATGCGTGTACTTGAATCATGCTTTGCATTCACCTGTACTTTGTGTCTCAAGATCTTTTTTTCTTTAGAAGTTAGAACGTAATTCAGGACCTAATAGTACAGAAAAGTGGTTTCTGTGATTCTTTTATGTATTTTCCTTGTGGAATTTTGCTGCTCATTCATTTAATTCAGAGATTTGGCCTTGTAAGGTCTTGTTCCAGTTCCAGTTGAGCATTATGATCTTTCCTTTATTCAGACAGAAATTGGCCATTCCCCTTATGCTTCTCATTTGTTGCCACATTTATTCCTTGCAAATTAAATCCCATAATTATGAAGTCTCCAGGGGGAAAAGTTTATTTTTATCAAAGGTCCTCTGTTACCCACCCACCCCCGCCCCCCCCTTGAAATTAAAATGTGTATTTTAAGTAGTAATTTTCTGTGGCATGCAGAATTGTGGAATTGCATATGCTTTATAAAGGGGCTTCGTTTGAATAGAAGTGACCTTCTTGGTGGGTGTTCTGAAAAATTGTTTGCAGGCCTCATTTCCTTTTGAGCTTTAGCAATCTTGAAGCAGAAAGATGCTCATAAACAACCTTTCATATTAATTTAGAAGAAAAAAATTCCTCTCCATTCATGGTAATATTAAGTTTCCAACTAGAGTTGGAAAAAGTATGATTATTTTTCATTTTGCATCCGTAATCTAATTTAATTTTTAAGTGAGGACCTCATTTTACAGATGAAAGAACTGGATCTCCAGATGTTCATTGACTGGTTCAGGTTGATAGAGCCTGTAAATAACAGAGCCCGGATTCAGATCCAGACTTTTTGAGTATAAATCTAGTATTCTCACCACTGGAGCAGAGCTACAGTTTTGGAAATTGCCCCCTTAAACTTCATCAAAAGCATATGGTGAGTGTCTAGATTTAATTTTTGGCATTGCGTAAGATAGTTTAAAATAGAGAAATGACCCTTAGGAGCCTATAGTTTTATATGAAGTTTTTTGTTAGTTGGGACAAAACAATTTCTGCCCCCTTTTCATTGTTTCTTAAACAAATCAAAATCGTTTAAAGAGGATGTCATAATTAGCAATGCCTGGAGAAATTACATTACTGTTCATCCCCATGTGTACAATTTACATGATCAAATCGTGTGTAGGCTGTCATATATTTTGAATTTTGATGGGTCTTAAGGTTACTCCTGTTGTTCTTTCAACTCTGCTACCTTCTTCTCTCTCCATTATGAAAACTATCTTGGAGAGCAAATCTAGAACTCCATTGTTCTTCTTTTCTCTATTCAAATCCTCTAAAAAATGTTTTATTTATTCTTTTGTTCTGAGGTCCTTGCTACCAAATGCATAACAAATGTCTAAGTATCATGTTATTTCTCTTAGCTTTTGGCCTCACAACTGAGGACAAAATATTATTAACACAACAACAAAAAACCATTCGGATGTGATTTCTGTCCAGTCCTGGTGCTTTGATTTAATGAGAATTTCCTTTAGTTGTTTTCTTTTCTGCACAGTGGTCAGAGATGGGACGTTTGGGATTATAAACGCTTACTTTTAAAGCTGCTGCTTTTAGGTTCCGCTGGAGTAGCTGTTGGCATGCTGTGAGTGTCTTCAGTGCTTCCTGAATACCAGGGAACCAGATTTTTAAAAAAGCAATTGCATGCCATGAGACCACAGTAAATATGGTGGTAGGAAGGACAGACGTGCTGGTGGAATATGGCCAGAGTCTTTGAGACGGGCTCTCTGGTTAGAGAAAATGCATCGGTGCATAGTTGGGAGTGACGATCCTTACTAGCATTTTGTCTCCTTTGAGGAGAAAAAAGATTGTTCTAAACTTCATAACTGAGTTTTGTTTACAGAGCTGATAAACTATTTCAAAATTAAACCCTGTGGCTTCCTTTTTAAAAACAGTTTCTCAGATGCATTTGTTTGAGCTAGAAAAAATGTGTATAATACAGAAACGAAGATACTTTCTCACTTAAAATTTGAGTAAAACTTGAGTTCTGTTGTCAGTTCTGAAATAAGACCAAAAATGTGTCCGTGCAGCTGAGGTGACAAACAGAAGCCAAAATTGATGGGCACAGCTAACCCAGTAAACAGGAAATGCAACTATTATCTACAATTGGTAACCATAGTTACAGTGTGATTATTATTTTCAACTTGGATTTATATAAAATGGAGAGGTGGTAAAGCATGTCTTGTCATGGTTTATCCCACGTGTGTTTTTCCGATGAGGATTATAGTCATTAGCTATAGTTATCAGTGGAATCCATTTGCTTTTTTAAAAAAGAGGTTAAGATTTGCGTCCAAGCTTTCATTTTCCTTGAGAGTTAGTATATAGTGGTGTATGCACTTCAGTACTTTCGAATGAGTCAATTCTGCCGCCGTCTCCTGAATTTTTTATTTGGGTTTCTGATTGGATTTGAATGGTAGCTGCTGAATTGCACACAGTAGATAAGACAAGGAAGGTTTGAGGTTATCTGACAAAATAATATTTAGATTATATATATGTATGTGTATATATATATGTATATATATCTACATAAACTATATAGATATATGATATATATATGTGATGGACAATTTCTTTTTTAGATATTTTAGATATAAAAACTTTGTAGAAAAACATTTAAATGCAGAAAAATATAAATAAAAAAATACAAATCTCCCATATTCCCCTATTTAGAAATAACTGCTATAAAAAAAGTATATATGTTTTTTCTATGAATACACACACAAACATGTTCCTTTCAAAATGAGCACAGAATATTTTAAAACAGTAGTATTCCGTGCATAATAATTAGATTTTAAATTTATGCTGGGGGGGAAAAACCCTAAATCCTACAGAGCCTCTTATGTCATAGTCTGTCTTTTTTTTTTTTTTAAGATTGGCACCTGAGCTAACAACTGTTGCGAATCTTTTTCTTCTTCTTCTTTTTTTCCTTTTTTGTTTTCCTTCTTTTCCCCCAAGACCCCCAGTACATAGTTGTAGATTCTAGTTCTGAATGCCTCTGGTTGTGCTGTGTGGGACACTGCCTCAGCATGCCCTGATGAGCCGTGCTATGTCTGCGCCCAGGATCCAAAGCAGCGAAACCCTGGGCAGCTGAAGCAGAGCACGCAAACTTAGCCACTTAGCCCTGGGGCCAGCCCCAAGCCACAGTCTTTCTTAACCAAAAGAAGCATTTTAAGAAATTAGAAAAAAGGGAATAAGAAAGGAAAAAAGAAAAAGGTCTAAGTCCTTTGAAAGACCATGATTGCTAGTGGGCAAAGTATAAGCTCACAGATTCTGAAATAATCCAGTCTTACTATTCTATCGCACATCCCTGAAGTTTTTAATATAAAGCTGGGAAGTGTATGTTTCATTTGATTTCACCTGCTGCTCCTGTCACTGACCTTCCCACTTTCAGAGAGAAGGAAAGCCATCTTTAGGCCGCTCTCTCTTGTTGGCTGCTTTCTCTACAGAGTGATGTAAGCAATCTACAGAAATTTTGGCCCTCCTCTCTTGCAGTAGAGTGCCCGAAAGATCTCTACTCTGCTTGTGCTTGTGTGTGTGTTGGGGGAGTGGGGTGCAGGTGCAGGAGGAGCACTGTCTCTGTAAAGAAGTTTCTGTATCACCATCCTCTCTGGGTATGTATGTATCTCCCTTTCCTACACTTTCCACACTTTTTGATAAACTCCTAAAGGGCAGCGAGTTTACCTCTGTCCCCAACTACAGCAAGTGGGAAATTCCTCTGGAAATTTTGGAAATTTTTCTCTTATTTTAGTAGTTCATGTAAACTTGGCAGTCTGTTCTATTGTAAGTCAGCATTTGTTTTGATAGAAGGATAATGTGTCAAGCCATTACCCCCCACACCCCCCTGGGTAAACAAACACCCCAAGAAGATGTCCACATTTATCCTTGGGTTTTTATACTCCAATCTCCTCTCCTCCCACATGTGTGCTTGAGGTTAAGAAGCCACTGAAGTCATTCATTCAGTGAAGTCCAGCACCTAGTGTCCTACGTGAATATGATGGGAAAATGGTGCCTTTCTTAAGGGGACTTTCATGCTCACATTTTAGGATAAGGGTCACCCCACCCTTTTGTGGGATAGGGTCGCATTTGAGACAAGAGCATTATTGCCTCAATTTTTTTTCTGAGTCATGTTAGTAAACACAAAACCCTGAAGTTACATTTTTGTATTTGAATATAGAATTAAAATGTAGACAAAGAATACTTAGGCATTTGGAAATTTTGAAGCATTGGAAAGTAGATATGTATCCTAGTTTTCTTTATAAAATGAATAAATGTAGGCTTTTAATGTAGTTATTAGTAAAACTGTAGAAAATAAAAATACAAAGAAAATCCTTGGAAATCCCATCCACTCAGATGAAAATCACTTTTTTAGGCATTTCCTTACAGAGATTGTTTTCATTCAAATATGAGTGCAAATGTCTACAGGTGTGTATAGACATGTCTGTGGGTAGTATAAAACTGGAATCATGCTTTATATTCAGTTTTGTGTCCTGTTCTTTTTATTTGATATTATATTGTGAGCGTTCATTGTGAGCATTCTTACATTGTGAGAATTCACATATTCATGTATTGTGAGCATTCGGTGTTGTTAAGTATTCTTCAGTTGTGCTAAAAATATTCTCAATTGTGTACTCTATTACTTACGCATTAAATAATACCTACCTTACAGCTAGCTGTGTGTGTGGAGAGGATGGGGGAGTCATGGAAGGTATGTTGTAGGCTTGGTAACTGGTTATTGTTCCTGTTATCAGGGTTTTCAAGTTGCTTTCCAGAAGCTTTATGTGCACAGTGTGAAAGAGAGAATGCCCTCACCAGCAGTGAATGCTGTGATTTAACAAATGTGGGGTAATTTTAAAATCTCAGCTTTTCCTATTTTATAATGACAAGTTATTCATTCACCAAATATTTAGTGAATTTCTACCATGTGCCAGGGAATGTGTGAGCAGTCCCATCCTCAAGGAATGTGTAGTTAATTGGCTGACCCAATTTCTGTTGACAGTAGCTATGCTGTTCCTTAAGATATGAATGAGTATGTTAGGGGGAGAAATATTCATTGGGCTGATAAGTTTGCAAAACACTGCAACTATATCTCACTCTTGGAGACTCACAGAACTTTTCTCTAAGAAGTCTTGCAGAAGACAAAAGCACAAGCGCCTTTGGTTTAGCTTCATTTAATCAAGCATTTCCTGAACTTGTCTACTCACAGAAACCTTTATCCCAACATGCTGGGATTCTCCCGAATTCTAATGAATGCAGTAGATTGTTTAGCATCACAATATTTTGTGCTTGTTTCTATGTATTTATGAAATCACTTATTTTAACTCTAGGTTAAAGGTTGTTGTTACTGGAAAAATCAATATGGTGGCATAAATTCCCAGTGGACATTCTTCCTTGTCTTGAGTTAGTCTCACATAATAGCATAAGGACTCTCAATACCAAAGTGCTATCCTGAGATTTCAGCATTGCTCCATGATCGCCAGGAGAACGGCAATGCTGCTTAATGGTGTACATCTCCTTGAAGACAGTTCAATTAGTCTCTGCCTTGACCTTCTGAAGACCTCTTTCCAAGTCTGTTATTTGACATCTCTTATAAGCATGACTTGAAATGCTGAATTAGAAGCCATTTGATCTGAGAAGATCTTAAGTCATCTTTTCTAAAACTTTTTAAGTTTCTCTGAAATTCTGAGAGTGCAGGGGCTCTCGTTGGTAATGACTCCTTATCAAATACTAATATTATTCATCTTCTATTGACTACTCTTTGTGACTCTTCTCTCTAGAGCCTTTGTTAGTAGTACAGGTGAGCTCTAGTATGGGTAAGGTGGCACCATTAATGAAAGCAGTGTTGACCAGTATTTATAAGTCACATTTCCATCTCAGCTGACTTATTTATTTGGTGTCTATATATATTTTCTTGTACAGTATTTCAAAAATCTTTCCTGTGGTCAGGCCATGGGTAAAAATGTATATTTTGATATATACACAGTATGGGAAAATTGGTAGTTTCTTATACTATTGATGGGAGTTTTAAGTTATCCCAACATTGTTAGAATACAATTTGTTAGTTTTTTTAATAGTTAAAATGTAGATAGTCTTTGAATAACTAAACTGTTAGAAAGTTATCCAGTGAACATCCTCATAAAAAGAAGCTCCCAAGATAATGTATAAGGATAGTCTTTTACACTTTCTCTTCCTATAAGGTTTTAAGTAAATGTTACGTCAATGCAGTTGATTCCTAGCCAGCCACTGAAAAGTATAAATATATCTTCGTGGGGAGATCTCCAGCATGTAATAGTAAGTGGATACCAGAAAGATGCTAAGCGGCTTATACAGAATGATAGCTTTTATTTAAAATTAATAACACTAACAAAAAGGTTATACATACACATACATACATACATGTGTGTATCTAGGTTTCTTTTTTTCTTTCAAGAACAATACACAAGAACTGTTGGCTGTGTTTCCTTTGGGGATAGGGAATGAGTGGTTTATATTTTGCTTTTTATATTTTTCTGTATTTAAAGTTGTGAATTACATTTTTTATTTTGCCAGTGGGAGTTATCTGGTGTGATTTGAGGTCTTTTTTTGTAAGTATTAGATGTGATAACACATGTAAATAAGCATAGAGCATTGTTATATTGTTATTATTTCAGTATGATTTTTTAAAAAATCGGTGTTGTTCAGAAATAGGAAGAGCCAGAGGAGATGAAAGAGAATAAGCCACAGAAAGTGAGAGGAGCGGAAATTAGGAAAAAGATATGAAAAGAAAGATTTGTTTGGGAAGTGTGCAGAAGAGTGGCTATTTTTAACTTTCTCACTACATTTTCTTCACTTTTAAGGTTTTTTAAAAACTTTTTAATTTTTAGTTTATTTTTTTTTTTTGAGAAAGATTAGCCCTAAGCTAACATCCACGACCAATCCTCCTCTTTTTGCTGAGGAAGATTGGCCCTGAGCTAACATTTGTGCCCATCTTCCTCCATTTTTTTATATGTGGGATGCCTGCCTCAGCATGGCTTGATAAGTGATGCATAGGTCCACACCCGGGATCCAAACCAGCAAACCCCTGGCTGCCAAAGCGGAGCACGCCAACTCTATTGCTGCTCCACCGGGTCAGCCCCTTACTTTTAAGTTTTATTCTCTCTGCCAATCTTACTCTTTTATAGTTATTATTCTACCTTATTCTTTGACTTCCTTATTATTAAATACATCTCTATTCCGTGTTGTTACATTTTCTCCTGCTCCCAGTTACTGGTCCCTGTGGCTCTTTGTTCTCTTGTCAGGTTAGGATTGCAGAGGGGACGAGGGATGTAGGTGTGGTTCCCGGGTCGACGTCAGTGTTGATCATGTGATTGCCACTGTCCAGCCACTTGATTGATGCCTTCCGGCAGCCTAAATTCTGAACTTCCTAAAGTGTGCTCTTCTCCTTATTAAGTCAACTAATTCTGACGTTATCTGGCCTTGTATTAGGAGACTGTGTATTGCTGGTTTGTTTTTGTTTTCCTGAAAAATGGTTATGAAATTGCTCAACCATGATACTTCATTGATATAATTGGGAAATGTGAAGTATTGCATGGTAGAAGAAAATATCGACTTGCAAGAAATCATTGTGGTTTATTTATTGTCATGATTATCTAACTTAATTTACCAAACACAGCTTGCCTACTCTGCAATTGTATAATTGAACAGCTGAGGCCCATACACTTACCCAAACTATCTACTCCCTTTCCAATTAAACAGCATCGAACTATAAAATGCACATTTTCCCCAGGATATTGTGTGTTTCTTGAAGCTCAAATGCTTCATATCCCATCATTTCTGTGATTGTTTCTGACTTGACTGATTGGTAAACCAAGGAAAATCCAAAGTACTTTGCATACCAATATGAAGGATTATTATAAATATTTCCTTATCTACACAAGGAAAACTGTATTCAACTCTGATTCTGGTCTCTCTTGGTTTCTGTTGGCTTTTCTCAAGTTAAGAGCTCAAGGAAGAAATTACGCACAGGGGCCGGCCCCATGGCTGAGTGGTTAAGTTCACGCACTCTGCTTCGGCCGCCCAGGGTTTCACTGGTTCGAATCCTGGGCATGGACATGGCACTGCTCATCAAGCCATGCTGAGGTGGTGTCCCACATGCCACAACTGGAAGGACCCACAACTAAAAGTATACAACTATGTACCAGGGAGCTTTGGGGAGAAAAGGGAAAAATAAAAAATTAAAAAAAAAAAAAAGAAATTACGCACAAATAGGTTATCATAGAATTTATCTGTGACTATTCAATCTAGCTTGTAAAGCTCAATGGTGTGATGCCTGAGTTGCATGTATATGTCACACTTGATTAGGGGAGAGAATTAGTTATATTGGCACAGATTCATTTTCCAATCTTGTAAATGAAAGGATGTGACTCATTGACAATATGTTGATAGCCAGTTTTTAAATATTAGTAAAACTACACAATTGTAAAAGAAATACTATGTTCAGCTCATGTTCAACGTGAGTTAAAAGTAGTATATAAGATGATGACCACATATGAAATATTAAATATTTAAAAGAGTATTGATCAAGTCTAGACTGCCTTAGTATTTCATTTTAGCATTATCTTTTATTTAATTAATATACAGCACATACTAATACTAACCAGTGTTTACTGAGTCATGTAAGGTATCATGTTGAAATAGTTTAGTGGTGGTATTTCATTTATTCTCACCTTAATATTGACCTCATCATTAGCTCCATTTTAAAGAAAAGTAAATCTGCCAAAGTTCAACCAGCTAGTAAGTGGCAGGGCTAGGATTTGAAACCAGGCTAGAATATCCTTGTGGATGAATCGATAACCATGGTAAACAAGAGATTGGTTAGGGGACCAATAGGAATGGAATAGGAAGAGAGATGGTCTGATCTTTATAATGTGGTTTTGCTCTTTTAATTGAAGTGTAGATTTGTAGAGTATCAGATAGCCGTACTTAAATATGTGTGCAGCCAAATTATTGCTGTTTCTTTTTCTTTCAGAAATATGATGTACAAAAATCTCTTTTGCTTAATTCGCAAATGAGAGTTTCCCCACACCCTTATGGACATTATCTATTCTAAGTATGTATGGTGTTAGATCACATAAATATGTAAAATTTTTAATATTTTTCTCTACTTTATCTGTAAATATAATTGTTTTAAGTTTGTCTTAGCTACTAATTTTAACATTGTGTATATGTGAATTCAATTTATTTTTCATTGATTTGTGAGTCTGTAATTATGAGCTTTTCTCAACTTTATGTATTCATAAAGTCCAAAAAAATTCCAAGAAATAAAAGTATTTTTTGTTTTTGCTTTTAAACTGGTTTCCTTTTCTTTTAATTACATGTTCTCCTTGCTATGAGGAAACAGTATGTGTAGATATTTTACGTCTTACTGGAAAATATTTTTGGTTTAAAAAAGTAATACAAGGCATCTATAATGTAACGACTCAGATGAGATGATCTCTAGGGTCACTTCCAGCTCTATTTAGTATTTGCATTCTAATATAGCCAGAAAAGTAGCTTCACTTTACACATATGTTAACTCTTCCCAATGAAATACCCTAACCCTTTCCCTACGTCTTCTTATTTTTATTTTCTGTTGAAAACTGTGTTCCTGTTAGGGGTTCTTCTAGCCGTAGAGCAAAATGCTGTAGCGCATTTTGTCAGGTTTTACTATTGAATTCCAGATATTCAGAAATCGTTTGAGAATAGGAGTGTTTGCCTCTGTGGCAGAAGCCACCTGGCTTCTCTCTCTCTCTGATCCCACTCCTGTGCTCATTTGAGTTTGGTTTAATTATGACTCAGAATTCTTCCAGAGAAATGTCTTTCCTTTCTTCTGCACTCAACAGTTTCCTGCCTTATGGACACGGTAAATGATGACTGATCAGGAACATATTCCTTTTCACTGGACATTGAATAGGTAGATATAGATTTATGTTATTCCAAGTAGCTTGGAAACCATAAATATTGCTCTGCAATTTTGTGCATGGTACACAGGAGTTTTCATGGCCCACATAGAGTCCAGAGATTCTATTTCTTCCTTGTTAGACCCAAAGAGAATATTCCTTCCAACGCTTCTTGGAATTTTGTAATTCACTAGTATAACTCCTACACAGCTCTCAATAGTAAATGAAGAACTTCTCGTGAGAATCTGGTTTACCATAGAAACGTGGTAGGAAAGTAAAATAGAGCTCTGCACCATTTGCTCTGGAGAGCCTAACAGATGTAGGATGTGACTCATTGATTTCTAGATAGAGAATGAGCTGCAGCAGGTGAAGGAAATGTTCTTATAAGCATTTTATTTTGTTAATGTTTAGGGTGTAAATTTGCATTTTTAAGTATCATGGATATAAAATTAATTCTACAAATTGCAACCAAATTATAAGTGACATTTGTATTATAATTTTATTGTTGAATATTTGCCATGAGGCAGTTTGACATTGGGGATACCAAATGGAGTTAAGCATATTATACTAAGTTTTTAAAGACAAGAAATAGAACAAAAATGTTCCATTTTCATGTGCTAAAGAGAGAAACAGTCAAAGACATTCTGGCAAACAGTAGTTCCTCAGTACATTATGTCAGGGTGCTCCGTGCATGTGGATCACTTTTAGTTAGACAACGTTTAGGATGCTTTAGTCAGAGAAGACTCTTGTAAAGACTGCCCTCAGAAAACAAGACTTTATGAATCCTTGAGCAATTGTAGCAGAAGTCTTGGAATAATTAGCAGGTTATTTCTTTGTCCACTATTATTACCTGGTTTCCAGAAAATTATTAAGAAAAAAGTATTTGTTATTTTGAAGCATCACGTTTTAAAGCAAAAATGAACAAAACTGTTTACAGCTAAAAATGTAAAGACAGAAGGAAAAAAAAACCCAGTATTCTCATACGTAGAATTTTTCTTTCCCAAATAAGTGATTCATTTTGTGCTCACCTCTTGATTAGGTCCATGATACAAGTTGTTCTAGTAAATGGTGACAAAAGCACCAATTAGAACACCCAACCCTCTAGCATTATCATCACCCAGTAGACGTTTAGCTGTTTCTTCTTCATGTGTGTGCCTAGAGTCCCCACAAGGAAGGTGCAGAGTTTAATACAGCGTGGAGATAAATTCTCCATGTTAAACAACGCTAATCTTTCTTGTGTTTCTGGACCATTTCAAAGTTCAAGTGGAGTGCATTTCTTGGCAAAGAAGAAAGAATTTTGAGTTTCTCAGCAAAGAATTAAAATGCCTTCTTGATGGAAGGAAGCCATCACTCCCTGAGGAGCAGTACAGACGTGTAGAGCTCCTCTCCAAACAAATATAAGATTTTTCTAGAGGAGCAAGAGTCAATTCTATTTTATTATGTTTGTATTAAATTTAAGCTCAGAAAAAAAAATTGAAAATGTGAAATGTTTGCAAAGAATATCAACTGTTTCAAAGAAATCTGGAAAATTCTTGGGTATTTGGTTTTTTTAAAGCAGCATTATTAAACTGTGACAGCTGAGAATGAAATGAAGCAGTTCTATCCTGTGAGATCTTCCTTAGCTTCTCCTTTGACAGGATTGCTAGCCTGATTGATCAGGGAATTTCAGTGTATGTTTGATAAGATCATTCTTTATTTTCTTATGGAAAAGATGGAAAATGCTAGGAAGAGAGAGAATGGTAAATAGTTGAATGATCGTATCTAAAGATGACAGGGAGGTTTATAAAAACATGCCACAAGACTCTGTCTTGGGCCTTTACCTGGCCACCATTTTTGTCAGTGGCCAAGATAAAATGTAGATGAAGTGCTTCTGAATTACACATCCTTCCAAATCTGGGAGACCAGGAAATATATTGACTAACAAAAAATGTTGTAACAAGATATAAGAAAGTGGATTAAGGAGATAAATCTTAATAGGGATAAATGGAAGGTTCCGGAAAACCTATGGAACAAGTCCAGAAGAAGAGAGAAATTTCTTAGCTATTGAACCTAAGGGAAGGAATATAGGGCCCAAGTTCTCAGCTTTGGTTATACATCAGAATCACATGGGTGGATACCTGGGGAGCTTTTAAAAAATGCCAATACCAGGGTCCCAATCTACCAATTATGTCAGAATATTGGGGGGTGAGGCCCAGGTATTGGTATGTTTAAAAATCTTCCCGGGTGATTTTATTGTGTACCTAAGGTAGAAAACCACTGATTTTGTTTAATTTTGTGGATAAATTGTAAACCCGATAAGGAAATAACAAGATGTTACTGTCTACTTCTTTAAAAAGTTACATTTGTCTTGATCGTAAGACCACATTTAGAGTATTCTAAGGAAAAAGGAAAGGTGTACAGGAAGAACAAGCTGAAAATAGTGAGATGATTTACGGTCTTTTTTTTTTTTTAAGATTGACACCTGTGCTAAGATCTGTTGCCAATATTTTTCTTTTTCTTCTTCTCCCCAAAGCCCCGCAGTACATAGTTATATATTCTAGTTGTGTGTGCCTCTGGTTGTGCCATATGGGACACCCCCTCAACAAGACCTGCTAAGCAGTGCCATGTCGGCACCCAGGATCCAAACCAGTGAAACCCTGGGCCGCCGAAGTGGAGCACGCGAACTTAACCACTTGGTCATGGGGCCGACCCCTAAGGTCTTTTTGAAAAATTGTAAATGCTTAGATGGTTAATGTATGCAGTAAACATTTTTAAAGAAGAGATCTCAGCATGCACATTTTTATACTCAGGTTTATCAAGGAAAAGTCATCTGGATTACTATTCTGAGGATGTTACCAAAAAAATGTTAGGCTTGATCATCTATAGAGAATCAGAATATTACAGACTTTCTTGCAAGAAATAAGGGCATCATTAAAACGAGTCTTCTTATGACAGTTTGGGGTTGTGCGTGTGTATCACCCCGTTTTAGTATTTTTTTTTAACTTTATCAACAGACTAGTGTAGAATGTAGAACCCTGGCTTTTTAATCATGGCAAAGCACTGATTTCTACCACTCCTTCACCAAATCTTCCCATTTTGCCCCTCTTTGTTAAATAATGTAGTAAATCTCTTCTTTCTTCTAGTTTCTTTCTCAGAGCACAATCAAATTGCATATTTCTAAACTTGCCCTTCCATTGTTCTTTCTCTAGTTCCTGTGGGTACCCAGACCACTGAGTACTTCCTTCACACCTGAGCAGTGTTCTAAAGAACCTCCCCTTTCTCCTCCATCTTCAGGTAGATAGGCAGCTGAGTCTGGCTTGGTGATGACAGAATAGGGAATAATGTGAGAAGAGGCTATTTTCATTTCAATCTCTTTACTCGGTCAGAACTGAAATGTGTGAATTGATATTTGATGGCGTGATTCTTGTCCTTGCCCAGTCTGAGCTTGCAAGGCAGTCATTTCAATCACTTGTGCGATATTGAGGCATTTGAATAATAGTTATACTTGCCCTGTTATTTACTGATTCTCAAGTCACTGATGGTTTTTTCCTGATGACTGTGTTGCTATTATTTTTGATGGGATATTGGAGTCAGGGTGTACACCTAGATTAAGAAGTCTATCCAAGTATGTCTTTTTTTTTTTTTTTTTTTTTTTGAGGAAGATTAGCCCTGAGCTAATGACTGCCAATCCTCCTCTTTTGCTGAGGAAAACTGGCCCTGAGCTAACATCCGTGCCCATCTTCCTCTACTTTACATGTGGGACGCCTCCTGCAACATGGCTTGCCAAGCAGTGCCATGTCTGCACCCGGGATCCAAACCGGCAAACCCTGGGCCGCTGAAGCGGAATGTGCACAGCTAACCGCTGTGTCACCAGGCCGGCCCCTCCAAGTATATCTTATGTGTATAGAATTCTCTTGAAACAAATATGTTATTAGACTCATCCTGGCTGACAGTCTTTATTCCCCCTGCTTTGTTGATATATCTGCAACATCAGCAGGTGGAATTCTCCATAATAGATGTTTGGACATGGCTATTCATTAGCAATCAATCTTTGCATTGAGATGATCATTTTGGTCCAGTTATTTTATGGTGACTCTATCTTAGTAACTGTGAAGCATTATTTATTAACATATGTTAGTTATTTTAATTCTCATTAGTGTTTGGCAGTATAATGAAGTAGCATAGGAAGTATAGTGTTCAATAATTGTTGTTTAGGTTTGATGAAAGAGTTTCTCCCTTCAGACTTAGTATCAGGAAAAGCATGCTCGCTCCATGAGGGAGTGGGTCAGAAAGCAGAGCCTTCGTTTTAGTGAAATGTTCGCCCATGATAGGATGTGGCAGTATTGAGAGGCCATACAACAAAGTCAGTGAGACCATTCAGGGTAGATTTGTGCAGTTAAAATGGGCGGGTGGTGAGAATTCTGCGGCCTGTGCCCAGATCATGTCCTTGCTTCCAAACAGTCATAGACTAAGAGAAGTCACAACTTTTCTAGGCTTCAGATTCTTTCTGTGTAAAGTGAGAGTATTTGACCTAAATAATTCTAAAATCTCTTCTCACTCAAAAACTATAGTATTATAACTATATAGCCATATCCCACTTATATATAGTATTATGCCATAGACTTGTAATAGGATTTAGAAGTAATTTTAATTTTCATCCATACTTGTAAACTCGCAGGTCTGCTTGCATTGTGTTCTTGATGTTTTTACATAGAAAATATGAGAATAAAAAGAATTCTTAGGATAATGGACAATAAGGACTCTAAGGTACAGTTTTTTGGGGGTAATACTTTCAAAACTAGGAGAATTAAGACCTTTTCCCCCTCAAGTTCTTAGATACTTCAAAGAATTAGTTAGAATATAAATTCAACATAAATACAGATATAAAATGATGCAAAATAGATAACCCAGTGGCTTGACATCTGAATAATGCCCTTTAGAAAGCCCTGGAAACACCAGCCAGTCTAACTTAGATGCCGGAGGAGACAACATGTCAGTTTTTAAGACATATTCAAGAGACAGGAAAAGTGAAATGATGTTATCTGTTGAAACTGCATGATTTCTGTTGTGTTTTGAACAATAGACCCCCTAACTCCACCCCCCCAGCCCCACCACGTTGTGGATACCGATTTAAATTCTGTGAAAATTAGTTAAGAATTTGCATTGATTGTTTCCAACTAGGACAATTGCTAAAATAACCCAGATCCCCTTTTGTTGTTGGTGGTGGTTGTTACTGCTGTTGTTTTGGAGTAGTTCTGGAAGACCATACCTTTCTAGCTTGGGTACATTTGTTTCTTTGTTCTAACACAGTACTTTCTGGCAGCTATCTTCTTATGCCTTTAAATTACTTAGGTAAGTACCATGCAAAGTTGTATTTTCTCCACGAGTTTCTAATGATTCTTGCTTTCTTAAATATTGCCTTTCTGGCTTCTTTAGTTTGCTGAATCATTGCCTCTGCCTCTGGGAGACATAGTTATTTCCCAAAGGGTTCGCTCCTGACAAGAAGTGATTAGCTATATTTTAGCAGCTCAGGTGTTTCTGCTGTTCAGCTTCTTCTTAGATAAATCACAGTTTTTGCAGAGCAAGTGTACGGCTAAGCTCAGGAGCAGGAGATTTCAGGGTGGATGTGCTCAAAGGAATTGGTGACACGTTCTGTACTGGCTTTTGTCTTTAGACCTTGTTTCAGATGTCACAGGGCGAGAGTGATGAAACCGTTTTGCCATCTGCTCTTTTGAGCTGAACTGTTGCTTCCATTTCCCTCAGTCTTGTGTCTCATACCCTCAACTCTACTTCTGAAGCTCCTGCCTCCAGAGCTGTTGTGTATTCCACAGATACAAGTGTGGGGGCGTGTGATAAAGACCAATTGGAAACATGTCTGAGAAAGTCTGTGTAGGTTTCTAAAAAGCAGTGAATTACTGGGGAGGTCCTCATCTGCACAGTCCGTTGAAGAAATTCAGGGTGATTGATCTGAGATCACTTTGGTTAATTAAGGTCGTATTCTGTAAAGTGGCTATATTTTACTTTCTGGGTGATGAAGACTGGCGTAGCTTTATGGAAACAGTTTTAAACGCTGTCATGCATCATTAATTAGAGCTGACAAAAGAAGCAATCAGTCAGAAAGAGAAAAGACCTAGAACACTGCTGCAGCGTTAAAAACAGATGATTATGATAAGGTACAGGAGGGTCCCAGGCAAGCGCAAAAACAGCTAAGGTTGCAGGATCTGGAAAAGTCCACTTGCCTTGCTTATCTCACCCAGGTGTGTGATGGTCAGGTTGAAGTTTCTAGTTAGTACAAGAACCTAGTGTTGGTTTCTCAGACCTGCCAGATCTTACGGGGTTTTGAAGAGAGGAAGAAGGCAAAAGACAGGCAGATGTGCTGTTTATTACGAATATAGACAGCTTTAAGATAAAGGAAACACTGAAAATATTGGTGAAAGCTTTTGACTTTCAGACCAAGAGACTTTAAAGTCTGTTGAATGTCACAGGAACAGAATCTCATATTGTTGTTTATATAGCCCATCTATCCTTTGAAAAGTGAGTATTATTTGTTCCTTGTAAACCATCCTCAGGTAACGTTGAGTACTTTTCAGTTTAGGCTCTCTAGGACATATGCACCATCACTCATTTTGATGTATTATGTTTTGTGGTACTTTTTAGTTTGCTTTTTATCTCATATAAAAAAAATCCCACCCATATTTTTAGTAGAATAGGTATGTCATTTAGAATTTTTTGCCAGTAGCATTAAGGCCAATTCAGTTCTCTTTGATAAAGGAGGTGATATCCATATCCATAAACTCCTTGTGTTTTTTGGGTTTGAATAACAGGCTTTTTACTTTCACTACATTATTTATAGACCCTAAAACATTAGCCCAGTTTTCTCATCTTCATGCAGACAAAACTCCAGGGAAATGATTAGGAGCTTCAGGTAACTCCAGCTTAAGTTAATAATTTTCTTCTGCTTCCAGCCCCTTTGACTGCCCATTGGTATGTGGTGGATATTTTTACTTAAGGTTATTTTTTTTCTATTTCCCTTTCATCTACTCATTCAAAGTAATACCGCAAGTTCACAAGGAAAAGTAACCTTTCTGCTTTTATCTCCTCTGCTCCCAAAGGGCAGAACCAATCTCCTTCTTCCTTGTGTTCTTGCTGAATTTTCTCAGTAAGGCTGTTGTAATGTACAACCATTGTATGTGATGTCATATAATCAGCTGGTGTTTGTTTCTTTTCCTAGATGGTGAACTCCCTTTTTGAGGCGGCAGGTATCTTATCATTTTTCATCACAGCAGCCTAAGCTATAGCACACACATAGTAGGATCCTAGGTAATGTTAAATTGTATCTTCCTTTAAGGGGAATTATGGAACATAATTGTGGAATATGGACCATCTAGGCTGCTAGCAAATCTCTTTTTCTCAAGTTACTTTGGCAGTATGAGATAATTGGAAGAAGCTAGTTTCAGATGGAAAAACATGACAGAAGAGAGTACACTTCCATTTTCCAGCAATTTCCTTCCTTAAGCATAGGATGTCAACTCAGAGAAGATGCTTTTTGCACAGAATGGCACAACTTGCCTAAAAGTTTTTATATATGGGAAATAATAGCAACCAACAATTTTTGTTCATGCTCTGTGCTAGATATTTTCATAGATACTTTCCATCCCTTACCTCATTTAATACTTACAATGACCCAATGAAGAAGATTGTATATTCTTCTATATATGAGAACATAGAGAGGTTAAGTAACTCACCCAAGACCACATTAGAACTAGCACAACAGACCCATGACTGAGCCTTTCTGATCCAGACCACATCTTCTCTTAACTGTGTTAACACTGCCTCCCACCACACTTCACCACAGATTTGCTCTCAGACTCAGTTGGTGTCTGACAGGATGCACCAGAGTAGGAACAATGAGGACCCAGAGATTAGGCAGACGTGAAGGGAGAGCTGCTTCCTTTAATAATAAAGCAGAACCCAGAAACTTCTAAGAGATTCTCTTGAAGGAAACCATGAGGCTGTAACTCTTTTTCTCTCAGTTTCACCTTCTCCATGAGGCTGCTTCCCTTCCTGATCTTCAGCCACCACCCTCTCCCAAGGAGACACTAGTGATCTTTTTATTCTGTGACTTAGGGGGTAATATGAGATGATGCCCTCCTTTGATTCCATTAACACAGCAGAGACCACTGGAGCTTGCTAAATGCCAAGGGAGAACAAAACTGATACAAACACAATTTTCAAACATATTAGCAATCCAGTCTACAAATTCCAGGCTTCTGTTGTACCTGACTTCACCTTCTCTCCATTTCCTTTGGAACTGGCAGATCGTTTTCCTTCTGCCTGTTTCCTTCAATATCCATGTATTTGCACAGTGAGTCCCAATGGTTGTTTCTATTATGAAGACAACTTTTATTTAGTGTATAGACAATGTTTGTGCGTGTGAATTTGTAGGCCTTCTGTAATTGTTACACTCATCATTTCCACCCCTTTCTGATATCCACAGTTCAATTCTAACTTTGCACGTGTTTAGCTTCTTTCTCTGCAGAGAGTGTTGTTCTATCACCGACATAGCATGATTAAGCCCAAGGTAGAGAGGCCCTCTTTGTCTCTTATTTAAGGCTGTCTGATAGGTCCAACTTCTTAAGAAATAGCCCCTTCCTCAAATGATTGCCTCCAGGAGTGGAGACCCACCAATGTGTGGCCTGTTGGTTGGAATAGAAAAGTCCCAACTAGAGTTGCTAGTTGAAGACCCAGGCAGGATATTTAGCACAAGGCCCGGGCTCAAGGTAGAGAGGAGCAGGAAGAAGAATCCCATTCAGTGGCAGAGGGTGGTCAGACAATAGGCTAAGGTTGGTTAGCATTAGGAATCAGACACCAGAAAGCAGAGACCTACTTAGGAGATTGGGATTTGGGAGTCAGATGCCAATCCCTAAATTGAATCTCACAAGGCAAGACTTGAGTTTTGGAGTAACTTGGATAGAGGATCAAAGCAAGTCCAGCAGCTAAGACTGAGTTGATGTTGGCTAATGAGGGCCAAGGCTGATGCCAGAGTCTGCTACAGGGTCATCCTGTTGATGAGCACAGTGCCTCAAATGTGGGGAGTCAGAAGGATACATGATAAGGAGACAGACATGTAGTCAAATTACAATGGTCAGTTTCAGTCTCACTCGTTATCATATTATGGTTTGATCGCTCATTAGTTTAGTCAGGGAGAAATGTTAGGAGGCAGCAGGAAGATGGGAAAAGTGCTGGACAGGGTGTATTTTCTCTCTCTGTGGCATCAGTCTAGGAGGTAAGTAGTTTGAAAAAGAAAAATATCAATCAGTGTATAATTTTTTTACTCAGGGGAAAAACAGCCCTATTGTTTTTGTAATATAAAGTCTAGAAACTAAAGGTCCAGTGGATCTTTTTGGCTGGTGATAGGAAATGCGGTGATTCACTCCAAGGAAGTGAATCAGAATCTCCTGAGGAAGCTGGTCTATTTTTGTTTATCCAAAGGGGCACTTGTGGCTTGGCTTCTAAGTGGATTTTTTGCCACCTCTCACAGGCATTGGATTTCCTTGGTGAGACACAGGAAAAAAGAGTGTGCTTTCAGAAGGAATCCCTGGCAGGTATGCTCCACTAATTGGAGGGCAATTGATTCAGGCTTTTTAATTTAGACAGACCTCCAAATTACATGGCATGCATGACATTTTAAAAAGATGACATGCTGAGCCAAACCTGCTGTGAAGACCTGGCATTCCCTGCCTGTGCTGCTCATAAGATAGATTCACCTTTGGCCAAAAAGGACTTGGTTGGATAGCTTGAGGAGGGAACTGCTTGAAAATCTCATTGCTGGGGCAGGCCCCGTGGCTGAGTGGTTAAGTTCGGGCACTCTGCTGCAGGCGGTCCAGTGTTTCGTTGGTTTGAATCCTGGGTGCGGACATGGCACTGCTCATCAAACCACGCTGAGGCGGTGTCCCACATGCCACAACTAGAAGGACCCACAACGAAGAATATACAACTATGTACCGGGGGGCTTTGGGGAGAAAAAGGAAAAAATAAAATCTTTAAAAAAAAAAAAAAGAGAAAATCTCATTGCTGATGCTCTCACCCCTGTCATCACCATGTCCCCTAAGAGGAGTGACTCTTAAAGGAAGGCAGAGTGGAGAAAGGATTGACACCGTTAAAACCTAGGAGAGATTCATCTTTAGAAGAGCAGCCAAGACTGACTTGACATTTCCTGATGAGGGCCAAGAGAAGTGCCAGAGCCTGTGACAGGGTCCACCTGTTGATGGAATCACCATGCCTCAATTGTAGGGAATTAGAAGGATATATAATGAGACAGGCATGTAATTAAAATCACAGCTCGTTAACTATTTTATTAAAGCAAAAGTAATTTTTGAGTGTGATGTAGACAAATGATTTATATTTATAGGCAAAGTAAAGGAAATAAATTTTAAACTGTCTTTAAATAATAAACGTAATAGTTTTAAAGTGACCGATTATAAACTACGTAAAAACTGTAATGAAATAAAAAATGTTAGCACATTGAAGCTGCCTAATGCATTAACTTTTGTTGCCTGGTTGAATTATTTTGTCCCTACTTTGAATAAAGCTTGTATCTTCATCTGTGTTTAGTTGAAGAATATCATGACGTAGCAGAGTGAAAAATTAAAAACTATTATTCTCTGAAATTACTTGTCTGTATTGACTGGGCATTTTTCAGTACTGTGCCACCAAAAAGCAAATACAGAAAAGTTGAGTGCTGTAACAAATACTGTTATCTATAATGCTCAGTTTGAAATTTTGGGGTAAATCAAAGCAACCTCATTATTCTCATTAACACTATAAATGAGTAAATTTGGTAGTAAAATTAGACTTTGTAAAATTTTTAATACTTAAAAACCTCTTATCTGTTCTGTGCATTGAGGGTTTCTTATTAAGATTTTGTTGGAAAATGATTACATTGCTTTAAAAAATTTTAGTAACAACATCAAAACAAATGTTTGGACATACCGCAGCAAAGAATGCTACTTATTGCTACATATTATTATACAGAAATATAGTTTTCACAATAATTTACAACTTTTTCAAAGTTAAGAATGTGATCTCATTTTCCCACTTGTTTAATTTGTTTTGAGTGATTTGAAAAAAATTTATTTGAGAACCTGGGCGCAGTGCTGTATAAGGTTTTACTATCTTAACATTAGATTCTTTTGTGCCTGAATTTTCTTGGTAATAATTCATTCAAAAGCTTATTTGTGAACTTCAGCAACATCCAGTAGAGAGAGAGATTATTTTATCTTTGATTTTCAGGTAGAGTCAAATTGAACAGAGGAACCCTTTTGTGTATGTACTAAAAACATCATCCCAGGATGTCCTACTTTGGGCAGAGCCAAGGGGTGGCCTATTTTCATCCTAGCACATTGAATGGGGCTTCTCTTTGGCAGGGGGCATCCTGTAAGCCAACCTCCCTGGCCTTCTTCCCTCTTAGAAAGGAAGTGCTCTTCCTGTCCTTATCAATGTGGGGGTTACGATTTCACGGGGCTCTGAAGCCATGACACATGAGAGATCCTAGGAGGCTGGGCTGGCATTAATAGAAACTGAAGGAAAAAGCCCGAGGGCAGTGTGTGGATAGGGAAAGAGAAGGAGAAAAGTGTCATTCTAGATTGCACTTTACTTCGACTGACTTGCCATGGATTGTGCTTTTTCTCCCCCTTGCATTTTCCAGCATATATAACTCAGTACCTTTAATGTCAGAGAAGTCCAAGAATAATGTTATCAAAAGGTGTGGTCCTTGAGAGGTTCCTGCTCCGAGTCAACATGACAGTTCAGTAGCTATAGTTCCGACTGCTGTTATGATTTTGCAGATGAAACAGAAATACGAAAGAAGCATCCACTTCCCTGTGAATTTAAATCCACATTTTTAAAAAAGAAGGGAAGAGAGTGGTGGATGAAAATGGTTTTAAAAAGACGTAATTTGCACATGAGCAAGAAAACAAGCCAGCTGTTTGATTCATTGTTAGACTTAAATGGTGAGAAACCTATAAACCAGTCATATTGGATCTGGCTGTCAATTTACCTTTCATTTGTTTTCAGTGTTTGGTCACCAAGAGTAACCAGATAACCAGATACTCATAAATCAGTGCTGATGGGAATATCCCAGATGTTTGATAATACTCAGGCATAAAATTTGAAAAATTATGTTAACACTATTTCAGAAACAATCACAATCTGGGAATTTTCTATTTAACTACATTTTCTTTGGCTATTTCCTCTTGGTTGGGTCTAGTGTCACAGAAGGTCCATCTTCAGTCCAAGTAAAGGGAAAAACCAGGAAAAATGTAGAGGAGAGTTAACTTTCTAGAGTATTTATTTAGCCATTTGTTCTTGTATGTCTTCTAGATCCTTTCCAAATCCCAAGGTCCTTTACTGTTTAGCTTAGAAGTCTTAAGACATGGAGAATTTGGTAGCAGCACAGACAGAGATCAACCTGAGACATATTTTTATTCCTTTGAGAACAGAACACCATGAGAACAATTTAAGCGGCTGGAAAGTGCATCTAAATTAAACACGGAATTCTTTACTTGAAGGAGTTGGCATATATTATGGAAATAGGTCATAGAATTTTTTCTCCAGAAAGCATCTGCAGCAGAGTAGTGAAAGAAGAAGAGAAGAGCGCCTACTGTGTGCTGGCATGTTGCCATTGTTATGCACAGTCAATCCTCACAACCACATTGTAGGTTGCATATCATTATTGATACTTTATGCGGGAGTAAGTGGACTCAAAGGTTAATCAATTTGCCCAGGTTTTCACAGCTAGTAAATGCTGGAACCAAGATTCAGATTCAAGTCTTCCTGTTTCTAAAAGTCAGGGCTCATTAACCACTCCACCATGTCGCTTCCCCTAGAGATAATTTTCCTAAGTTTAGTTTTCTTTGAAGCAGACAGCAAATTTGACTTGCAGAGTTTCTTTCGGCCTCCTGCTGCTGTGTGAAACACAACAGATATCTCACTGACAAGGTCAGCAGTTCCCTGGGTACCACAGGAGGTGTGTCCAGGATGATTTGTGCCAAGGTATATGTGATGGCACCCTTTCTCTAAAGCTGTAAACACTCGAATTCCTAATTCAGCTTATGTGAAACATAAACAAACACAAAACAAACAACCCTTCCCCAAAAAACTTGTAAAAGGAGAAATTAAATGAGAAGAGACATCCAAATTCTACAGGTGACCTGTATCCAATTTAGATCATAAGTATAATTTTTGAAAAGCTGTTTAAAACTTATAAAATCTCGTGGTTGAATTGAGCTTTAATTTCTAGGCATCTTTGTAAAGTTCAAAGGAGGAAAGATGATAAGATTCACTTTGTGACCGGCATTGGGCATTCATCACTCTTCAGTGAGGTTAAACAGGCTCATTACAAGGGCTCTCCCTCCTTTTAAAATTTTTAAATTTTAAATTTAGAATATTCCCTGAGGTTCCTCTTCATTTCACTGGGGATCGTATATCAAGAATACTAAAAGAGTATAAGGGGTGATTTTTCAGGGGTGTTTCCTTTTGAAAGATCCAGCAGAGAATACTGGCTGGGACTTAGGCCATTGCTTGCTTCTTCTGGAGTGGCTTCGCCGTTCATTGCTGCCTTTCTCTCTCTGAGCTGCGGGCTGCCATTTTTGTTGGCACCTCTACAGAATGGAGATGTCTGTAAGAGGGTCCTGTCCACGATGAGAGGAAACGCTGGGCTGCCTGATGTCATTTCTGGTGCTCACCAGCAATCTCTCTGGAAGAACAAGATCACCGTTGCTCTTGATGGTGAGCAGCCACTCTTGTACCCTGCCAGACCTTCATCCCAAAGGAACAACACTGGTTGCCAGGAGGAAACCACAATAGAAGAACTGTTGGTTCTGAGGGTGCCTGTAGCTACAGTGGTCACAGTGAGATCAATAAGGGCACATTGCTGGCAACGTGAATGGCAGAGAAACAGTTCCTTGAAGTTCATCCTTGGGAGAAGGGCAGTTAAGAGTGTTCCAGAGCTGATCAATCACTCTGCTGGTTTACACTGTGCTCTCTGCCAGGGGATGGATCTCATCTCTCCTTCTATAAGTTGAAAGATAACATTTTCAATGAATTTGCAGGAATGTGTTATTCTGTTTTTTTCCCCCCGGAAGGCAAAGTGCTTCAGCAGAGTTTATGGAGCAAGACGTAGAGTGCGCGTGACACCTAAGTGCTGGTGAGACTCCAGTCTGTAGAAGTGACCTTGTCACAGGGCCTCCACTGTATGTTCAGTGTCCTAGAAGATGGTAGAAACCCTTGGGATATACTTGTCAAATCCTTCAGTGATGGCAAAAATCACTCAGCTCCTTAAGTGACTTTTGTCTCTCGAGCAAGGCTGAAGGATGGCTACGTACACACCAGCAGAGTGTGAGTCATGAGAGCAAACAGTCCAGAGACAACTGCGCTTGGATCTGCCCAAAGGCCCAATGTTACCATAAGGCCACTAGTCCCACTTGGGAACTAGCAGATTGCCCTGGTCTGGGTGCTCATAAACACATTTTTGGGTACAGGCAATTGGGAGTGTAAGGAAAAGACAGAAGAAAAGGATGGTTCCATATTCTGGGCAGGAGGTAAAGTTTACATTTTGCTTTTCCCCCTCATGAGGCAGCCTTGTGCAGCCTTTCCTGGACTTTCCACTTCCCCTGGGCCCCCAGGCACTCTTTGAAAGGCAAGGCCTTGTGAAATAATAGGCTGAGCACCAGACCAGCTGCCAAGAGACTCAGGTCCTAGTTCCAGCCTCACCAAGTTCTAGATCAATGGTTTTGAACAAATAACTTCACCTCTCTAAAGGCTTAATTTAGCTCATCTCGTTTTAGAAGTTTTATGAGTTTCCTAAGGCTGCCGCAACAAATTACCACCGACTAGGTGACTTAAACAACAGAAATGTATTCTCTCACGCTTCTGGAGGCAAGAAGTTGGAAATAAAGATGTCGGCAAGGTTGGTTCCTTGTGGAGGGTCTGAGGGAGAATCATTCCACACCTCTCTCTCACCTCTTGGTGGTTGTTGGCAAACCTTGGTGTTGGCAATCTCTGCCTCCATCTTCACACCGCCTTTCCCTCTGTGTCTCCTTTTCTGTCCCTCATAAGGACACTATTCGTTGGATTCGGGGCCCACCCTATCTCATCTCAAGATCCTTAATTACATCTGCAAAGACCCTTTTTCCAAAGAAGGTCACATTCTGATGGTCTGAGTGGACATTTCTTTTCTGCGTTCAGCCCACTCCAGGAATGGTAATATCTGCTCTGCCTACTGCACAGGTCTGTGTTAGGAAAAAGTGAGATAACACACATGTAAGTGTTTTGTGAAAGGTGAAGTGCTACCTCTTATTGTGATTTTCCAACTCAGAGGCCTTTGTAAATGCCCCATTTTATAACAGAAACTTCCCCTCCTGGTCTTGTATTCCATTTCCATTATGATCTGATCCTCAGCTATCTTGCTAGATTCATTTCCTACCATATTCCCTAAAGTATCTTATACCCCAGCCCCAAGAGATTACTTACTGGTTGAATCATTGTGCACTTTCATCCCTCTTAATTTTTCCCACTTATTCTACCTTACTCTGAGCTCTTGCCTCTCCTACTCATCTTTTAAGGCTGGGCTGATATCCAACGTCTTTGGCTAACTGTTCTTCTTTCTCTAAGTTGAAATTCTTCCAGGAGTGTGCTGGAACTAGCTCACACTGACTAGAGAGAACTGAATGCTGATTGTTAAATATTCAGCAATATTCTGGCAGCTTGAAATCAGCCATGGTGGGAGTATTTACATCATGGAAATTGACACGTGCTACAAATGAGAGCCCTTCCTTCCTCCCTCCCTCCCTCCCTACATCCCTCCTTTCCTTTTTCCTTCTTCTTTCTTTTCTCTCTCTATCTCCCCTTCTCTTTCTTTCCTTCCTTCCTTCTTTCTTTCCTTTCATCCTTCCTAGCACACCACTGAGATTTTCCCTCCTCTGCACCCCAAAGTACTTTGTTTTTACCTCTATTTTAGCATTTTACACTATTATACTTACTTATTCAAAAAGCCATCACTTTTGCTAGATTTTGAGTTCCTTGAGGCCAAAAGGAATACTCTATGTTTTGTGGAGTTGTCTTATATCTCATAGCACCTGCTACGGACTGAATGGTGTCCCCCCCAAAATCCATATGTTGAGGCCTTAACCCCCAATGTGACTGTATTTGGAGATTGGGCCTGTAAGGAGGGAATTAAGGTTAAATGAAGTCATATGGATGGGGCCCTGATCCAGTAGTATTAGTGTCCTTATAAAACAGACACCAGAGAATGAGCTTGTTTTCTCTCTCTTCTACGTGAGAACACAGCCATTTATAAGCCAGGAAGAGAGCTCTTAGCAGAAACCTAATTGGCTGGCACCTTGATCTTGAACTTACCAGCCTCTGGAACTGTGAGAAATAAATGTGTGTTACTTAAGCCACCCAGTCTGTGGTATTTTGTTATAGCAGTCAGAGCAGACTAATACAGTGCCTAATACATGCAAGATGCTCAGTAAATGTTTGTAAAATTGAGTTGGATAAAGGAATGAAGAGTAACGACAACCAACGTTTATCAAGCCCTGTGTGCTAGCGACTTTGTAAAGCAAGTGCTGTTATTAGACCCATTTTATAGATGGTAACTGAGGCTTAGAAAGGTAAGGAGTTTGCCCAAAGTCATACAGCTAGCAGGTGAGCCCAGACTCTGATTTCATAGCCTAAATTCTTAAAAACTATGTTAAGTCTTTCCTGGATAAGATGAAATTTCCTATCCTAAAACTCTGCCCACTGGTAGAGTGCTCACTGGCTACATGTGCCTATGAGCACTAGAAATGTGGCTAGTCGGAATTGAGAAGTACAAAGCAAATACCAGGCTTCAAAGACTTAGTATGCAAAATGAACTAAATATTGAAATAGTAATATTTTAGATATATTGGGCTAAATGAAATATATTAATTTTTACCTTTTTAATGTGAGTACTAGAAAGTTTTAAATTATATGTGTGCCTCCATTATATTTCTATAGAAATGGAGACTACTGTTTCCTAGGACCCAGGAGCTCTACTCCAGCTGCTGTATTGTACCAGCATTCATATATCCAAAGGGACTGACACTGAACTTAGTATAGGGCTAAGATAGGATAATTCAGAGACTATTCCCCGTGTCTCTAACTTCCTCCGAAATTGACCTTTCGGTCATTTCACTGACCCTTTGAGACTAGCTAGGCATTTGTAGTGAATAGAGGGATAAAGGTCGGTGCTTCAGTCAAGTTGGCATCTTTTGAAAAGGTCAGGCATCCAGGGAGTCATGGAACAAGGTTGGAGCCTTTGGCCAGAATATTATCTCTGAATAATCTGTGAATATCAGTTACAATAAATCTTGTGTCTGCTCAGTTGGAGGGGAGCCACAGCTCAAAAGAAGATATTTCAAAGGAATTAGTAATCAATTCCTTTCTTCCTTTAGGGCAGGAAGCTGCTTGCAGTAAACACAAAATAGGCCATGCTGGAATCCCACAGCTCTCCCTGACTAGCAGGTGGGGTCCTGGGCATGGGGAGTGAGTTCCAAACAGATGAGGAGAGAAAATGTACAAAGCAGGCAACTAAGACTTAGCCGTTCTGTCCCCACCAGGCTCTCACAGGAGGCAAGTAGCAGGGGATGAAGATGTATGACTTGGGTAAATAGGTCACATCTTTTAGAAAACAAAAAAACGCCACCAATAAATGTCAGTAAATGAATCCACTGGTCTCCTTGTTTTTCTGTTTCTGTGTCAGGGGAGTTCTCACACACTCCAGCCTGAGTCAGAAGGAAAGTCAAGATGTGGGAGCCCTAATTTCCTGCCTTTCTAATGAAGAAATAAATTCTGAAAATGTTATGATGACATTTTCTGTTTCTCCAGAGTGCCATAGTTTCATATAATTATTTTAGATTTTCTTCAGTGCTCTAAGTTTTTCTAATTGTCAGTCCCCAAAAACATCATGAATCTCCCCAATTTTGCAGGTGTAGAGCCTAGACGCTTGTGCCCAAGCTGTGGTGGTTACAGCTGTCTCGGATGAGCAGTTGCCACTTCTTTTCCGGATTTCCCGGGTGCTTGGAACTGAGTCCTCTCTAAACTCCTATGTTGTGAATGAACGGGCTCTGACAGGGGGTCCCATCTGCTCCTCCTTCCTTTACAGAGCACAATGTTAATGTCAAGAGTCCCTGTATATAAAAATCATTCCTCTAAAGAGAACGAAACCAGAGAGCTTTAGAGATGATGAAGATTCTTAAAATCATCTAGCGTCACCCGCTAATTTTTCAAGTAAGTGACCCAGCAAAGTCAAGTCACTCAAGCAGTGTCTTATATCTAGGTCTTCCTACTGCTAGCCTCGCCCCCTCCCCACCATACCAGGCCATCACATCTCCCTACTCAACGTCCAATTCCTCATTTCATTCATGGGAATGGCAAAAGCCTAATTTTAAATCAAGGTCAGGAATAAGCGGCTGTCTTTCTTTGGCACTAAACGTGAAAATCCATGCATGACGCGTTTGGCCCAGTGAACACCCAGTTTCACAGTGACTTCGGAATTCCCAGCTGCGCCCTTTTCACGCACAGACATCACTTGTTTCAGTTAATGTAGATGATGAGAACTGAGATGCTGGTACTGGAGTAGCTCAGGTGCTTCTCCTTTTTGTTAAACAGGAAAAAAGGTAAACTTTCCTATCCTTCAAAAAGTATATTTCCTTGGGGAGAGTGACCCTCTCTAGCAGCAGTAGAAATGCTTCTATTTTTGCCTTTCCTGGACCATCACCATTCTTCTCAACACACACAGGGCTGATGCTTCATCTCTACTCTCCCTTTGTCCTGATCCCTCCTGTGTCACGGGCAGTGACATTTTTAGAATGATTTAAAATGTAATGCCTCATTTTCTTAGTGGTTTTTTCCTACCTGGGGGGAGCCCTCTCATCTTTGAGCACACCCGTCTCCCATTCCCCTCAAGTGCAGGTAACCGTGCACAGACGCCTGTGATGTGGTTGTGTGGCATTTGGCAGAGCGGGTGGCACTGGGAGAGTGCCCAGTCTCACACTCGACTGGTATTTCCTGTCACTTGTGGAGTCTGTTTCCTATTACCTTTGGTAACCCATGAAGGTTTGTATTTTAAGCAGACACTTCCTGCTTCCGCAGCACTTCTCATATACAAGACGCAATAATCTGAAGATCAAATAGAATGACTAAATGGCTAGGTAAATTAATCTTAAGTGGCACTTTACTTCCGATACCTCTTGGGTGCTATATTATGATTTTTTTTCAAAGGGTTTCATTGGTTATGATAGTTTTGTGTGAGCCTTAATTTGTCTTAACAATATGAAACCTTGCTGTGTCCTACTCTCTTACTCATGGATAACACCCCGAATTAACCTTTGAAGTTGGCGCTGCTTTTAAAACAACCTGGATTTTACCATTTGAAAAAAACAGCATCAGGCTCAAAGCCTGTCCGTGTTATCCCACCTTGGCTGTGTAGCAAAACTCAAAAGAATATACAAGGAGAGAGATAAAGGGGAATAAAATATTTTGTTTGGATAAACCTGTCACTGAATGTCGTTCTGAACCCAAGAAGTCCCCAGAAAGTCTCCAAACCACTAATTTATTGTAAACTGGGAACTCATATTAATTCATGCTACTAGTAGGAATAAAGAGATGAAGAAGGTGGGGAAGCATGCCGAGAATATCAGACGCTACCCAGAATTAATACTAATTGATCGCAAGTGAAGCTGCTTAAGCCTTGGAGATGAATGAGTTCCCAGGCATAATGGAGCCCTCCCTGAGATGCAGTTTTCTCAGACTCAGTTGGCCCTAGGTGGGTGCATTACATTCTGATTGCTGAGCCATTTGCTTCCTGGGAGTGTTTTCCTTTACTGCAGGCAAGAAAAATTACTCTTTAAAATATACCTGTTTATGATTGAGAAACCCAAAACCCTCCATGGTTTAAAATTCCAACTGGCCAGCCATTGTCAAAAGTCCCAAGGCATCAAAGCGCCCAGGCACCGGATTTGTGGTGCTTTCAAGATGGGTATTTATAGCAGGCCACAGATAGCCTCTGCTTTCCTTCCTCCTCGTTCCTCTGAACAAATGGGTTGTAATTTTAAGAGCAGTGCTAATGGAGAAAACTGTTGATAATAAATGTTAGTGGTTGCATCAGGCAGGTAGAAAACACATTAACTCTCTGGATTTCCTTCATGTTTCACGATCGTATGAGACAGCCTTCGTCCACTCTCGACATCTATGTTTTTGTCATTGATTAATGTGCTGATGACAGGCCTGGAAAACAAGCTAGAAGTCTGCGTCAGCCCTTCAAAAATTTCCGATAACCCCGATGGGCCCAAAAGCTTGAGAACCAAGTTGTGTTGTTTAGGTGACTATTCTGATTGGGAGTTATCCAGAAATTCTTGTTTGAAGCTGTTATGCAGTACTTTGGGAAATTTTGTTTGCTGATGATATATGAAACCTGGTTTTGATAGCGAGACTTGTAAAACCAAGAATAGTGTTTCCACCTGAATTTCGGTTCTCATTTTGCAATAAGGTGGAAGGGACAGCCTAGAAGTAGGCTAATTCTGGACTCCTGAGTTGTTTTTTTTTAAAAATCAGTGTTGTCAGCATAGTAAGTATTTCTTGTGATCCCAGTATGTGCCCACCATCAACTTTTAGCTGTTTCCTAAGCATGGAGTTTCAAAGGCATTTTTTCTTGTAATCTGGAACAGGGCATGGATAGGTAGTTCAGAATTGCTTCAAAACCAAGTTTATTAAAGGATAAAACTAGCTCTCAGAACACTGACTTTTTCTTATATTACTTTCACAGCTATATAATTATGATGCTAGCAGCAGGAATTCATCTTCAAAACAGTGAAAATGAAAAATGTCATTATAGCTTTAATTGATCAGCTTCAGGATTGTAGTGGATTCAACTGGAGCAGCTACAAAATTGTAACCAAAACAACACAGAAAATGAGAGGATCTTCTAGACACCACGTGGCCATTCACGACCCGTATGACTTATTCACATTTCGAAACTTAAATATATGTTAAGCATATTAAAGAAAAAAAGTAGGAATGTTTTTCGAAGCAATTTAAAAACTTGCTTAAGAAAAAACGAACAACCACTCCCTCTAGCGACAAATTATAGATTAGCAACAAAATGAAATTTGGTTACAATTCTGAACACTGTCAGAAGGAAAGCCCTCTCTGGTGAAACATGAGTGATGGCTGAAATCAATACAGACTAAAACATGGAAAAGTGAGTGAGTGGAAAACATTTACTTGGTGTTTTAAAGTGTTAAGAGCCGTGTCTGTCTCTCCTTTCCTTTATTAGTAGTCTTTACCTTCATAATATTAGCTTTTTTTTTAAAGATTGGCACCTGAGCTAACATCTGTTATCAATCTTTTTCTTCTTCTTCTTCTCCCCAAAGCTACCCCCAGTACATAGTTGTATATTCTAGTTGTAGGTCCTTCTGGTTGTGATATGTGGGGCGTCGTCTCAGCATGGCTTGATGAGAAGTGCCATGTCCACACCCAGGATCCAAACCTGTGAAACCGTGGGCTGCTGAAGCAGAGCACGTGAATTTAACCACTTGGCCACAGGGCCAGCCCCAATATTAGCTTTTTCTTAACTTTTTTTTTTTTGAGAAACATTATGTCATGTGAATGGGTTCAAATGTAGAAGCTTGGAGATTGCTTTGGAATTATTTCACATTTTTGAACTTCAGTAATATTCAGTTTGCTCTTTAGCTGGGGCTACATACTTTACTTCTGATACTCTGTCACTTGCCAGAGTTTCAGTACTAGTGAGGCACAGTAAGTGGATATAAGGTAGTAGAAAAAATAAACCAAAAGAAGAAAATAAACACGTATAATCTCACTACTCAGAAATATCAGGGTTAACACTTGAGATATATGAGTATATTTTCTCATTTTTTGATGAAAAATTCGTATATTTTCATGCTAAATGTCAATGCATAAGCAGCATTGGCTGGCCCCCTGGTTAGATGAAAGTGAGTTCAAGGACTTATACCACGGGAAAATGTAGGGTTGAGTATATTCTGATATAAGTACATCTGAGATGGATGTGGGCTTCAAAATAAGCGGTAGCTATCATCTTGCCTGACACATGCCAGTGGGTCAGAAAACGTTTGCTGAAAGAATGAATGGGGTAGCCTCCTATTTAAACAGAGCTTTGAAGAGTAGAAAGAATCTCGAGTTGAGCACGGCTTTTGTGATTACCTAAATCAAGACAGACGTCGTTTTCTGATTGCCGCCAAGCATCTTTCGGTATCACAGTGGGGCACTCTGCTTGAAATTTCAAAGGCTTTTATGTTTAATTTACTGTCTAGTGCAGTTTCCCCCAGGGATAATGTTTCAACTTGAAGTAAATTGGGCGCAGGGTACTGGGGATTCTGAAATCAAGTTTAGTTGGGAGTGACCATTGAAAGATGTGATAGGACAATTTTGGAAATTTGTAGTTTGTTAGTTTTGGAAGACTTGTGCAAAATCTTTTTTCACTTTCATTGTTGTCTCAGGCACCTAGTATGGAATCAGACGCAGGGCAGAAACAGCTAAGATTTCTTTTAGGTCAGCCGACACCAATGATCCATCCTCACCCGCTCTACTCCATCCTCACCCTACTCCAACACACACACACACACACCCCAATGATCCATCCTCACCCGCTCTACTCCATCCTCACCCTACTCCAACACACACACACACACACACACACACACTCTCATTCTAATGGGCGTCCTTTGTTTCCCCAGCTCTGTGCCTTTCCTTCAGTTGGACACTAGGGGGAAGTGTTGTGAATAGCAAATGAACACAAATAGGACTTAATAGAGATCTTATAGAACTTACCATAAATATAAAATTATGTGTTATATTTTATTTATGTTGGATATAAACATTTTCTAAACCTAAGTGTTACTGAACACTGAACAGATTTTTACGGGAATCTGTGTATGTGGATAGGATCTGCATATAGCATTTCTGAGAGAAAAATGCTAAATTTAGGAAGTAGAGATTAAGCTACAGAAACTTCGCTTATTAGCAAAATATCCAGAGGACAAAATATAGCTTTTGAGAACATGAATTAGAGGTTTCACTATATATGATCTTAATTCGTTATATAGTAGTAAAAGTAATGCTTTTCATTTAGAAGGATTTTCCAAAGTATATTAGGATTGTAATCCTGGATTTTCAATTATCAAGAAATTATTTGTTCTCAGGCTATTTTTAGCAATTTTTCTCATCTGTTACTATCAGTCATGGAATGATATTTTGATTAACGATTATAAAAATAGTAATGTCATTGAAAAGCAAGTCCAAACAACGCACAAGGAATGGTATTATAAAGAAAGTAGAAATCACCTATAATCCATGTTACCACCCAGACGTGACCACTATTAGTTTTGGTGAATATCTTTCTATGCTTTTTCCTGCCTTCCGTTTCTCCCCTCATCCCTTTGTCGTCCATCTTCGTACCTGTAGGCAATAACTCTTGAATCGACACTGCCTGCTCTTGAGTGCCACTCGAATGTCCCACAAGCTCCTCAAACTCAATACCATTTTAAAACTGGTTTATGGAGAGCCACCCCTTTTTAGTTTTCTGTATACACTGCCTCTAATATTAGTTCCAATTGTCAAGGCAATCTGCTGACTCATACACTGTACTTCCCACATTAACTTAGGCTGTTGGATGAAATGTATGTACTTTTTGCCACATATGTCTCTCAACATTGGGAACTCTCAAATTGTGCAAAGGGATCACCCGGGGAGCAAATCCCTGTTCCCCACTCCTGGAGATCCTGGGTCAGTGGGTCTTCCTGTGAGCATCTCAGGAATTTGCATTGTTTCCCAGATGGCCCCCCACCCCAGGTAGTTCAGTACAGGTGGTCTCCAGCCCGGAGTTCAAACAGCTCCACATAATGCCAAGGACAAGCAGGTGAACATTATTTAAGTTATTCTCTATCTTCCTCCCACTCTCAGGGTTTTTTTCTTTTTGCATAAATTGTTGGAGCAGCTGAGCTTGTGAATACCCGCTGACAGCTTGCGTGTTCTGTGTAACATGGAAGGTTCCAGGAGGCACTCTGCAGGGAAGGACATATTGAAATATGCCTGGTACAGCTTGAAAAACTCAGTATGTGGAATGTGTTAATTGTTTTTTTTTTTCCCGTGAAGTGAAATTTCTACAATTTGTTTAGGTTTTCACACAGGTTATTTAGCTGCTAGAAGGAAGATGTCCAGCTAAGGTGGGAATGAGGAAAGAAATAAAGTGTAGACATGAATTGTCAGAGCTGCAAGGACTTCAGAGGTTGTTGGAACCAACGTTCTTATTTTATGGAGAAGGGAACTAAAGTCCAGAGAGGTGGAATGTCCTGCCCAAGGTTGCAGAGCAAGTTATGGTCAGAATTAGATCTAGAATCTTCATCCCGAGTACCCCCTCTGTCTCATGTTTGTTCTCACCTAAGATTGAATGGCATTCTCTGCGCCTTCTAGAGGTTAAACATTTAATGACCCCCTGCTTGGCACCTGGTTCCAGTGTTTCACAGCCCCAAATAAAAGTTCTGAAACAAGGTCAGTGATATGTTATTTAAATAATAATTTTTATGCCAGCCTCTACCACAGGACTGTGTATAATGTAGCATTTTTGATAAATAAGATGTCCCTTCCCAGCAGCATGTAGAAGTGGCCACGCTAAGCTGCCACACTGACCATGTATACAGTGGACTCAGATCCTGTTCAGTGGCTATGGTCTCGAAGTCGAGGCATAGCAAAATTAGCCTGGGAAAGCTCGTAGTAATGTATCGTTTCTCAGTAATTTCAACAACACCAGCTTTTCCTCCAACTTTGGGACAGAGCTTTCTTTCTTGGGTTGAATTGGTTGGTTTGTGTTTGAGGATCATGTTAGGAAAAAATAATACTATTTTTAACACTAGAATCACAGAGGCGCCCACATCCTGGAGATCCTGAGACTTTCTGAGGGCATGACAGGCTCTGCTCACTTGATTTGGGGGGGGGACTTGGGAAACATATGCTCATTCTGTGGAAGGGCCAAAGGAATTTTCTCTGCTTTCACAGTTGTCTCACTCCCTCCCCGTAGCAAAGGATCAACTCATTTGCTCCTGGGGGAATCAGAAGCCCAGTGTTGTCAGGGGCAAGATCCCACAGCTCTGCTGCCCTTCTCCTTATGGTGAATGATAGAGAGCACAGCCCTTACTCTTTACCCGTTCCTTCCATGAGTAATTACTGCTGCTGCTCGGGACGCTCAGGACTAGGCGTCTATTTAGTCTTAGTACTTCTTCCCCACTTAATCTAACAAGTGACCAGACCAATCATTACGGGGTCAGTAATGGCTGAAAATGGCTTATGCATTCACATTTCCCATCTTCTTGCCCCTACTTTACATTTTAAACTAGGCTTTTTATTGCTTTAACTCAAATAGGGGCCAGTCTGGTGGCGCAGCAGTTAAGTTTGCACATTCTGCTTTGGAGGCCCGGGGTTTGCCGGTTTGAATCCCGGGTGGGGACATGGCACCACTTGGCAAGCCATGCTGTTGTAGGCGTCCCACGTATAAAGTAGAGGAAGATGGGCACGATGTTAGCTCAGGGCTAGTCTTCCTCAGCAAAAAGAGGAGGAATGGCAGCAGATGTTAGCTTAGGGCTAATCTTCCTCAAAAAAAAGGATTAAAAAAAAAAGAAATAGAACACCAGATATTGGAATGTCGCAAACTAGGGTAGGTGCTTAAAGGAGATACAGTAGAGGAGGAGGAAGTTGCGGGAATAAACTTCAGTAGGAGCCTCATATCTTGCCCTTTAAACATAGGCCTAATGGCAGGCAGTTGTCTGTTATTTCCGAAAGTAGAGTTCTGGGGTTATGTCTGTCGTCCTGCTCATCCCAGCCTCGCTCCCCAGACCACACAGACAGGCATGTAACTCTGGAGGAGAACAACCTCGTGTATCAACAGTTATTTTTAAGCTAGATGTGTTCGTACAGTACTAACTAATGTAGGAATTAGAGAGTGGGTAGTACACACAATAATCACATCTAGGGGTCTTTGTGAATTTCTGGCCAAGGTAGGTTTCAGTCTTTGGTAGACAATTGAGATTCTCCATTTTGAAAAAGTAGCAAATAGTGCCTTGCTGTTATATGGTAATTGTCAGACATTTAATAGAAGCATAGAATCTTGGTGTTTCTAAGAACTTCAAAGCTAACTCACAACTGTGTGAGGGGATGGAAAGATACACATTCTGGAGGCAAACTTCCAATCAAATCTCACTTTCTGTGTAGTCCCAGATAAGATACATAATCCTTTTAAGTCTGTTTCTTCATCTGCCAGGGCAATTAGGATGAAGAGGTCTAACATGTAAGCTTGTTATGAGTGCTCATTCTAGGTCAAGAGATGAATAAATTCATGTCTCTGCTCCCCCCACCGCCTATGCCTGATCTAGGAATCCTTTCCACCATCTCCTTCTGCTTGAGTATTTCCAGGGACAAGGAACTCATTAATTCTTTGGACAGCCATTTGCATAGTTTGGGAGCTTGAGTGTGTTCATCCATTCTTTTATTCAATAATAGTTATTGAGCCCCTCCTTGGTGCCAGGCATTGTGCTGGAAAGCTTTCCTTTATATCGAATTCAGAGTCAGTATCTCTGTAGCTTCTCTACTTGGCTTATTCTTCTGGTCCCTGCAGCAATACAAGGTTCCCACATGTTAGCCCTTTGGCTAAGTAAGGACAGTCCTCATGTCTTCCATGCCTCTTTTCTTTGAAGAAGCATCTTCTGCTTTGGTCTTCAGCCCCGTCACTATTCTGTCCACTAGCATCTGGGTACATTTCAATTTTTTATTTTCCTTAAAATATGGCACCCAGAAATCCTGCCCCATCTGCTGTTTGGCTAATGCTGAGGCCTCTAGGACTCTCACTTCCTCCGATTAGGACTGTCTGGCATGATGCGTTTGAAGACTGCATTTGCTTTCGGCCACTTTTAGATAGTAATTGTGAATTTTTGATGCCTAAACAAATGTCTAAACACACTCTAGAGTCAGTTGTAGCTCTGTGAACAGCAGCTCTGTAGGAAAGAGCAGTGTTGCAGGTGAAGAGAAGGAGCAGCGTGTGCTAAGGAAGGAACCTCTGAGCATCGGGTGCTGATGAGGAGTGTGCACTCTGACCCCAGTCTGTGCCTGACTGAATAGCTTATGCAGACACTCTGTGCCATACCATGGTTATGTCTGTTGTTGTTTTATGTCCAAGACAATATTTTTGGATTAAGATAGATTGAATTGATATGACAGCAAAAACACAAGCCACCAAAGAAAAAATAAATTAGACTCATCAAAATTCACTTTTGAGCTTCAAGAGACACCATCAAGAAAGTGGAAAGACCATCATTCCCCATTTCTCCCTTCTTCCAGCCCTTGTCAACTACTAATCTACTTTCTGTCTCTCTGGATTTGCCTATTCTGGACATTTCATATAAATGGAACCATACAACATTTGTCCCTTTGTGACTGGCTTCTTTCACTTAGCACAGTGTTTCAAGGTTCATCCCTGGTGTAGCAAGTGTCAGCACTCTATTCTTTTTAATGGCCAAATAATATTCCATTATAAAGATATATCACTCTGTTTATCCATTCACTAGTTGATGGATGTTTGGATTATTTCTACTTTTGGCTTTTGTGAACAGTGCCGCTATGAACTTTTGTGTACAAGCTTTTGTGTGGAAATATGTTTTTAATTCTCTTGGGAAAATATCTGGGTGTGGAATTGCAGGGTCATATGGTAACTCCATGTCACATTTTTTGAGAAACTGCCGAAGTGTTTTCCAAAGTGACTGCACCATTTTACATTTCTACAGCAATGTGTGAGGTTCCAGTTTCTCCATATCCTTGTCAATGCTGGTTTTGTGTATCTTTTTGAGGATAGCTATCCTGGTGGGTGGGAAGTGGTATCTCATTCTGGTTTTGATTACATTTCCCTGAGGGTTAATGATGTTGAACATCTTTCATCTGCTTGTTGGCTGTTTGTGTATATTCTCTGGATAACTGTCTATTCAGATCCTTTGCTCATTTTTTAATTGGGTTATTTCTTTTTGCTATTGAATTGTAAGAATTTTTTTACTTATTCTAGAATTTTTACCTGAGGAAGATTTTTGAGAAAGCCCTTTATGGTAATTAGAGCTTATCTAGAGAAAAGATTTTATAGGGAAAGTAAGGAGACGGAACTACATTTGTTTCTCAAGGCATCAATTGTGTAATTTTTGAGAGATGTCATTATTTCCAATGCCATTTATATCAAACCAGTAGGAAAATAAAATTTATTTAGAAACTTTTAAAAATAAACACTCCGACAAACAATATACCAACCCATAATCCTATAATGTCTTGTAATAGCAGAAAACAATACATTAAAAAAAAACTTGCACAAAGCCTTATGACTTTCTGTGAAAAGCCCTTTGTTTTCTGTCTATTCCAGTTATCATTATTAAAATAATACAGTTCTCAGGAATGAGGTTGGACCAATGGAATAGGTGCAGGATTCAGGTGCTCAGAAGCCTCTTTTCAGGAAGGTTTAACTATAGCTCATTGCACTCCCTCGGTTACTTCTGGTGGGCGTTTTCACAGAGCCTTATATAAAATCCTATTTGGAAAAGAAGTGAACATGCTTAAAAGGAACCCAAGTTCACATGAAACAAATTTTTACATTAATCAAAAATAGAACAGCAGTGAGTTTTCAGTTATTTGGAGAATACTTAATGAGAAATTCTAAAGTGTAAAGATATGTAAATTCTGAAACCATTTTATCTGAGCTTCTACAAAAATGCATGTACTTTCTGGGGTGGGATGATGGTGGTGGTGTTCCTATCAAGATATGGTTTTTCAAGTCTGACTGCCTTCTCTGAATATTCCACAGGGTGGCAGTGCAGGAAAGCCATAGACTTAAATTCTCCTCAAGGGGAACATTCTGGTACACTTTTTAAATAGGGCCTGCCAAAGAATGTAAGGCTGTCTACCTACAAAAGTCTGTTTTTTGAACTAGGAATCAATGATAAACTGGGTTAGATTTTTTAAATAAAACATAAAATGGAAGATGACTAACATTATAATTTTTTTTGGCTTTATTTTGTTTTTTGGTTTTTTAAAGCCCATGCATATTCTTTACACAGCGCATTCATGCACATTATTCAACATGTAATTTGACTTATTTGCCACGTTCCAGTAACCCCATAGCACAGTAATTAGATGATATTGCTTCCTAATATTGCAAATGTGGGCTGTGATAGAGTAACACATAAAAATAAATTTTTGAAAACCAAGTTATAAGCTCTTACTCTTATCTATATAGTGTGTTGAAATTAGAATGAATATTCCCAAGTAAAGGTAAAACTATATTATTTAATCAAGAAATACGAGAAAGCCCAGAAGTGTTTTTGGTATTCCATAGAGATTTTGAATTTTTAACCAAGACTTCCCTTATTGGACATAGCTTTAAAGGTATTTTTAGATTACTTTTTCTTGTGCACTCTATTTGCTTCACTTTTATGAAACATTTGACTTTTTTTAAGTTAATGAACAATACACGTATCTGATATTTGCTGTGAATTTCTACAAAACCCGTTTGATACATGTCAAGTCTAGAAAGTTTTACCAGTGGAGACAATGCGTAGTAAGAGATTCAGAATTATTCTGCAGGCTGTGCAAATCCTGCTGGCACACCCAGCAAGGTAGCAGTACTCATCTCAGCTGCATTTGACGTGTGCTCAGGATCTGGAAACCAATCAAGAACCTGGATATATTCTGGGTGATTATTTCAGCGATGTGGTAAGAATGTTTTTCTAAAACAGTCTGGAAGCATCATCGAGTCATGTCAAGCCTTTCTGCTGTTTCCTGGTCCCATCTCTGACCTCCACCTCCCACCCTCCATTCCCCTCACCAGCCCCAGGTTACTTAAGGATTCATTTCCAATACTAACATTTCCCTTTTCAGTATTCTTCTCCATTTACCTTTTTTCTGTTGCTTTTTTATCTACAATTTCTGGCCATTTAGGCTGTGATTTGTACTTGAAATGGAGCACTTTTTAAGAAGATTTATGATAGGGGCCGACCCCATGGCTGAGTGGTTAGGTTCTCGTGCTCCACTGCGGCGGTCCAGGGTTTTGCTGGTTCAGATCCTGGGCGCAGACATGGTGCCATTCATCAGGACACGTTGAGGCGGCGTCCCACGTGCCACAACTAGAAGGACCCACAACTAAAATATGCAACTGTGTACTGGGGGGATTTGGGGAGGAAAAGCAGAAAAGAAAAAAAATAGATAAAAAGATTTATGATAGACTTAGAGCAGCAAAATTGAATGGAATGTACAAACTGCCCATATACCGTCTGCCTCCGCATACAGCCTTCTGAGTGGGGTAATTTTTTAAAGAGCATTGGGATTAGTTTCTTGTCATTATCACACGTCTCAAAGGAAGCTCCATCTTCATGGCCAACCATTGGCTAAAGCTAGAAAGAAGAAGGAATGGTTGATGGCGTAATGGCCTGATGCAGGATGAAAGGCCTGGGGCAAATTTTCAACTTGTTCCTAAGGCTGTAATAGTTCATTCTGGAAATGACTATCTCAGAATGGTGGCGGAGCCACACTGGGATAATTTCACTGGGTGAGAACTTGCCCCATTCTCCTTATTACTGTAAGACCTTAGAAGAATGCCGATAAACATTTTATTCCTGGACCCCTGCAGGGCCTCCTCCCAGGCTTCAACCTTAACGTACAAGAGTTGTAATATTTGGTCTCATGCTTGTTCGGCTTTTTCAGATTCAGCTCAGATGTTTTAAAAGCTGTCCATTTTTATGATTATGTTATCCTTAATTGGGAAGGGAAGTACCATATTCCTCCATGTCTAGTCACTTCCTGGAGTTAATAAGGAATAAAATAGATGCCATTGAATGAAGAGTCCAATGAAGATGGTTAACTCTATAAGTGTTAGCAGGTGTCCTACTATCAGTGCCACCCTGAATCAAAGGAGGGCCCAGGAAGTTTTGGTTACGGTGCAGTGGATCTTGTCAGCCTAATGCCCTTCAGAGAGCTCCTTTGGGTCAACTCTCTGAAAGTTTATTCTCAAGAAAATACAAAATACCTTATAGACCAGGTCTCTCCTTGGCATTTAGGACACTTAACTCTCAAGGCTCTCATAAAATGCAAGAGAAAAGCTGTTCTGAAGAAAAATCAGCATGCATATTTTCACTGCAATTGTTAAGCTATTTCACCGTTTGTGAAGATGGCAGCCCAGAAGCCTTGCACAGAGAAACAGTCGTTCTGCCTCCTATGAACGTTAAGCCTACCTGCTGTGAAACTGTCAATATCCACTTTGCAAATAGCCACCAGAACAGTGTTTCTTGATCACCTCTTTAGATATATTTTAGGCTTCTTTGAACATTCTGAATTTTTACTTCAACGTGTGATAGGTAGGGTAGAGTATGGCATGGAGACAGTTTGTGGTCCAGGTGGCTTGGAAACAGGCTAACAGGCAGATGGATAGGAATGAGTCAGAAGGGCAGAGACACTGAAGGATCACTAAGTATATGGTTGGACTTGGGACATTTTTGTGCCAGATATCGTTCTAGAATTTACATTTTAGTAATAATAATAATAATACTACAATTTAACACTTGTTATATTCTAGGGCCTATGATAAATCCTGTACGTGCATTAACTCATTTAATCCTCAAAACACATCTATAAGGCACACGTTTTTTCCGCTGTGTTTATAGATGAGGAAACTAAGCTCAGAGAGGTTAAATTCCTTTAGCTTGAGATCACACAGTTAGGCTGTCGTAGAGTTAGAATTCAGATCCGAGTCTGATTCCAAACTTAAGATTTTTGAGTTAAAGATGTTTTTGAAACTGATTCTTCCAGGAAATGGGGGAACCAAGAGTTCATTATTTTTCTGTCATTTCCCCCAAATTGGTTGACTACATTCTATTCTAATAAATAAATTCTCTGGGAAAAAAACATGTCTTAGTTTGGGCTGTTGTAATGAAGTACGATAGACTGGGTAACTTATAAAAAACACAAATCTGTTTCTCACACTTCTGGAGGCTGGAAGTCCAAGATCAGGGGGCCAGTATTGTTGCATTTTGGTGAGGACTGTCTTCCAGGTTTCAGACTGCTGACTTCTCATTGTATCTTCACACAGCAAAATGAGAGCTAGCTAGGTCTCTGGACTCTTATTAGGGCACTAATCTGACTCATGGGGGCTCCACCCTCATGACCTAATTACCTCTCAAAGACTCTACCTCCAATTACCATCACATTGGGGATTGGATTTCAACATATGAATTTTGGGAAGACACAAACATTCAATCCACAACAAAACAATAATAGTATGTGTGACTAGGATGACTATACCCATGAGTTGCCTGGGAAGAACTCTGTTCACATCTGTTGCCCTGGTGGAATTATTGGTAGCACCCCCTTTCACTCTCAGTAGTGATCCAATTTGGATAACAAATTACTTGGTTACCCTACATATAACCTCCTCATTTCTGCCAGAGCAGATCTGAGAAGAGAAAGGACCTTCCAGTTTGGAGTCGGTGAGTAGATGGCTGTCCATCTCTCTTGCTGTCCTGTGAACCACCTATCCCACCCCACTTCAGGCATCTTTAGAGGAATGGCAACTTTCAGTCTTTGGACTGTCATGAGTCTAGATGTTATGCACTGTAGGTCAATAAATTCTGGGCTGATATTCCCTCACACTCCTGTATCTAAACACCTCAGATCTCCCTCCTTGATTTTCTTGGCAGTCAGCCTTCTAGCAGTGTCAAAACTTTCTGTCCAGACTTCTAAACCCATGAGCCATTGACCGCTCCAGATCCAGTCAAGGGTGCTGGTCAAATGCACAGCTCAGAAAAACTTTTAAGTAGTGGCTCTTCTAATGAACATAGTATCCTTATGGACCAGATAAGACACTCAGGTAAAATTTCCAAAATTACAGCTTTATATGATTCTTTATGACTCACACATAAGCACATCTGGAACCACATAGGATAAACGGATGCTCTTCCCCATCGTCAGTCAAGTAGGATGAGCAGTTTCCAAACTTTAGTTTTGCCTTTGGGAAAAAGAGTATGAGGATCAAAGTAGTGGGGCTTTGTTTTTAGTTTTACTTCATCTCATCTTTTAACTCAAAAGTGATGAAATATTAAATAATGTGTACTATTAATAACATATTTGCATATGGTGCTCTGGTTTTTCAGAGAAATTTTGCCTCTTTTACCTTATTTGATCCTCCAACTCTCCTGTGATTACAGTAGGGCAGGAAATGTTATCAGTTGTCATAGAGGAAGTACCTGAGCTGGGGAGAGACCAGGTGACTTTCTGCCGGTGGAGGTAAAGCCAAGGCCCAAACCAAGAACTGGCTCCTCAGACCAAGGCCCATCCGTCAAACCAAAGAAAGCCTTGACTGTTCATTTCCATTTCATCAGCACATCGACCCAAAAGCTGAAAAATTATGCTTACTTTGATTATACTCACTTCCAGGTTTTTTCCTACAAAAATAAAATAGTAATCTATAAAGAATTCTCTAGAGAAAATTATATCCCCTCTGTTTGGAGTGAGGACACCTTTTCTGTTTGGAGTGGTAACTCCTTTTTTTCCTCCTCGTCTTTCCCTCCTATTCAGCATCTCATTACGTAAGTCTCTTTCACCTCTTCTTTTGCTTTCTCCTAACTGTTGAGAGAAGCAGGTAGGAATATAGGCTGCTTGGAAGAAGAACGAGAAAAAAAAGCACCTCCAGTTTTGTTGTTTACGATTGTTAGTTGGATCTGGCAGACCACAGAGATTCTGAATCATAACTTCAAAACCACATAACTTCATATCCGAAGATGGGGGCCCTGGGGCCTGGCAGTGGAATTGCAGCCAGATTTTAATACTGACCTTTTGGGTTGCCAAATGCATTAGTTGTTAATATTATCTAATAAAACATGTCAAAGCCTCAACATAAAGAGCAATGCCTATTCCTGCAGATTGGATGGGAACTGATATTGAGTTGCCTTTCTCATAGCACAGAAGGCAAATTCAGACACGGCTTCCTCCTACCACACAGAGAAACCCTTCCTGTTGAAGTTTCTTCCTTGCTTGTGCATATTTAGTACAAGTAGATGTGGTTTCCAAAATGTCACAACCCATTCTGTACCCATGGAAACTAGGTTGGAAACCACCCAGCTCTTTCTGTTGAGCTTACAAGTGAGAGGATAGTATTGATTTATTCAGGGAAACTCAGCATGTCTCATATCCAGGCCTTTCCTAAGTCTTAGGGATGTGATTTCAATACCAATGGAGTTTCTGGAAACAAGTGCCACATGACATTGCCAGTAAGTCCATGTTCTCAGGGTTGTGGTGTCATTCTTTCAATTCTGGCACCACTGGGAATGATGTCATGGTATAGTGATGACGCAATCAAGTCACTTAAATGTTAACTGTGAGGAGCAGCGAAACCGTGGGAAGCAGCTTTTTTGGGGAATATTTTAGATAAATAACTTCTTTAGGCTTTTCTGTCTCATATTGAGCCACTAAAGAAAGTCACAGCACCCTGAAAAATGTGAGTTGTGTTTACAGAGGCTCCCCATATTTCAGAGGAATGCTGAGCCTAGAATCTACAAATGGCTTCACATGCTTAGAATTTGATAGAACTGTACTCCTTGTGTTTGGTTGTGTTCCAGACAACCTCATTGTTTGAACTTCATTTTTCGATATGCCTGTTTAATTCAGTGATGGTCCAAACAGGTTTTTGAGGGACTTTATAAACAGCTATGAGGAGTTCACTGCCTAGACTCATTACATGAAAATGAAATTCAATTAGCCACTCAGAATTGCGTATTGGAAGGAACGAAGCAGTTGGAAAAAGAGATGTAGCTGTTTACTCCTGATGTGGGCTCCAGACAGTGCTGATTGATTGCCTTCTCAACTGAGCGCTGGTTCCCACCTCAAGGAAGGAAAATGGGTGCCTGGAAGAAATGAGGCCTGAGATGCTCGCTAGTGGCATATTGTCCAACTGCTTATGCAAATATGTTCTTCCCAGAAGGAACTTGGGAGGTGTTCACCTATTCCATGCACTTGCATAAAATCTGGGTTGTAGTCTGGCTCTATATCTGAGCCACCAACCCACCTGGTGACCTTGGGAAAGTCACTTTGCTTCTCTGGGCATGAAGATTAGATGCCATCAATATTTTTCCATGCTTTTTCTTTTGTTAACCCATGAACCCTTTTAAAAACATAAGAATTTCATGCCCTTGCTGATTTTTAAAATCACAAAATGCCCATGGTGACTGCAGTCAAAACAATATCATGTTGAATGTTGTTTTTGAAAGATATTTGACAGATTCTGATAGGCCATTTCTTTCACTGCCCAAGCTCACGCTCCAGAGGTTTCTAAGGACTCTGAAACCCTACATTCTCTGTTCTAAGACCTCTTGATACAAAAGTGCTTTTAAAAGAAACTATCTTGTGGTTTTCTCTTGTCTCGGTGGTTCATTAAAAAGACTGTCAGGAAAGCTCAGTTTACTGTTTATTTGGGTGTGAACTGCCCTGGACTTGCCCATCAGATGCCCACATATGTACAGGTCACTGTTAGACTGTGTCTGTCTGCTCTCTCTCTCTCCCTCTTTCTCAATACCTTTCAGTAGTTAATTTGTAGCAGAAAGAAATGTCTACTGCCATCTTCTTTGATAATCTCTGATTACTTACTTGATTTAGATGTCACGTTTTGTTGACTTGGTGACCTGCATTGGAATGTTGGAATGACTCTATGGATTATTCTCAGATGACCTTTCTCAAATGTTCTGTTAGTTTTCCATGTCGTAACACATTCTTTTTCACTTATTTTGCTGGGCTGGTTGCATCGAATGTTAGACCTAGACAGGAACTCAAAGTCAGATTCAACCCTCTCATTTTTAGAGATGGGAAACTGAGGCTCCAAGTTCTCTACAATAGAGCCTCTCTGGGAGTCAGTCATTATGATTTCGCTTAAACTGCGCCCTCTCCCTTGATCTGGTTGTATGATGCCTACAGGTTTTCATAGGCACTATTCCCATCAGCTCTTCTTTACATATTGGCTTCCTTACTTCATAAATGTAGAACTTGGATGATCTTGGATTGAAGACGCTGATTTTTGCTTTGCTAAAAGCTTCTAAAGCTATAAATAAGTAATTGTGGGAAGATGCTCAATGACCTTTCAGCTGAAATAATAACCTCTTGGATTGATAGAGTTTCTTTCTTACAAAAGCTAAAAGCATCTCTCACATATTAGCACATTTCTCTTCAAAATCCTTATGGAACTACAGGGAAAGATTTGTTCATCTGGATGATTCAATGAAAATTTAAACAAGGCTTTGTTGAATGACCTACTATGTCTCCTGTCCATAAGCTTAAGTCTAAATTATTGGGGTTAAAGAAATTATAAGGCAAAGACCTGGCTTTTGACTAGTTGGCATAGTGAGATATACCATTGTGGGGGATTGGAATTGGCCACCCCAAGATATATCTCTTTGGCATGAGGATTATTTGGGGCTGGTTACTTTTTAAAACTGCAGACATGAGAGAAACTCTGACAAGTAGGAGTTAGCCTTTGTAAAGATATATTTACATTTGTAAAAGAAATGTCCAACTGTAAAGGTGTCTCCCTCTCTATACCAGGAAGAAGGGGGGATGAACTTATCTCTAAAAACTCTTATCAATACAGAAGGCAAGGACTTAAATCTGTATAATAACCTGACTCTTGTTTACTGTCCTTGTCTGGTAATCTCCCATAACTGACTCCTCCCAACCCCAACATCTTCCTTTGTCTTTAGCTGAAGATGGTATTTAAGGTGAGAGCTTCCGCCGTTTTGGTGAGTTGCTCAGTTTTCCCGAGTCTCTGCCATGTGTGCATGTTATAAAGCTTTGTTGAATTTTCTCCTGTTATTCTGTCTCATGTGAATTTAATTCATTGTCCGGCCAGAGGGACCTAGAGTGGGTAGAGGAAATGTCTTCCTCCCCCAACACCATTGTGAGATATGAAAGAGAACGTTAGGAGGATTTGTATAGGTCACTGAATTATAAAAATTGGAAGGTGGTAATGTCACAACTGGAGGTAGCAGCTAAATATAGGGACATAGCAGCTGCGCCAGCAAGTGGGATGGAATATAGACTTCTGCTAAAGCAGGGAGATAGAGAGGAGAACTAGGTTTATGATAGATAGGAAGGCATTGGTGAAACAAAGAGAGGCTTATTGGCCACACTGAAAGCAAGGGGTAAAGGGAGACCAAGGGAGAAGTTAGAGAATGTGGCAGGCTGCAAAGGTTAAAATACAATCAACAGAAGAAGAAGGAAATTCTTTTAAAATTGATATATATTTGCATACCACTTCAAGCTTTTTGAAAGTATTTTTACCTCCCTGTATAATCTCTAAGGTTTGTTCCTAGTCCAACAAAAGAGTCCATTCTTTTTATTTTCTTCTTCTTTGTAGACCTGAAAGATAGATAGGATGATTAGGATTGTACCCATTTTAACAGATGGGAAAACTGAGGCTCAGAGAAGATAAGGGGCTTTCTCAAGGTCACATGGTAAGTTATAAAAACTAAACAAACCAAATATTGCCTGATCCTCTGGTAACTCACACTCATCATTCTATTTCCTCTTCTTCCCCTGTTGTTATCTCTAAGCCTCTTTAAATTGAAGACTGAGACCCAGTCCTTAAAGTGACTCTTGCTGACTTACCTTACTCATGCCCTTGCATGCCAGACAGGCCCACCCTAACTTTCATGATCCACTGGCTGTATATGTTTTAACCAAGGCAACAGCCTGCCTCAGGAACAAAACCTTAAATTCACAGAGTATGACTCTACTGTTAGGGTTGTTTATTTAAGCAAGGCGTTAGCCAGGATTAAAGGCGTGTGATGAAGAACGCAGTGTTAAATGAGCATGGTTCCCAGAAGTGAAGTGAAAGGCAGAACCTTTTCTATGGTCTTACTAAGGACCATAACTGCTGCCAGGAATCTATTATTTAAATGCATTGGACTTGAAAATAGATGTGGAAGGCGAAACAGAATCACTATGTATTCTGTTACTTCCTAATACTTATTTTACAGTGTTATCAGTGTAGTGGCCTCCAAACTCTTTTACCTGCCTTTCTTATTGTCTTCTGACCTCAAATACATCTTTCCAACACTGCCAGAGGTAATAGTCTAAAACGAGTCTCACTAAGTCCTATACCTACTAAAACCCTTCAGTAGCTTCCTATTTGCCTAAAGGAACAGCCCAGTGTTCTCAGCTGGATATCGAAAGACCCCATCACTTGGCCTCCACCCAGCCCTCCAGCTTCTCTTTTTGTCACTTGCCTACTCTGAAATGTATGACCACATTGCTTGTATTTCCACAGCTCCCTTTGAAACATCACCTTTTCATATCTTTACTTCTCTGTTCTTTCTGCTGGGTATCTTTCATCTTTATTATTAACATGACCAACTGTTACTCATCCTTCAAGAATCAGCTCAGACCCTATCTCATCTAAGAAATCAGCCCTAAACTGTACCTCTTTGTCATCTCCAGCTGGCCTAAGGGTACTCTGTCCTATGGTGTGTACTGTTCTATTATTGAAATGATATACAGAATACATTGAAATAATAGTAAATATCTTTAAACTTTGTTGTTTACCATGCATCATCACTGTGTTAATATCTCTTTAATCCCTGTAACTACCTCATACTTGACATACAGGAAGTAGTCAGGAAAGTCTTGTTGAATAGAATCAATGAACCTATGAGAGAGGGATAATTTAGATTTTTCGTAGGGTAAAACTGAGTTTCAAAATGATTCACTACCTTGCCCAAAGTTCGCAACTGGGAAATGGGGGAGCTAATTGCTATACCCCACTGCATACCAAAATTCTGCTTTAATGTCTGTCTGCTCCACCAGCTTGTAAGGACAGAATTTAAGGTCCCAGGTACAGGAATGATAGCTTTTTTTCTCATTCCTTAAAGGCCAGCATATTAATATAGTAGGTGCTCAAAAATATTTAGTGGAATTGACCTGAATTCTTCTCTTATACCCTTTTAATTATTTTTATTTTAGAGATAGGGTCCATGGCTACCTTTGAAATATACAAGAGATCACTATTTAAACTATTTCACAATCGATAGACATTCAAAGGAGACTTGATTGTTTTTTCCCCTAAAATTAGTTTCCTAGATCCTCTTATTGGTGACCTTGTCGTCTATCTCCCAGTGACTCTGAATGTGATAAGATTGACCATGTAATTGATCCCACTTTTAAGAGTGAAAGGGAGTGCTATTAATAATTACATCAAGAGAACAGATGGGACCAGAACTGTCCTGGGAAAACCAGCATGTGTGGTCACCCTAAGTATAATGAATCAGTTAGGAGAGACTAAATCTAATGCTTTTGACCCAGCCCTTTCATCAGATTTGTGTTGTCTTCTGAGTTTCCCATTTTGTAGAAAAGCTGTGGCTGTCTAGCACACCTTCTCAAAATGTAAAATTCCTAGAAGAAATCTGGCATGGCCAAGGAAGTAATATGTATTTTTTAATACTCTTGCATGAACCTCAAAGATTATTTTTCTTTAAGACCACCTTTAGAAGTAATTTTTATGAAAGGGGGGTAGGAGAGGTGTTTGAAACCAGTGCTGTAGAATTCTAGTATACAGTAAGCCTTTCACAGGAATACTGCCAAATTTGGATCATTGTGTAAAATGTATATTCTGAGTCTTCATGCCGTTACTAGGATGCCTGTCTAGTGACTTCCAGAGTTATGTAATGGGTCCTAACATGCAATGGAGAATAGGGACCAACTGTCTTGTAGTTAAGAGAGAAAATGTTTGACGACATGGAGCCACTGGCAAAGAAAAAGCTTTTTTCCTGGAATATACAAGAACTTTGGTTCGTTGCTATGTAAGAAATCAAGGCAGTTGTCCTCAAATAGTCACTCCGGCCTGAAGGGTGTCCTTATGAAGACTGGGATAACCACCGACGCTATTGTAGACACTGTGAAGCAGTGGATCTCTACAGTCTGATTGCTGAAAGTTCCGGTAATAAAATACTAGTGTGTGCCGTGAAAACAAAAAGATTGAGAAGCACCCTTGCAGAGTAGGAATTCCTTACTGCTCCATCCCACCTTATATTAAGGGGTTTTTTTTGACTCGGGCAGCTGTGGATTTTTTCCTTTTTCTTTTTCCCTCCTACTTTGTCACTAATACAGGAAAGGTCATGTGCAGATACTTGAGATGGAAATAGACTGCAAATAAGTTTTTCAGTCTCAATTAAGTTTATCTTCTTTGGTCCTCTTCTTATGATGCAAATGTATTTAGGACGTATACCTGGGAGAATTTCTCTAGATTGATTTTCATCTGGACTAATATGACCTCCCTAACGATCTGGGAATCATTTGGAGGTGTTTTGATTGTCCCGGTGACTGGAGGGGCACCATTGGTGTTAGAGGGTGGAGGCCAGGGATAGTAATAACACTTCACACTTCAATGCACAGAATTGTTCTGCACAATAAAGAGTTGTCCTTTCCCCAAATGTCAAGAGTGCCCCATTGTGCAATGCCTTGGAGAGTGTGTATTCTGATGGAATAGCATGTATTGTGTTTTCTCCACGTGTATGAAAGGAGAAACAAAGTCTTCAGGTTTCAAAGTCACTGAAAATCACTCCTGGGTGAGCTTTTTATTCTGTCAGTCAGTGTGATTATTTGACTAAGAACTTTAAGAAAAAATATTTGGCAGAGCTCTCTTTATTAGCTTGTGCAATCAACCTACTGCCTGTTTGCATTTTTAAAACTTCCCTTATTGCAACAGCTGTACAAAAGCCATTACAGATTAGGAGGAAAAAAAAGAAACAGACCACATTTATGCACAAAATTAGTGAAAGGTAAAAAGAAAGTGTTTTGCTCAACTTTGTGACTTAGAAATGAGTAAATTAATGTGTTGCTGAATCTGAATAGAACTGAAATACAAAAGATAAGAATCTTATAAAAAGACGTTCTACCTCTTGCCCCTAGAAGCTTAGATTTTAGGCAGATATTTATGATTATTTCAACTATCATAGATAACGACATAGGATATGGATCTCTGGGCAAGTCACCCAAAGTTCAGAACAATTTTTTTCAATTAAAACTTACATTGCTAATCACATGTGAAAGCAGAATAATTTTAAAGGTAGAAGATGCTCAACAGATATTTGTTGGCAGTTATGTGAATGAATAAGTAAATGAATGTAAGTATGTATGTTCCTTGTGGTTTTTTAGTAATCAGGATTCTGTGGCCCTAAGCCATAGCTAAGAGTAATTAAAGATAGAATTGTTCTGGAGAAGACTTTGGTGAAAGTTATTCAAAATTAAAAGGCAAGACAAAGTCAACATTTTAAAAATACTGCAAGCATAGATCAGAACCTGAAAATAAATGACTTCTTTATCACCAAATCTCAACCCATTTCCAAAGCCTTGCTACATAACGTCCACATTGAACTTCTGTCTAATCCTTTCTATATTTTTACACTACCTAGTACTAATAATCCACTTTGGGGTCTGGGCCCCCACACAAAGCCACATTTCCACAAATTTTCTCCTTTTGGTCATCAGCATGTTCCCTCAGTTAATTGAAGCCCGTGGTTTTAAAGATAGACCTGATTGATGCAGCTTGATTACGATCACCAAGTTTGAATTAAGGCACAAATGCTATGTTGACAATGCAAATGTATGGTTGGATTTTAACAATATATTTAAAGTCTATTGGAATTACTTGTCCTGGTTAGCACACTCCTTGAGTGCCTGTCTGCTCAACATAAGAGCTAGGGTGTCACTTAGCTCTCCTCTTAGAGTGAGGGTCTGAGGGGAGCTACTCAGGAGAAAGGTGATGTCACAGGACCATGCTGCTGTCGTATCTGCGGAGACCCCCTTGGTAGAAGAGCACCTCCTCTGCTAATTGCCCCTTACTTGATTTCCCCTTGAGAAATGAGGATCTGATTTCTCCATTCCCACAGGCCAGTAGGTGGCACAAATGTCCCCTCCTCACTCTCCATCAGCGTCACTGTAGTTTGCACGGAGTGCTCAGAGGTTGTAACCTCCCACTACCACCCCATCCCCAGGGTCCATATTATTCAGGAAGACTTTTCTTCCCCCCACCCCCACTTTTTTATTGCAGTAAAATATATATAATATAAAATTTGCCAGTGTAACCATTTTAAGTGTACAATTCAATGGCATTAATTATATTCACAATGTTGTATAACTATCTTCACTATCTATTTGCAAAACTCTTGCATCACCACAAACATAAATTCTGTACCCATTAAGTAATAATTCCCCATTTCCTTCTCCCTCCAGCCCCTGGTAACCTCTAATCTACTTTCTGTCTTTATGAATCTGCCTTTTTTTGATATTTCATGAAGTGAAGTCATACCATGTTCCTCTTGTTTGTGTCTGCCTTATTTCAGTGAGCATAATGTTTTCAAGGTTTGTCCATGTTGTAGCATGAATCAGAATTTCTTTCCTTGTTTTGGCAGAATAGTATTCCCCTGCATGTCTATACCACATTTTGTTTATCCATTCATCTGTTGATGGACACTTGGGTTGTTTCCACCTTTTTGCTTTTCTAAATAATGCTGCAATGAACATTTCACATACAAGTATCTGTTTGAATCCCCTTTTTTAGTTCTTTTGGGTATGTACCTAGTAGTGGACTTGATGGGTCGTATGGTAATTCTATGTTTAACTTTTGGGGGAACCACCAAACTATGTTATTCCCTTTTGGGAAAGGGATCTTCTCCTCCTCTCCCCGAGTCTGAGGATGGCCAGATGTATTATGAAAGCTTGCTATAGTTTTATTTATACCTCAGAATCTGTGACTTAGGCGTAAACACTGCTCATTTATGGGGAAAAGAAAGGCTGTCACTAGATAACAGCTCATTTTGAACCAGACTAATACAAGGCACAATATTGTCCTGGAAACATTTTCTTCACATTTGCTTACTTTATGGATCATCTCCTTTCTCTGTTCTGGCTAGAATCCACTGTATTCATGTCATAAACTGACCAGTAACTGTATCCCTAGCTGTGCCATCTACATTCTGAAGAGGAAAGATGGTAGTAATAAGGCTGGGGTCATTTGCTGTCTTTTGCTGCTTATTCTATAGCTCCTTCTCTCTTCAACTCTCTTCATCCTGAGGGCAGATCTTCCTGTATCCCAGGCGGTAAGCGTGGGTTGTACCTTGAACATGGTATTTGCACAGCATATTAAATTTGCATAGCATTTTGTCCTGTCTTTAAATAGCCTCATGTGGACATTTAATACATTGTGTGATAAAATATGCCTCTGTGGTATTCCGAAAAAGAGGATCAACCCGCTTTGGGGGACTATTCGACGCTACTCTTTATAGTCTTCTCTGTGGCGTGTGAACGGAGCTGCTCTGGTGCACGGAGCCCCCGCCATCAGGAGCACCAGGACAGCATTTGCTTAATGGTGTCAGGGTGAACGTGTTAGTCAGAGGTTGTCCATGTAAGATGTTTTGTTTTTGTTAGTGAGAGATCATTGGCCGACTTACTGCATCTGAGACTGAAATCCTAATGGAAAAGCAAAGGTGATGGCTGTTAGAAGATATTTGCTAAGATGTATAGAGGAAAGAAAAACAAGGCTCAGAGGGTAGATGTAACAAGACGACTTCCACAGGTGAACGCTGGCATTATTACGTTGTGTTCTGATATTGTGGTTTTACTGAAGTCTATGTCCCTGTGGAAGTGTGGTCTTCTCAGAGGGTAGGAGTTCCTTCCAGGAGTCTGTTTTCTTTTAAAAAAAAAAGGTAGGTGCCTGAACCAAAAGCCAGAAATCAGAGGGCAGGCTCTGCGAGGCAGGAGAAGGGACTCTGTTTTCCCCTGCATGGCACAGGCCAAGAAGGCACCCAACATAGCGATGCAGACACTCTGCTTCTGACATTCCCTTGTGTTTAGTGATGTCTTGTTTTAGCCAAAGTGAGATGAGCCCAAGAGGGAATATGAAGCTCAGTGGCATAAGGAGTGAGGTGCATGGAGGTATTCTGTCAGCCCTGGAGGGCAGGCGCCCTTTATATATGAAGGCTTCCTAACAGACTTGGGAGAAGGGCCCTGTTGGCTGACTCATAGTCCAAGCTTGTTCCTTTAGACTAGGTCTCATGGCTTTGTCCTCCTACAGTTATAGGCTGTTAGAGTTGGAGAAGGGGGACTTGGAGATCATTTAAAAATCGCTCCTCATTTTATAGATGAGAAAAATGAGTTATGTGCCATGTCCAAGTTCACATTTCCAGCTAATGACCGAGGTGGGGCTGAACTGAGTTTCAAACTCCTGGCCCAGTACTTTTTCTGCTAAATTCATCTCTTTTCAAAGGATGTGTTTTGGAGCTTGTGGGACATATATAAATGTTTCCAAAACTTCATTCGAGAACACAGATGTTTATATCCAGTAGAAGATTGAATTCACACATTAGCCCTCTGAAGTCATCAAATTGAGAATTTTTATTTTAATGTAAAACTTGAACTTTATTTTTTAGATTAAAAACACTTAGGAGAGAATTCTTTTCTCCTGATATAGATTGCAAATGCAACTCTAACATTTTTACCTTTAAAAGATTGAATAAAAATATGGATTTAGAGACTGTGTTTTGATCAGTTTAAGAAAATGGAACTTTATGAAACTCAGGGTACTTCATACCTCTGAAAAGGTCGCCCTAAATAAAGAGGACTAAAATAATTAAGTTCTCTGAAAATTTCTATTTAGAGTTGCCGGGTAAAATACAGAACACCCAGTTAAATTTGAATTTCAGATAAAAAATAATTTTCTCCAGTATAAGTATGTCCATGCAATATTTGGGGCATAGTAATACTAAAAAAACTTATTTGTTGTTTGTCTGATAGTCAAATTTAACTGGACTCCTGTATGTTATTTGCTAAATCTGGCAAGCTTATTTCTTTTATATTTGTAATTTTTGACAATATTATATTTTTAGATTTTCTTATTATATTTAGATCATCAATAGTTTAGTACTTGGTGTTGCAAAATGAATAAAACATCTTTCCCTAAGAAATTTAGAGCAGACCTGAACAGATAACATTAATATTGCGCTAAGTGCAGCTGTGAGAGCTAAGAGAAAGGATGCGTGGCCAGCCTAGTGGTTCGGGGAAGGCTTCCACAGAAAATGATACCTGGGCTCAGGTTTAACAGATGAAGGAAAGTTAACTATGTGATGAGACATAGAAAGGCTGTTCCAGGCAGAAGCAATGGAAACAGTGAAAGCTAAGAGGCATGAATCAGCACGGTGTGTGTTTGTTGAGGATTTAGTGAGAGTCAAAGAGTGGATAGAGCTTTAAGCGTGGTTAGAATTATGCTTCAGACAGACCATGCTCGTGTGCCCTGGAGGGTGCATTGCAGGAGGACGGGATTGGAGGTAAGGAGGTCAGCTGGGAGGCCACTGCCATAGTCCACCTCAGAAATGATGAGTCAGAACGAGGGCTGTGATAATTGAAGGAGAAGGAACAGACCAGACAAGTGTTCTAGAGGTAAAGCCACCAATCCTTGCTTGTAAGTTAGATGTGGGCCTCACAAATACCAGGTGATAAGTAGATAGGTGTTTTCACGTCAGGACAACAGAATTGTATTTGTGGTTAAAGCACATACAATTTTTAAGAGACTCTTTCCATTGTAATTAATAAATAAATGTGTTAGGGTTTTTTTTCGGGTGATTATCTTGATAGTGTGTATATATGAATACCTGTTTCCCAGGCAGGTGAGAACAGTCTAAGGGTATTCAAGAAAAAGACAGTGGTACTCATTTTCTTAATGTTCCTTCTCCAAAGTTCTCTTCAGGGAGTAGGATCTAAGTTATTTCTGTTGGTCTTTGTCATGGCATCATCCACTTGCCATGCTGTCCTCCTCCAATGGTACCGACAAGCTTTCCATGAAAACTACAGAAGTTCATGTGGGTTTTCATCCACGCTTTCTGCAGGATGCTGACCACTTCATGGGTCACTAAGGGCGGCATGTCAACCTTTCACTTAGATCTTTTTCTGGTTTCATTGTTCGGCTACAACCTCCTCCAAACAGTGCCTGCTCAGACATCTGTTTTTGAGTTCAAAACTATTACGTGAAACACCAAGCCTACACAGAATTCCCATGGTCCCAGAAAATGGGCCTGCACTATTAAACTAGCTTGACAAACATATCAGCTTCTATATGTGTTTTTATTTCAGGTGTCAGACCCTGGCCAGGTTTATGACTTTTTCTCTAACCCTCGAGGCACTCACTTTTCTCTGCTAACCCAGGGAAGTTACTCCTTCTCAAACTACCTGAATGTTGGCATAGGGATTCATTTTTCTTCGAGACACCTTCCAGAACCTTCATGTCTAATCTCTCTCTCTAGGACCCACTTTCCCCCTGTATATACATGTTTCTTCAAGATCTCTTGTACGTCTCAACTTTTTTCTTGCCCGCTCACCTCTATTCAATTAATGCAGTGCTTTTCCGTCTGCTGGATGCTGCAAAATGTCCTACATCAAATCTTCCTGCCTTCTCTCGAGATCTGCTCTGCCTTCCCCCTTCTCTCAGACGGCCTATCTTTCCCGCTCTCCACTTCCCTTCATAGTTACTCTGTTATAACAGTCTCAGACAACAGGCTATGGTCAGGGCCATTTTCTCTCAAAAACAATTTTTTAAGCACACTTTAGTATGGTATAATTTATATACATGTTAAAATACCTGGTTTTAAGTGTTTGGTTTGGTGAACTGTGACAAATGAGACCTACATAATCCCCAGGGAAATCAAGATATAACATATTACTGCCCAATAAAACTTTAAGTGACAATAAAAAATGTTCTGTTCTGCGCTGTCCCCTACAGTAACCACTAGCCACATATTGCTATTGAACATTTGAGACATGGATAGTGTGGTTGAGGAAATGAACTTTTTATTTGTTGAACTTGAAAAATGTTAATGAACTTAAATAGCCCCATGTGGCTACTGTATTGCACCGCCCAGATGTAGAACTTTTCCATCACCCCCAGATTTCCCTAATGCCCCTTCCCAGTCAATCCCCCATCCCAACTCACCAAAAGATACTGAATTTTCTTACTTTAGAACTTCATGTAATTAGTCATATTGCTTGTCTTCTTTTATATCTGGCTTTTTAAAACAATCTTATTGAGATGTAATTCACGTACTACACAGCGCACCCACTGACGATGTACAAGTCAATGGTTTTCAGTATATTCACAGGTATACATGCATCTGGTTTCTTTCACTCAATGTAATGTTTTCAAGAGTCATCCATGTGGGACCGGCCCCATGGCCGAGTGGTTAAGTTTGCGCGCTCCACTTTGGCAGCCCAGAGTTTCGCTGGTTCGGATCCTGGTCGTGGACATGGCACCACTTATCAGGCCATGCTGAGGCAGCATCCCATATAGGACAACTAGAAGGACCCACAACTAAAAAAAAAGAGTCATCCATGTAATTGCATGTAGCAGTAGTGGTTTATTTTAAACTATTTTCTATCTTAATAGAAACCAAAATATAAATTATGATTACCATAGCCCAAGCCATGTGTGTGTGTCCAGTATTTGAATGAGCAGGATTCATGAGTCAGCTCTTTTCAGATGAAACAACTCTTTTTCAGCCCCTATTGCCCATTGAATTACTTTCTGAGGTGCTATTTTCTTTGCTGCTTGAGTGAAATATTAGGACAAACACCATGACTTTTTTGGTCACTTTCACGTAACAAAAGACCTCTCCAGTCACTGTGTCACAAGGATGCTCACATTTAGGAAATTAACAGATGCATTCAAGTATAATAATTTAAAATCTCAGAACTTCATTGGAAGTTAAAGCCTTTTCTCTCCCTCTGGCTGGAGCCTGAATGGAAGCCTGTGGCAGGGAACAGGAGTGTGGAGGGTTCCCCCACTTTCTCACTGTGCATTTGTCCTCTCCCCCACCTAGCTAACACAGCTCATGGCCACTCTGGCGTTGGAGCTGGTGGAGGGAGAAGAGGCAGGGACTACTACTCGTAATTTGTTGGTGGCTCCCTCTGGCTGTTTAGGAGGAGTTTAAAGGTTCTTCTCTTTGTGCTTTGCAGATGGTCAAAGTGGCCTCTGTTTGTAGTTTTTTTTGGGGGGGGGGTCCCCTCTGAAAACATTGAACTGCACTTCCCGTGATGCAGGCTGGTCAGTCATTTTTCTTCTCTCCGCCTCTGGGAATACTGGAGGCATGCCACTCCTTCCAGAAGTCCTCTTAGGCTGTATTTTCAATACCTCCAGACTGACTGTTTTCACCCCCATGGCCACAGCTGAACACAAGAAACACCTTGGCACTCTGGCCTTGCTGCAGGTGCCACAGGGAATTGTGGACAGCTGCCTGTGCAACCTGGTACATTGTTTCTCCTGTCTGTTGCCTCCTGTCAGGAGTCACAGCCTCTTGCGTGGAAGTTCGCTCACTTCCTGAAACTCCAGAAGACTTCCAAGGAAATTCCTTGATTCTGCCCTCCCAGTCATTGTGGGTGGGTGGGGATTACTCAGAGCATACTGACATCTCTAATGATTCTGCTCTGATCTTCCACTGTCTGCTCTCAGCCTCTGTAACCTGTATAGTCTGGAGGTGAGGAGTAAACTAAGGTTGGATAACTGGCTCTCAGACACTTCCTTTGCAGATGCTGCCTAGACATCTCATGCCTCACTCTGAATGGGGCAGGTGGTTGCCACCAACTTTTTTATGCCCTCAGCCAAAAGGGAGATTGAAGCAGTCTCATTTTAACATCCTCTTAAAATATACAATGTTGATGCATATGATTTTTGCCAGCATTGCACTGTAGATCTTTCTCCAGTCGTCCATGGCATATAGGGGAGAAGGCACATTAATATAAACCCTACCCACCCTCCAAAGCCCATTTCTTCACAGTGGCCTCTTTCCCTGATCGCCAAAGGAGATCTCCCCCAGAAATCGTCAGCTCCTTGCTTGTAATACCTTTTATTTTTGTAATTTTTAAGATCTTGTCTTTTTTTTCCCCCAGTGAGGAAGACTGGCCCTGAGCTAACATCTGTGCCAATCATCCTCTATTTTGTGTGTGGGACCCCACCACAGCATGGCTTGATGAGCAGTATGTAGGTCCACACCCCAGATTTGAACCGGTGAACCCTGGGCTACCGAAGTGGAGTGTGTGAACTTAACCACTACACCACCAGGCCAGCCCCTTAAGATCTTGTCTTTTACTGTAGTTATATGTAAATATGCCTTGTGTTGGTTGAATTGCACTGAAGATCGATCTGTATTATATAAATAACCTTGCACATTTCTGAGAAATACTCATGGATTTGTGTATTCCCGTTATCTTTTGGAGTCTGCTCCACATGAGAATGGGGAGTGTGTTCAATAGCTGAACACAAAGAGGCTACAGTTGAGTGCCTCCTTGCCCAGCAGGAAGTAGTTTTGGGGACCTGCTGAGAACAGGGTTGAATCTCTGTAGTAGAGCAGAAGTCTCATAGGCATGTTTTCATAATAAACATAAATGTTGCTAAATTAAAATGCCATTGGTTTGGTTCTGTGAGAATAATAGAAACCATCTTTATCAAACTGCAAATGTTTTAAAAAATGGGCACAAAGTACTAGTGCCTAGATTATAATGTCAGTATTCCCTTTTGTGTGTGTGTATGTGTGTGTGTGTGTGTGTGTGTGGAAGATTAGCCCTGAGCTAACATCTACTACCAGTTCTCCTCTTTTTGCTGATGAAGACTGGCCCTAAGCTAACATCCATACCCATCTTCCTCTGTTTTATGTGGGATGCCTGCCACAGCATGGTTTTACAAGCAGTGCGTAGGTCCACACCCGGTATCCGAACCAGTGAACCCCAGGCCACCAAAGCAGAGCATGTGAACTTAACTGCTGCACCACCAGGCCGGCCCCATCAGTATTTCCTTTGTCTTCAATTTTCATTATGGATTACATAGCACTAAAGAGTATATTTTATTTATTAAATATTCATTAAGTACTCTGCATCATTCTGAATAAAACATTTCCAACTCCTTTTTTTCTAAAATAAAATTGATTTTCCTCCATACTTTTGCAGGATTACAAACTTATTTCATTTTGTAGAACCTCCCAGATTTCCCAAAAGTTAATGATATTTGATGGTGAATGATGTTGTTTTGGAATTCAAGCGATAGGTCTTACAGATTTTTATATTATCTCCAAAGAGAAATCACTTAGTAACTATCCTGAGAGCTGGAGGAGAAGCTTGTCAGTGTAATACAAATTTTATCTATCATCTTTTCAAAACTTGTTCTGTAGAGCTTAACCTGAGGTACCTGGCATGGAAGTCTTACAGGTACTAACATAAAGCAACAAGGTGGCCATCACTTCCCCATATCGTGAATTCTTCACTTGTGTACTATGTGGCGTAACATCAGAAGAGGAAAGAGACTTCTTTTATGAACTCTATATCCTTTCTAGTAAATCGGCCAAAATAAAGTCTTCATTCAAGGTCATAAAACTTTAGTGGGAAAGAAGTAGCTAGAATTGCCACAAACCCCTTTTATAAAAGGGCTCAAGATTAGTAGCATAGAAAGGTGATTATTTTGTACTTCACAGCTCAGTTTTGTAAACTCAGACTTTACTATTTCACAAATTGGGGAGAAAGATTATTAATGAGCAGACTTAATGGATGATCTGTCCTTTTATTGATTCATTAATTCTTTCAATTTTTTATTGAGTCTCTTATGTACAAGACATTGTGTTAGGTGGGACTAAAAAGATAAATGAGGTATGGAATCTGCCCTCAAATGACTGTAGAGAGAGAGAAGATGTGCACATTAAAATAATCATAATCCTAAATAGAAAGTCTTGATTGTCATTAGAGAAGTAAAACCAATCGGTTAACTGTTGCGTATTTTCTGTGTGCTGAGTATAATGATTAGCAGTGGGGATACTATAGTGAAAATGATAGACAGTATCAGCTTTCAGGGAGCTGTTATGGCTCCACCTTCCAGTAGCCGGGTAGTAATTGACAGGGAGATTTTTTTAACATTTGCATAGTTTACCTGGTGGCTACCAACGCCTCCCCAGATCCTTCCTAACTAGCAGCCAGTGAGGAACCTCTTCCTCCCATACCTCTCACCAGTGTCACTTTTGGGGCTCTTTTCTCTCTTGGTTCTTCTATGATGCTCAGAAGCCTTTTAGAGATTCAAAAGTAGTTTCTCTTCAAGAAAAATGGTAGGACCCATTATACGTAGATAGTACACAGCCAAGATGGTGCCCTGGCTCTCTTAGTCTATTTTTTCAGCCGCATACTTATATAGCCCTTACTGGGATAGGCACTTTACAACTATGAACTCACTTTATCTCCATAAAAACACTATGAGTAGTTTCTTCTGTATCCTCATTTCTACGTTTTAGAAGTGTGGAACCTGAGGCACAGAGAGGTTAGGTTGCTTGTTTAAGGTCATTCTTCTAGTAAGTGGCAGCACTGGGATTCAAGTCCAGTTCTGGAGTCTGGGCTCATCTCTAGTGCGCTCTGGCACTTCCTCCCCTCAGCCCACAAGTTTTATTGAGATATAATTGACTGTAACTTTGTATTCGCTTAAGGTGTACAACATAGTGATTTGATATATGTATGTATTGCAAAACGATTGCCACAGTTAGTTTAGTTAATATCCATCACTTCATACATTACCCTTTTTTTTTCTTGTAATGAGAACTTATAATCTATTCTTTTAACAGCTTTTGCTTCTTAATTCATTTGGGTTCACATGTCCCCAGGTTGGTAAGGTTGGCACACAGGCGCCCTACATCTGGCTGGGATCTGCTCTCTTCCAGTGTTCCCCATGCTCACCCTTTCTGAGTGTTAGAAGCAGACCACCTCTAGAATGGTCCCTTCTTCCCAAGACTGCTCTGTTAGAAGTCCTGCTTTTCTGATTGTTGTTGTTCTTGTCTCCTACACACAAAAGAACCAGCAAGAAAACAGAAGGTATTTATGCTTAATAGCACAACAACTTTATCTGGCATAGAGAAGGTTAACATTTCTCTGTTTAAGTTGCCCTGACTGGAAAGTACAGTTATTGCTAACTTGTTGTATATTTCAGATCGAAGCATATTTACCTTCTGAACCCTTAACATAGCTAGCATAACTTTTGTTTCTGTTTTCCAAGTGAAGAAAATAAAATACTTTGTATAAAATAATTCACAAAGGATAACAACCACTTTATCTTATCTCTTCCCAACTCTGTAAGTTGATGTAGGCTAACTGCTAAAATAACAACCCCCAAGTCTGACACAAAGGTTTATTTCTGGTCACATCACAGTCCGGTGTGGCTTGGTGTAGGGGCTGTGCAGTTACTTGGAGTCTAGGCCCCTTCCACGTCGGGGCTCCATATCCACCAGGCCCCTGGGGCCCCTCACTGGATCTTTGGTAGCTGGTTAACAGTCTCCAGAAGAGAGGGAGGGAGGGAAGGAGACAAACATTGTGTGAAAAGCTTTTGAGGGCTAGGCCTGGACGTGCCATGTATCACTCAATCTGCATCCCCTGTCATTCTCAGTCACATGGTCCACCTCGCTGCAAGGAGGCTGGGAAAGGTGGTCAAGATATGTGCCCAGCAGGAAAATGGAAATTGTATGGAGATTATCTAGCCAGTCTCTGCTATGCCAACCAAAATTTGATAAACACAAATATTCTTGGTTGTTTTTTTTTTTTCCCCCTTTCTTCCTCCCTTCCTTCGTGCATTCCTCCCAACAAATATTTAATGAGAACCTCCTATTAAGTGTCAAGCACTCTAAGCTCTATGAAATACTATTGTAAACAAAGCAGACATCTCCCCTTCCCCTGTGAAGCTTACAACCTGGTGTAAGGAAGTCAGACAATAACAAATAGTCACACACAGAAAATGGAAAGTTGCAACCCAAACTAGTGCTTTGAAGGGAGATGTGTGGTACTATGAAACCTACAGAGGAAGGGGTTTACTTTGTCAGGATATCAAGGACGTAGTACTTGAGCTGATACCTGAAGGAGGAGGTGAAGAGTGGAGGTAGGAGGGGTGACAGAGGGATGGGCAGAAGACCAGAGTGGCTGGAACATGTGGGATGAGGAGAACATGTGCAAGATGAAACTGAAAGGAGGTGGGGGTCAGACCGCATGGTCTCAGATGTAAGGGAGGTGGCAGAAGTTTCCATCTTGTGGATGATAGTGCCATTCACTGAGCTAAGGAACAGTGGTAGACCTGTGGGAGGCACACGATGGATGTTGTTGAGGTTGATACGTCCAAGAGAAGATGTCAAATAGGCAGTTGAATTTTGGGGTCAGGAGCTCAGAGGAGGGGTCTGGGCTGGGAGTCATCTAGTATAGTTGATAATTAAAGCTGTGAGCATGGATGAGATGGCCCAGGCAGAGGGTACAGTGTGAGAAGAGGAGAAGGCCTATGATGGAGGCTTGAAGGACTCTGATGTTCAATGGGAAAGCAGGCTCATTCTGCAAAGGCACAGAGAAGGAGTCAAACTCCTTTACAAAAGCTACTTCCTAAGCTTCAGTTTCTTTCTTTCTTTCTTTTTTTTTCTGTGAGGAAATTGGGCCTGAGCTAACATCTGTTACCAATCCTCCTCTTTTTGCTTGAGGAAGATTGTTGCTGAGCTAACATCTGTGCCAATCTTCCTCTATTTTATGTGGGATGCTGCCACAGCATGGCTTGACAGGTGGTGCTAGGTCTGTGCCCGGGATCTGAACCTGCGAACCCTGGGCCATCGAAGTGGAGCACGTGCAGTTAACCACTATGGCGCTGGGCCGGCCCCATTCAGTTTCATAAAAAATAATAAACAGCTAACCAATAAAAAGCAAATCAGCCAAACCCTTTACATATTCATCTTTTATCTAATCAGAAAAGAACTCAGTTTTTTTTTTTTTAACAAGTAGCATCCAAGTAGACTGATATTCTCTACAATGTGATATATGCAGAGATGTTTGCGGTAAGTTCATTTCAGAAAGTATCCACTAATACGCATTGATGAGAAAGGTTAAAATCATAACAATCGTTTGCTCTTAGTCATTCTAGAACTAGAGAAGTTGCTGTTTGGGTTGAGTGAGAAACTTCATGAGCCACACTTTTAAGAAATGCCAAATGAGACTGCATGGCTACAGGAGTGAAGGGAGACTTTTAACAAACTTTTCTTTTTTATTGAGGTATAATTGACATGTAACATTATACTAGTTTCAGGTGTACAGCATAATGATTCAGTATTTGTATACATTGTGAAATAGTCATCACAATAAGTCTAGCTAACATCCAAGACTTCTTTTTTGAAATCAAACTCAAAAAAGGGAGACATGAGCTGTAACCTCACTGAAGCAGTAGGTCTGTCTATAATTTCAGGAAAAAGGAGTTTGAACCCAGCTGGCAACTTGCAGTAAGGATTTTACTTTTCTTTTCTTCCCAGATATATTGACACTGCTGCCTGCTTAATGAGGACAACAGTGTCGGGCAGAAGCCACATAATAATAGCATTGCTGCACGCCTGTTTTCTGAACTCCGTACTGTTGTTAATTAGTCGATGCACCCAGTGTTATTAGCTGATGTCAGAAGCACATCTGAGAAGGTGGAGTCTTTACTCAGAAGGATCTGAGTTAGTGTAAAGGCCTGGCTGGGAAAAAAAAGAAAGAGAAGAAAGCCCAGCCATAGGAGGGACGTCAGCATCAGGCCCCAGCAGCTGGTGTGTCTTCTCCATATACACTGGGAGGAAGTATCTTTTCAGATTGCACGTTATTCTCTAAAGGAGTTTATAGACTGGTGCCTTCTCTCCTTTTCAGCCACTCCTCCAGAGCCATTCTTTCCAGTTACAGTGACAGAGAAATCTTGAGCAGCATAGCTGGTTGTTAAAGTATAATGGCTAAGTTCAAAGTTGAAAGAGTGTTTCATGAGAGAGGGAGTGAGTCCCTGACTCTATTACCTTCCACAGATTAGTACTAGAAAAGCTCAGAATAAAATGTGAAAACATCATGTGGGGTGTGCTGGAAAAGGAGCTGTCTGAACAGATGGTGGTGGGGGTTGAGGGTAAGAATCAGCACAAATGATTGATCTTCCACTGCGCACGGTGCAGTGTGGGACGGATGGGGGCCGGTCAGAGGGAATGAGTCCTGGTCCAGTTCTTCACAGAAGGAATAATTGTCTGTTTTATAGGATTGTGAGAAAGTAACCTCTTGCAGATGAAAATTGTATGCAAACAAAAGTAGGATACCATGTAGTGTCAGTTTTTCTCCCAATACGCTATTAAGAGAATTTTCAAATATAAAAAGTTAAAAGAATTGCACAGTGAACACCCGTATACTCACCACCTAGATTCTACAATTAACATTTTGCCATATTTGTTTTATTACCTATATATCCATCTACCAATCTCTCTATCCACCCATTGGTCCGTCTTATTTTTTATGCATTTCAAAGTAAGGTATGGACATCAGTACAACTAACTGGAGATCAGTATATGTTTACTTTTTTTAAGATAAAATGAACATACTGTGGAATGCACAAAACTTAAGTGTACCATTTGATGAATTTTTACAAGTGCGTATACTTGGTAACGCAGAACTTTGTCAAGATATAAAACAGTACTATCACCCCAGAAAATTGCCTCATGCTCCTTCCCAGTCAATTTCTACCTCACTCCACTCCCAGAGGCACCCACTGTTCTGATCTTTTTCACTCATATGGGTATGCAGTTGTTCTGCACAATTCATTTGAAAGACTTTCTTTTCCCTGTTGAATTGCTTTGTGCCTTTATTATAAATAAATCAAAGTATAGGTCTGTTTCAGTTCCATTGATCTATTTGTCTTAATACCAGCACCATACTCTCTTGATTATTGTGCTTTAAATTCAGATAGTGTAAGTCCTCGAACTTTTTTACTTTTTAAGATTGCTTTGGATATTCTAGATCCTTTATATTCTCAAAAATTTTAGAATAAACTTGTCTATTAAAAGAAACTGGTGGAGTTATCATTGGGCTTTCATTGAATTTATAGATCTGAGGAAAGTTGACATTTTAACAATGTTGGGACTTCCAGTGCATGAATGTGGGATATCTCAACGTTTAGTTAATTTCTGTCAGCAATGACTTGTAGCCTGCAATGCGGAGGTCTTGCGTGTCTTTCATTAAATTTATTCCTAAGTATTTTATGGGTTTTGGTGCTTTCAAAAGTGGGATTTTTCTTTTTTAAAATTTCATTTTGTAATTGTTTGCAGCCAGAATATAAAATACAGTTGATTTTTGTATATAGATCTTGTGTCTTGAAACCAAGCTAAATTCACTTACTGGTTCTAGGAGTTGTTTTGTAGATTCCTTAGGATTTTCTGTGTAAAAACTCATGTCATCTGTGAAAAGAATCAGTTTTATCTTCCTTTCCTGTCTTCATGATTTTCTTTTCTTTTTCCTTATCACTGGCTAAGATCTCCTGAATAATCTTGAATAGAAGTTTTAAGAGTAAACGTACTTACCTTGTTCTTACTCTTAGTAGGACAGTGTTCAATATTTCACCGTTATGTGTAATAGTAGCTTTTGTAGGTCTTATATAGACTTTCTTTTTTTATCAAGATTGAGGAAATTTCCTTCTATTCCTAATTTGGTGAGTTATTTTTTTTTAATTATAAGTAGGTTGAATTTTGTCAAGTGAATTTTCTGCATCTGTTGAAACGAACATATGGAATTTTTTTCGATTATTGGTTATTTTGCTGCGTTGTCTTCATTGATTTTTTTTTTTTTAAAGATTTTATTTTTTCCTTTTTCTCCCCAAAGCCCCCCGGTACATAGTTGTATATTCTTCGTTGTGTGTCCTTCTAGTTGTGGCATGTGAGACGCTGCCTCAGCGTGGTCTGATGAGCAGTGCCATGTCTGCGCCCAGGATTCGAACCAAGGAAACACTGGGCCGCCTGTAGCGGAGCGCGTGAACTTAACCACTCGGCCACGGGGCCAGCTCCTTCATTGATTTTTTTTAACGTTAAACCAAGTTTGCATTCTTGAGATAAACCCCACTCTATTGCTAAATTTGATTTTGCTAATATTTTCTAAAGTATTTTTGTATCTATCTTGATGAGGAAGATCATTCTGCATTATTTTTGTTGTTAATTTCTTTTTTTTTAAAAATTGGCTCCTGAGCTAACAACTGTTGCCAATCTTTTTTTTTCTCCTTTACTCCCCAAATTCCCCCAGTACATAGTTGTGTATTTTAGTTGAGCATCCTTCTTAGTTGTGGCATGTGGGATGCCGCCTCAGCATGGCCTGATGAGCGGTGCCATGTTCCACGCCCAGGATCTGAACCAGTGAAACCTGCGCCGCCGAAGTGGAGAGCATGGACTTAACCACTTGGCCACGGGGTGGCCCCTCTTGTTAATGTCTTTGTTAGGTTTCTGTATTAAGGTTATGCTGGCCTCAAAATGGGTTGAAGTATCTCTACCTCCTCTATTTTCTGAAAGAGTTGGTGTAATATTGATATTTCTTCCCTAAATGTTTGATAGAACTTACCAGTGAAACCATATGGATGTGGAGTCTCTCATGTGGGATGGTTTTATATGATTTCAGTTTCTCCTTTTAAAAATGTAGGCTCTTAAGATTTTCCTTCTCATCTTGTGTCAGTTTTGATAAGTTGTGTTTTTTGAGGAGTTTGTCTTTTCATCTAAATTTTCAACTTCTTTCCATAAGGTCATTTGTAATATTCACTTTTTTAAATATCTGTATGCTTTGTAGTGATAGTCCCTCTTTTATTCCTGGTACTTATAATTTGTATTCTCTGACTTTTTTGGTATCAGTTACTTGTGTTGTATAATGAACTACCCCGAACTTAGTGACTTTTAACTGTGGAGGAGGGCCGGCCCGGTGGCGCAGTGGTTAAGTGCGCGCGTTCTGCTTCAGCAGCTTGGAGTTCATTGGTTCAGATCCCAGGTACAGACATGGCACTGTGGCATTCCATGCTGTGGTAGGCATCCCACATATAACGTAGAGGAAGATGGGCACGGATGTTGGCTCAGGGCCAGTCTTCCTCAGAAAAAAGAGGATTGGCAGATGTTAGCTCAGGGCTAATCTTCCTTGAAAAAAGAAAAAAATAATAACTGTGGAGGAGTCTTTGGTCAGCCACCCTGCTATGAGGCTCTGCTTCTGGGGCTTGGGTGGCTTTTGGCTGGGGCAGTGGGGGTGATGGACCGCATGTCTCTCATCATCTACCAGGCTAACTCAGGAATGTTCACATGATGGCTCAACGGTGTTCCTAGAGAGAATGTAAGTGTGCTAATCCTCTTGAGGCCTAGGCTTGGGACTAGCACAGGATTGCTTTTTTCCCACATTCTTTTGACCAAAGTAAGTCACAAGAGCAACCAGATTCACAGGGTGGAAACATAGACCCCACCACCAGTTCCAAACAAATGTGTAACAGGGGAGAATTAGCACCATTTTTGCAATCTACCACATGTTAAGACCCTGTTATAGATCAATTGTTATAAATTTAACAATGTTGTGTAAATAGTCTGGTCTCATCACTACTGTGTTTATAGCAGTCTTCGTGCATCTCTGGACTGTACAGAACATTAAATTCTTTGGTGTCTCATCAAAAGCAGCATCATTTCTCATATTAGTACTTAGGAAGATTTTGATTATTTATATGTTTTTGTTTTTATAAGTCCTTATATATTTTGGTTATGTCTACAACTCCAAACCACTAAAGATTCAAGCTATTTTTTGGTCCAAAATGCTTTAAGAATTCAAAATGTGGCCCTGGAAAATATTATGAATATATTGACTTTTGGCTTAAAAAAAACAGCTTGGGTTCTATATAATTCTCAGCTGTGGATGAATTATAGGTAAAATAAAGGTAAGCAATTTAACTTAGCAGAGGTAATATATTTCTCTAGTTTTCTTGTCCCCCTGTCAACAGAGCAATTCCTGGACACAGAAAATGCAAGTAGAATTGGGAACGGGATGATAGAAATGCAGTTTATTTCTACCAATCCCTAAGTGTATATTTAAGCCTAGCCATTAAGTCAAATTAGTTTCATCTTTCCAGAAATTGACCTCTAGAAATGAACCTTGAAATTAACCCTAAGGTACTTATGGGTGTGCAAACTCATCTGGTGATAAGAGTGGTCATTTATAGCATTGTTTCTCTCATGGAAAAATTGGAGACAATTTAAATGTCTAATAGAAGGGGATTGATTTTTTTAATGGCATATTCATCACATGGAATATTATACAACCATTTAAAAGTATAGAAGAGTATTTAGTGACCTTCATGGCTGTTCATTATATATAGTTAATACATACTATATGTATTTAAAGGCAGATTATGAAATTACTTGTATGATTATATTTTTGGCAAAATAGTTAATATAAATATATGTATGCTTGGAAGAATATATAACAAAAATGTTAATGGTGGCTATTTCTGAATGGTGACAATATAATTTTTTCCAGCTTTATTGAGATATAATTGACATGTAACATTGTATTAGTTTTAGGTGTACAACATGATGATTTGATATGTGTATATACTGCAAAATGATTACCATAATAAGTTTAGTTAGCATCCATCACCTCACAGAGTTGTAATTTTTCTCTTGTGATGAGAACTTTTAGAATGATCTACTCTCTTAGCAACTTTCAAATACCTGATACAGTATTAACTTTAGTCACCATGCTGTACATTACATCTCCAGAACTTATTTATCTTATAACTGGAAGTTTGTACCTTTTGACTGCCTTCACCCACCCTCACCCCCTGTCTCTGGCAACCACCAGTCTGCTCTTTATATCTTTGAGTTTGATTTTTTGTTTATTTTTTAGATTCCACATATTAGTGAGATCATACAGTATTTGTCTCTGTTGGACTTATTTCACTTTGCATCATTCCCTCAAGGTCCATCCATGTTGTTGCAAATGGCAGAATTTCCTTCTTTTTTATGGCTCAATACATTCCATTGTGTATAGATGCCACATTTTCTTTATCCATGTATCTGTTGACGGACACTTAGGTTGTTTGCACGTCTTGGCTATTGTGAATAAAACCGCACTGAACATGGGAGTGCACATATCTTTTCGAGATAGTGACTTCGTTTCCTTTGGATATATACCTAGGAGTGGAATTGCTGGATCCTGTGGTAGTTCTATTTTTAATTTTTTGAGGAACCTCCAGGCTGTTTTCCATAGTGGCTGCATCAATTTACATTTCCACCAACAGTGCACAAAGGTTCCCTTTTCTCTGTATTCTCACTGACCCTTGTTGTCTCTTGTCTTTTTGATAGTAGCCATTCTAACAGGTGTAAGTGATAGGATTTTTATTTTCTTGTTTTCAATCCGTGATTTGAAATTTTTGGAATGCATGTACGTTGAAGACATAGGAAAAATAGATAAAAATCATTTTTTAAAAAAGCCCTACACAGCCACAGTTTTCAGAATTCTTTGTATTTTTTATTGCCGCTCTATAGTTACGTAGAGCTGTTGAGCTTTCTATAACCTATGGATTCACCTTAAACTCGAGATGACATGCTTATGCAAAAGGCTGGTTTTATTGCCACCCTAATATAACATGGCAGCATGAAATGCAGTCATTACTTCAGGATTTTTTTTCCACTGTTAACATTCATGAGTGCTCATAAAGACTGGGGAAATTCTTTTCTAATACACATGATATTTTTATTTTAAAAATTGTTTTGTGAAAAAGGCATAAAAGTTTTGGTTGGAGCAGAGTTAGTATTCTTATTCCTTTCTTATAGCTTGAATATTCAGAGGGTCCAGAGTCTTTAAAAAAACTTAGTTGGCTGGAAAGTTATTGTTAAATATAGACACAAGTATTGCATCTGTGTTAAACTGCTACCCATAAGTCTCTGCTTTTCTTGCCAGCCTAACCGATGAGCTCACTGACAGGGTAGCATACGTTCCATGTCTGTAGTAAAATGGTATTTCTATTTAGCACATCCCACCATTATCACTATTATTCTGGCAGAGTATAGACTTCGGCCAAATTTTACCAGATTTTAGTACCAGGGCTGCAAAACAAAGAAACCTATATTGGAGATTTTGATGTATATTTTGTTCTCATTGAATAGACAGTTTAGGCCAGTTTCCATCTAGGAAAGGGTTAACATAGTGTGCAAGCTGTACCACACAAGCATGTCTACAAGTGGGTAGTGAAACTTTCTGGGGCTCAAATTAAATTTGATTAAAATTCTCTCCGGTGTATGTTTAATTTAAAAGTGGGGCATAGTGTTGTGAAATTACCACCTCTGCAGAATAGACAACAATTTAAAAATTTTTATTGATTGATTTAATTTGGGTTTACTGTAGAAGGGAATAAAACATGGCTGAGTGTGCAGAGTTGGGTGCATGGTTTCTCTGGGTGGGAGGAAGACCTGGGGAAAATTCAGCACAGCGTGGTCACCGTGGTGGGTGAGTGCCTGCAGCGCGCGGTACAGGCAGCTTTTTCCATGTCAACACCTGCTCATTAGGAAGCGGACCAAGACTCCCAAAGAGCTCTCAGATGGCCCGAATCTTGTATCCCTGCCAATCCACGCTAGAATTTAATAACAACCTTGAGGTGAAACTTGGGCCTTTGCTCATTGCTAATCCCCAGAACCATCTGGCCTGTCCTTTCTCTGAATAACAGTTTAGTATATGTAGGGGGAGGGGAGAATGGGAGTGGAAGAAGGGGAGCAAACCTTTCTTAAAGGACAATCCAGTCTCCTTCAGAGCAGATAGAGTTTCTTTTAGGTCATAAACCTAAGCTTGTTCTTTCCATAGCTTCCACATCTTTAATTGCCAGATAACTGGTTGAAATATACACCATTCATTAACTATTGACAAACTTCCAAGTTTAGTTCTTCTAATGAAATAATGCCAAAAAGCATTGTAAGTCTGTAATCCTGATTCTGCTATTTAAAAAAACGTTATGCATTTTCTCTTTAATTTTTCATTAGGTTTAGTACAGTATTAGAAATATGGGAGATAAGCCATAAATATTTGTTTATTCCTGTGCCTTTCTCTACAAAGGAACTGAAGTAATTTAGTAGGAAATAAATAGAATATAATGGCAAATTACAAATAAAATATAAAGCATGAGAACATCCTCTGTTCTGCTCCCACCCCCGCGGAGGAAATAGAACATAGATAGTGAGCCAGATGTCCTATGCAGTGCATGGAGAATATCACATTTATGGTCCCTTTGGAGGTGTGCTTCACGGCAGATGCCCATCAAATGGAATGGCATATAGAAGCAGCTCTACTACTTAAAATTGTTCTCTTACTCTTGCTCCACTGAGCACTTGTCCCATTTGAGTGTCTTAAATACATGTATAGGATTATGCTACTTCAATAAAGGAAGTGCCCAGGAAATATCTGTAAATGAATGAATTAATAAAGAAATTTTATTTCTGTGTACATAGTATAGAAAATGCCCATACAACATGTCTTTCTATCACTTAGATGACAATTATTTTTAAATACAAAGGGTAGATTTTCATACTTACATGTATGCACACCTGTGTGTATATATATATATATGTATATATACATTCATTTATGCACATGTGTGTACACATAAATATCACAAGCATCAGGTTTTGACCCTACCATCCACTCACTTTCTTTCTTAGAGACCCTCAGAATGGTACATCACTAACAACCCGATGCCTGAGAGGAGGGGTCAGCAAATTATGGCCCTCAGGCTGAGTCCAGCCTTGTTTTTTCATAGCCTACAAGCTAAGAATGATATTTACATTTTTTAAAATTTTATTTTATTTTTGCTTAGGAAGATTTGCCCTGAGCTAACATCTGCTGCCAATCTTCCTCTTTTTGTATGTGATTTGCTGCCACAGCATGGCCACTGAATAGTGGTGTAGGTCTGCGCCTGGGAACTGAACCCAGGCCACTGAAGTGGAGCATGTTGAACTTAGCCACTAGGCCGCTGGGGCTGGCCCAGTATTTATATTTTTAAATGATTGAAAACAAATCAAAAGAAGAATAATATTTGATGACATTTGAAAATTATATGAGATTCCAATTTCATATAACTGAATATCCATATCCATAAATAAAGTTTCATTGGGTTGTAGCCACATTCATTCGTTTATGTGCTATCTCTGAGCACTTTCGCAGTACAACAGTGAAGTCGAGTAGGTGCGACAGAGACCATCTGGCCTGCAAAGCCGAAATATTTACTATCTGGCCCTTTACAAAAATGTTTGCTGACCCCTGCGTTAGAAGATACAACAAATGAGCAGGAAGAAATCTGCCTGAATCAAGCCACACACCACAGAATTTGAAAAGGTATTTCCCCCATCCTGCCCATTTTTAAAAGTAATTGGAAAAGAATAAGAAAATTGTTCCTAACTTTTTCTCTTTTTATAAAGGGCCTCATAACTTTTTCCCAAACATGTAACCATATGTCCCAAACAGGATTTATTGAATATTCCAACTTAACTCTTGTGATTATATCCTGACATGATATAATGGAAGGGCAAGTAAAACAGTGTAAAGTTGTAGAACATAGAATAGGAAGCCGAATTAGTCTGATTTACAGTTTGTCTTCTGAAGCGACGTGGAAGAGAAAACCTAACAAGATTTACCAAGTTGTAGGTCAGGTAGGGAGAGGGAGAATCAATCCCAAATGTGCTGATGGACCCTTGGTGACCATCTGGGTGACAGTCAGCCCCAACTCGATGATGCCTTGTGCTTACATGCACTGTTTTTGTCCTCTGTGGCGGTCATGTTGCTTCATAAACATTAGCTGTTGAAACATATTGGTAAGAAGCAGATGTAATTTCCGTTTTATAGAAGGAAGAAGCTATAAACTCTGCATGTAGCTCTTTCTGTGGCAGTCAGTGCCAAACCCAAGACAATAGAATGTTTTTTTCTTTTTGTCAGACATAAATCTCTGCGTGGTTGATATGGTCCACAATATGATAAAGATTTATTACCTGAGTTTTAGTGTGAATATTTGATGGATTTCCTCTATGGCATCTGGCAGAGTGTTTCGTTATTGTTAACGTACTCTTGGCCACTATAAGTGTGACCTCATGAGTCAACTAATTAGATACTTCACTCTTTAAAAATAAGAAGTTTTGCTTCCTTATGTGTGCCACTCTATCCCTCATATACAAGGTCAGCAAATGATTACTGAGCAGGCCAGCAGTTCCCTGGATCTTCAGATCCTATCTCCTTCTTCATAGCTTTGCCCTTTACCTGCCTCTTAAAAGAAATGTTTTGAAAGTGAACTTACTTTCCTGTATCTTCATCAGAACACGCCAGGAGAAGACACACCCATAAATCAGTCATTGCATCCTTACCGTAACTGTATTTCAGAGGCTGTATGCTGGGGGAGAGCTTTTAGAATTCCTTTCCTTTCACAGATGTCGAACAGAGACTCAGGAAGGATGAGGGACTTCCCTAGGGTCTCATAGCTTACTTGTAGCCAAGTTGGGGTGAGAGCTAGTTTGGCTTTCTTGCTTATTTACGTTATCTTTCCTTTGAGCCACCTTGGGTACGATTATTATATAAACATTAAATAGTAGGGTTTAGGGAAGTATCAAAAGAATATCATTTCACAGAATATGTTATGTTTGCGTATGAAACAGACTTATTTCCACAAGATCCATACATTTATTCCATTACTCAGTGGACATACTCCATCAATCTTTTTGGAATAGTTATTAAACTATAAGTTAATAAAAGGTGATAGAAGCTCCAATTATCCAGATAGTTTAGTAGATAAATGATACAAGAATATTATCTCTCATTTATCTTCAATAATAAATATATTTGAGCTGAGCACCTTACTTGAGAAACCACTGACATTCACTATCAGCCCCTGCAATCAGTTTCTTGGTGTAGAGGGCTATTTGGGGGGAATTACTACCCTAATAGAGTGGAAGACCCAACTCAACTGGCTTCTCACTATCTTGATTTATTTTTCCTGGAGAATCTGAAAATGGAAAGAAGCAGAGTCCCTGAACACTGGTTCCCTGTCCAGTCACTTTCAATTGAGTCATACTGCTTTACAGGAGTCCTTCCTTATCCATGGGGGATACGTTCCAAGACCCCAGTGGATGCCTGAAATAGCAGATAGAACTGAACCCTATGCACACTATGTTTTATTCCTATACCTGCATACCTCAAGTTTAATTTATAGATTAGGCACAGAAAGAGATTAACAACAATAACTAATAATAAAGTTGACTTTCGGGCCATTATTAAGTAAAATAAAGGTTAAACTCAAGCACTGCAATACCGTAGCAGTGGATCTGATGACCAAGGCAGCTACTTTGTGACGCCGGTAGCGTATACAGTGTGAATACATTAGACAAATGGATGATTCATATCCTAGGAGGGATAGAGTAGGATGGCACAAGATTTTGTCACACTAATTAGAATGGTGCATAATTTAAAACTTATAAATTGTTTTTTTCTGGAATTTTCTGTGTAATATTTTCAGATTGTGGTTGACCATGGGTAACTGAAACCGTGGAAAGTGAAACCATGGATAATGCGGGACTACTATATTTTCTTCAAAACATTTGTAACTCTCTGAAGTTATTTTCTTCATTTATTTATTTACTGGTTTACTCCCTGCTCCCATACTCACAAGAATGGAAGCCGCAGAGAGTGGGGCCTTATGTGTCTTAGTCACTGTTGTATCACCAGCGCCTATCATGGAGCCTGGGCCATGAATGCAATTCCTTTGATCCGTTCAGTGTGTGAGCAGTTGGCCACTTTGACGAGAGTGTGAGGGGTCAAACTGAGAAATTGTAAATGCTGTGGATGGGGAAGAAAGACTTTATACCTGACCTAGAAAGCATTGTTCTGAGTGCTGACCTCTTTGTTCTATTTTATATGCCCCTGCTTCCACAGCACCTGTACGTGTGTTGTCATTGTTTGTTTACTTCTCTCTCTCTCCCATTGATTACTTGAGGGCAGGGACCAAGTTTCGTTCATCTTATGTCCCAGGTGCTGAGAATGGTTACCAGCAGAGTGAGCGAGCGAGTCCATGAGTGTGTGAGTGCTTCTTTTCACATAAGTGCCTGGGAACATACTGTATTTTTATGTTTCGCCCCTTCATATAGAGAGCAGAATGACTGATTGCTAAGTGTCTTCTAATGCTTGTTTGGAGAAATATCTGCCTTCAGGAAAATAATTTCGGGCAAATTGGGCTCTCTTTTTGTTAATATAAGCTCTTTATGTAGACTAGCACTGTCTAATGGAAATATAGTGTGAGCCACACATATAATTTTAATAGCCACACTTAAAAAGCTTTTTAAAAAGTGAAATTAATTCTAATATATTTTAACTGAATGTAACCAAAATATTTTCATTTCATCATGAGTCAATATATAAAATTACTACTGAGAAGTTTTACATTGCTTTTTTCATAGTAAGTCTTAGAATTCAGTGTGTATTTTATCTCACTTTGGAGTGCTAAATTATCATCGGAAATAGTTGATCTGTATTTCATTTCATAAAATGTAAAGTTGGAAAAGTAGATTCACATATCCAAATTGTTGGAAGCACACTTAAATGTGTTCTGATACCTGAATTGAGTATGTTTTTAAATTTGAATTTTTTAATTAAATAAAAGTAAAAACTCTGTTCTCCAGCCACACTAGTCACATTTCAGTGCCCAAAAGCTAAGTGCAGCTGGTGGCTACTGTACTGGCCTGCACAGATTATAAAACTCTTGTAAATAAACCTTTCCTGTATATTTTCCTTTATTTCCAAACACCCACACCCTTCCGTCACCTCAAATCACAGCACTTTGGATTTGTGAGAGGGTATCTTCGAAGTCAAGATACTTCGAAGTATCTGGTCCAGCTACCTCCTATAGGAACAGGGGCCTAGAGAGGAAGTGGCTTGTCCAGTATGTTGTGTTTACCTACCCCTCTTGGTTCCAGCTTTGCACTCAGTGCCCTGCCAGGCACTACCAGTCTACTCCTTTGGGTTGGACAGAGACCAGAGGTGTGCCTGTGGGGGTCTTCCATGCATGGTGAGGGATCCCCTCCTCTCTGCCAGCCAACGTGGGTGTGATGGAGAGACCTTGGGGAAGCCGTCCCTGTGTGCCTGTGTTTGGCTGCTCATGAGAGGTGGCAGAAGCAGCTGTCAGCTTGGGGCCAGCTGGCTCTCTAGCACTGAGGTCAAGCCAGTTAGCTGGACGGACAGCCTGCTCCAGGGACGCAGGGCAGACCAAGTGCTAAGACAGATGGAACCAAGGCTAGTGCTCATTTATCCAAAGGTGTCACCTCCTATGAGGAGAGTGGAAAGGACCACAAGTCCCTCAGTGTTATCCAATCACAGGCTTTTTTTTAAAAAAATTTTTTTTAGGACTTCTTGTGTCGCATCTGAAAATGAAGAATAATGTGTGACTATGAGTTGAGAATTTCCCAGGGTGCCTTTTTGTCATTTATAACCATTGACAGGTTTAGTGCTCGTTTTCCTTCTTGTTCCCCACATTGTTCAGAACCTACTCAAGATCTCTTGACATCATCTTTATCTAGGATGCCAAAATTAATGAAATGATGATGGATCCATTTTTCTTTGTGAAGGAAAAATATTTTGACTCTCGTATGGTAAGGCTGCTCTGCTTCTGAGAAAACTGATGTGGGTGCAGCATGAAATAGTTTTCGTTCCATCAAAACACGCACTTTGCTCATTACCAAGAGCTGGGGATAGGGTTGGGGAGGAGCAGCCTCCGTGGCAGACTGGAACCATTTCTGTTTCTCTTCTTTCCTGCTTCCCCTCCTCCCTTCTTATATACTCCCCATCCTCCACTTCTCTACATCACTACATAATACTTTTTCAAAGTGCATAGCTATTGTAACTTCAAAATTACCAGGGGGTAGTACCATTGCTATAGAAATCACATACATTGTGTTTGTTTGTGTGCCAACTCAGCTCAACAATGTGGAGACACGATATAAAATGACAACCGAAGTGGTCAAGTTATGGTCAAAGTTTGTCTTGAAATCCTGGCAAGGTGTATGCCAAAATTGAGGAGAAAAGATTTCCTGGCTGTGGTATCTAAAGTTTGTGAAACATCCCAATGGATTGATTTAGTTTTATTTTCAGTGGAATATTTAGTCACTGGATTAGAGTTTTTTATGATTCCTGGATTAGAAATTATTTGGGATATAAACATTACTCCAGATGCCAAACTGGAAAGTGATTTTTACTTTTCGGTGCTAGTTTTATGCTGTAATAACGCACGGACGGGAAGTACTCTAAATGAAGCTTGTTGCTTCTGGTCAAAAGTCAGGAACTATTTTGGACAGAATCACGAGGAAACTTTTAACAGAAGGAGTCATTTTTTGATATAACTTCTCTTAACAAAGGTACAAGCGAGGAAACCAGGACTCCTTCTTGCTGTGGTGGGCTGGTTTTCAAATTGTGCTCACCCAAGCTGCCTTCTGGAGGAAGGGTTGGGGAGCCAAAAAGATGGGGCTCTAGAACACCCTTCCTTCAATTCAGTCAAGCAGCTCCACCATTGTATTTTAACTGCCTTTCCTTTAGGGCTTATTCAGAGATTTCCATAGCTAATAAAAGTTTGAAAGATCATTCTTTTACTTTATGTTGAAAGGATGGTTTAGGAATTCTTGTTCCTGAGACTTTCACAAAACCAGAACAGATTTCATTTTTTTCTTCTTAAGAGGTGTGGCTTAAGAATTGTTTTTCCTTAACTTTCAGTAGCTTCGACATTCCGGGCACAGGCCATCTCTATCCTGTGCAAGTTCTGTCCATTACCCTCATGGCCAATGTCAGGGAGTAGGACTGGAGCAGTTACCCTGTGTGGGGGTGGCCATTGGATTGGCTGACCCTTGCATGATTGTTTCAGATGGGGTGCTTACTCTAATGCTATTTCTGCATCTCCTTCTTGCTGTTGGGACCAGCCGCTCTGTTCAGAGACATACGCTTGTACCAGCCACACAATCCATTTTACTTTGAAGATTCATACAAATTCGGTAATCTCCCAGAAGAGAACAAACTCTTGACACTTCAGTGGAAAAGTTTTATAAATCTTCAACCAAAGAATAAAGTTTTTAAAGGTTCTTTTCAGGTTTCAGTTCCAGCTATTATAAGGGCTTTCTTTCTACAATTATTGACAGAACAGTCAGTTCAGTTTGGGAGGAAAAATACTAGTATTTGTAGCTATCTTGGGTAAATGCCTTTGTGTGGAGAATAAGTACAGAGGGAGCTTGAGAGTTACCTGTCAGGGTGTCTGCTGGGTAGGGAGAAAGGGACTAAGACTTTAGCAATATAGCAATCAAAATCTCTGACCCACAGGGCTGCCTTCCTTGGCAGTCGCTCTTAAAAGTTCTTCTAGTGTAGAAATGAAGGACAAAAGCCCACGTTTTCTGTAAGAATGAAAATCTAAGCTATGCCTTAGAATTAATTTTTGATAGGTTAACCACGTACTGACATACTACTTAATCCAACATAACAAAAAATTCATATTATGGCAGTTTAAAAGTTGTGATGAATTCTCAACTCCTGAAAATTTGGGGGAAGCAAAGAATTACACTAGAGAGAAATGTGCTGAAAAATACCTGTGACCTGTTTTCCTAATTTCCGACTATGTTTTTGCTGATAGAGATCAATGGGAAAGTATAGCTTTGCCAGCCTCAGATGGAGAAGTTACCTTGATCAGGGTACTTATAAATATATTTTAAAGTATCATTAGTATCTATAAAGGAAGGGAAAAAAAGAAGGTTCAGGAGCCAGTGGGAAACGAGCCAGTTTTTCAGCTGGCTGTCCTCTTCAACTTGCTGAAAATAAGGAAAGGAAATTACATGAATATTCCTCAAAAGTGCAGGATGATTTCTATAAGGAGAGAGCATACAAAAGTTTTAACTTATCTTCTTTTTTCCACCCCACCTATTAGTATTACAATAAAAAATTCTTCTGGTAGAAAAACATTTATTTTTCTTATGAAGATCCCAATAGGGTATATTGCTTTGGCATCTGAGTCACATTTAATTCCCTGCCTTCATTTTCCCCTCCTTTTTGTCAGACCATGGTTTTGTAGGCAATGGAGAACCTTTCCAGAACTCTTTCTTCATGAGGATACTTTCTGCAGGAAAGCGAGCACGTGAGCGTCAGTGCACACAGTAGGCCCTCGGGCATTGTTTGCCCAGAGTGGTTTTCACGTGGTTCCCAGTGGGGCCCGAGAGGAGTGTGCAATCCACTTGTGGTAGGCGTGGAAAGCCATGGTGTCACATCTTTCCCTTCCCATTGTCTGTCACTGCCTGGCAGATTGTAAAGGAGGAAGAACTTTGATCTCCAAATCAGAAAAATGGTGAGTAGATAGTGTTTGCATGAGTTCACACTTGGGGCACTTTATGAAGCGGATGAACAACAGCTCCAGAGAACCCCTACCAGATCCTCGCACGATGCCCTTGGACTTCTTGCTCCAGCCGTCACACACTTCAGCAGTCAGTCCCGCAAAGCCGAATATGCTGATCTCCAAAGTTAGACTTCTGATGTTGGGAGCACGCATACTAAGTCCCTTCAGCAGAGCATCCTCTTTCTTTTCCTTCTCATTTTCTTGGTGAATTTGGGTTTCTTACCAGGGCCCAAATGTTTTAGGCCCCGTTTAACATTTCAGCCAATTCTTGCTAAAGCTCTGTGAACACCGTGTGTGTATAAATGACTCCTGACTTATTAAATTTCTTCCAGTGCATGCATCCCAGCAGAAGATACCCCAGCAGGCCTTGAGCACTGCTGCTGCTTAGCTTCCCATCATGAATATTCAGAGGCTGCAGTCATTGAGGACTCAGGTGGCAAAAATAGTAAGGTGATTGAAGCAAACCCTAACATGAAAGCCAAATCTACATTTCAGCGACTTAGAAACCCTGATTACAGCCCAGATTCCCCATGCTCTGACCCTCACACCACATGAGAGGAGAGTCCTGGGGAACTCCTCTGAATCAGGCATCTGTTCCATACACCAACATGCTCACGTCTTTCTGTATGATGTGTTGTAATCAGCATGTTGTTTTTAAAAGACAACAGGCCCTTCTGTAGTCCTCTCCCACAAATGCATTTAGGCTGATAGTTCAGTATAAAGGATGCACTGTTGAGACCGGCAATGCATGCATTGTTTTCCCCATAATGCAGTCAGGATCTCCATAGTGAAATTTAGTGTATTTTGTGAAATCTTATTTTATATATTTTGTCCCCATCAGCAGTTAAACTAAAGTAGGAACTGCTCCATTCTATTACGGGTTAAATTATGCTCTGTGCAGATCTAGTGGTGATGTATAAATTGCAGCCCTGTCTTTTTTCCGAAGGATTCTAAAATAGGTTTTCAGAATTAGTGCTGGATTTTTGCTCCTGCATGTGTGGTGACTCTTGATTTTTTCTCTTCGGAGGAGCATCCTTTGCAGCATTCCCCCTTCCGAGGAATCACTTAGACACTTCCAGCTGGTGGCAGGGGATACAGCCATAATACAGCTTCCTCTGTCCCAGCTGTCTTTTTCACTACGGTAAATGCATTATGATGGCTGCACTCTCGGGTAAAGGTGCAGGTAGAGGAAGGTGTAGGATGAAGTCTGGAAACCGTCGTTTGGGTTTTTAAAAGCTTCAGCTTCGACAGCATCTTTGCCTTTTGAATGTCTTGCTGCTTCTCGTCAGAGTTCTCTCCAGTGATTGGAATGCTGCTGTAAGCCTGATCAGAGGTGCCTGAGGATATCACCTTTTACAAGGAAGCCCTGCGTGCTTGAGAGGATCTTTTTAAATGCATTATGGCTCATGCAGCCTCACAATTAAAGAAGACCAGGGATTTAGAAATCAATGCTGAAGAAGAGACTGAGAAAAAAAGGAAGCACCGCAAACGGTCCCGGGATCGGAAGAGAAAGGTAGCTATGATGCCAGAGCAGAGATCTTGCCTGGATTCTTTTTGTTTTAATCTCCTCCTGGCATCTGTTAGAAGCATTAAGGGCTATTTTTACATGCCGTATAGAGTGTAAATTGGGTGTGTAAATTGGGAACAGATGATCAAACCCTCCGGCAGACCATGGCTGCAGGATGGGCCAGGCGTGGGGAGGTTTTACCCTGTGTGGGGGTGATTGCAGTGCTGATGCGGAAGGTGTGCTTTCACTTTCCGTGGTCTTGGGCATGTTTCCCTGACTCAGAGAGGTGTTGCAGGGAGTTAAAAGTACTTTCTTCCCAGCCCGGTCAAGGTTACCTGGACTGCTGTGACTTATGTCCGAGGGAGAGGCCCGAGAGCCAGGCTTTGTACTTCTTAGAGGTCTGTCTCATGGAAAAGGAGCTTTTGTGCTAGAACTGTGTCACATGTGTGTGTTTCTCCGGCAGATCTGTGACCTTAAAGACGGAGCAGAAAAGTCATTCCCTGCTTTGCTTTTTCTTTCTTTCTTTCCTTTTGCCTCTTATTTCTATAAGGTGCTTTTAACTAGGTTGTCCAGTGGACATAAACTGCTAGAAATCACTTTCTTTTGTTAAATAAAGCTAAAATCATACAGATTTTTTTTTTTCTCCCTGCTGGGTGAGTGATTATCCCGAGTGCAGGCATCTCTGGTGCCATGACGGGGACCTGCAACCTCCAGCACTGACTGCTTCAGATCAGATCATGGGCATTGATCAGCCTCTACTATATTCCAACGCAGCGGGGAAAATAGGAGGAATATTCTAGGTCAGTGGTGTTTTATTACAGCCTGAGAGTACTTACTGAGTGTTTGGTGGCCCTTTTAAATATGACTGTTAGGTGCCGGACGGGAAGTGAGGCCCCAAAGCACTTTTCTTCCATGACCATTAATAAAAATTGACTAAAACTCTGTGATCTGAATACAGAAGTCAGGTCATAAAGCATTTTTATGTTTCTTTGTGAGCATTCCCAAGGGAAAGATAATCTTAATTTGCCCTGAGCAGTGATGCATGTGCTTTCTAAATGACATGCAGATTTCATCCAGCACATGTACCCCTCTTCAGGAGGGATCGTGGCTATTTTTGGTGCCTTTGCCATTTTCTTCAGTTTGGATCTATAGCAGAAGCCTGTCTGCCTTTTGTTACATGGCAGACTTTACGGGGCTGAGTTTGGAGGGTTCTAGTTGTTTTGCTGCAAGATGTTAAATATAGACAGTTCCCACTTCAGTATTCTTGTAAATAAACTTCTTGAAGCTTTTTTCATAAAAGTACAGACTCAGGTTAGGAAATTCTGTGCAGGTGTATTTCAGAGCCTTGCCCAGCAGAGTTGGTGTGAAATTGCCATATTTTGCCAGGTTCTGGTCTGATTTTATTGTATTGGGTTTGTCTATGGGTAGGTCACTATCGATTGTCCCCTCTCCACATATCTCTCCCCACCCATACCATGATAAACTGGCTTCTAAGAAACATGGGGAAGGGGACATTTATTTGTATAAAGCCACGGTGTCGTCATTGCTGTTGATACTCTGCATAAGAGT